>NC_089225.1:100676873-100983242 GCF_963924675.1 Phocoena phocoena | reverse complement strand
TCCAACGAGGGGAGAGATTTGAGCCTGCATGATGATGTCTGTGTTTTCCACATTGAGACACGTGACTGTTGTGTGTGCTGTTTGCAGTGACAGGGTGCAGTCGCTGTGTTACCTTCAGCTCACGAGGCAGCTGGTCTCCTGTTCCTCAGACGGCGGAATTGCAGTGTGGAACATGGATGTTAGCAGAGAGGAGGTAAGAGAGGGCAAAGCAGGGCTGACCAGGAGAGCTCCCACAGCCTGCCTCTTGGTTTTCTACCCGGTGACCGGAGATGCCAGCCAAGGTGCAGACAGTCCCAGCTCTTACTGGTTATCAGCTGACGGGGTCCTGCATGTCACTTTGCACTGCATTCACTACTCATTGGAGAGTTTCCACAGGGACAGGCGATATACACAGCCAGGGCATTTAGGCTGATTTTCACAGAGAAGGGCAAGGAGAGGACCCGGGAGACGGTCTGGCATGCCCAGGGGAGTGACTGTGGGGAAGCACTCCGAGGTTGCACACCTGCCCTGGGGTCCCCGAGACGCGCACCAGGGGCATAGCTCCTCTGGGAAAATATATCTCTGTTCTCTGCTTTTATTTTCCACTGACTTCTGTTCCACTGAGTCCATGTAACATAATGTTCTTTTCAGGAGACCTGAGTTCTAAGTGCCTTAATTTCCCTGAGTCTCCATTCCTTCTTCCGTAAAGTGAAATAGTTGAATGAGATGACTTCTGAGGTCTCTTCCAATTCTTTAGACAGACACTCTATCTAAGCAATCTCTCTGTCTTTTTTTCTATTTTAAAGAATGCTGCAGTGAACATTTTTGACCTTGTGATTGTGTGATTGTTCAATTATTTATTTCAGACAAATTTCTGAAAATAGACCCTTTGGGTCAAGGATATGTGCATTCTGAATGCTTTTTATAAATGTTGTCAGATGATTTCCAGGCAGGATTTCCATTCTCATCTCTGCCAGCACAGGTATTTATCTGTCTTTTCCAAGTGGCGTTTAAAACCTGTGACGTAGATAGCGGAGTTGAATCCAGAGAAGATTTTAGTGTGAGGGGTGTTAAAGACTTATGGTTTAATTTCAGAAACATTTATTGAGCATCTAAAGGGTGGCCCTAAAGTCTGGAAACTTAGGTGCATATGCATCATAAATGATACTGCATTGCAGTACATACTGTATCGCATGATGTCACATGATGTGTTCCAGGTGCCGTCCTTTACGCAGCGTGTAGGTCAGAATGCTGCACGCCTCTGTGGTGGACGCCAGGCATGAATGCAGCATTCCCACCCACCCCTGCATGTATCTGCTTTGTGTTGCCTCTAATTACTTGTGAGTCTGATTCTCAATGAATAAACTCGCATCTTTAGTATACCCTAGGGACGTAATCAAAGGGGTTCAGTCTACTTAAAAGAAATAGCGGGCTTCCCTGGTGGCACAGTGGTTAAGAATCTGCCTGCCAATGCAGGGGACACGGGTTTGAGCCCTGCTCTGGGAAGATCCCACATGCTGTGGAGCAACTAAGCCCATGTGCCACAACTACTGAGCCCACGCGCCGCATCTACTGAAGCCCGCGTGCTCTAGAACCCGTGCTCCACAACAAGAGAAGCCACTGCAATGAGAAGCCCGCGCACCACAACGAAGAGTAGACCCCGCTCGCCGCAACTAGAGAAAGCCTGCACACAACAACGAAGGCCCAACACAGCCAAAAATAATAAATAAAAATAAATTTATAAAACAAAATAAAAGAAATAGCAGTATTACTCACTTCCAGACTTTATGATTACCATGCTTTATACACAAAGATTCATACCTGCAAGAAGCTTGTAATCTAGTGAAGGAAACAGACTACCGTATAAATGATAAAATGCGGTCCGTCATCTGGAGAAGTACCGATCGCTACTTTTTTAGTGACCTCATATAGAGGAAATCTTGATTGCATGTCTGCTGGTTAATTTCCCTTTTAGAATTTTCTAAAGGTCTTTTTGTAAGGCTTAGAGTAACTTGTTATTAAACATATGTAACATTGGCTCGATATTCCAGAGTGTGTAATACTTTCTTTGCAAAGATTTATTTGAGCCGCGTTTTATATTTATCATCTGCTAGTTATGTGCGACAGTGGCAGCTAGTATACTGTTCCATTTCCTAGACTCGGCCTGTTGTTTTTCAGTCTTATTCTGTGTTTCCTGGATCATGAGGGAGGAGACCACTGGGGCCTGATGCTACTAGTGGCTCTTATAAGAGTTTAACCGCTTGGATTTCGATCCACTATTCTCATCCTTGGTAAGTTCTTTCAGATGTAGCAAGTAGAAGCAGAGTTCTTACCTTCAAGGTTATGTGAGTGTGGAGTTTATTTGTGCCTCTAGGGAAAGAAAAGACAGTCCTGTCATTCCTGTGGGGGTCACTCTTTTCCTTGTAGTCACTTATGGAAGAGTACCCCAAATCACGAGCACACAGCTGGTAATACGTTTTGCTCTATGAGCTTTTCTGTCTCAATGGTTGGCAGTATTGGTGGGAAAGAAAATTATGTCAAAAAGATGCAGCACTTTTAGTAGATTTTTTGGGTTTTTTTTTTTTTGTTGTTGTTTTGTTTTGTTTCTACCAGCTGAGTAAATATTAGTGCAAAAGTAAGCCACCTCCAATCTGTTAGATTCTGAACTTGAGTTAGGGTTTTGGACAATTTGTAGGACTTCTTTAGGCACAGGCCTAGAGGATTAATCCCAGATTCCCTAGCCCCACAGTGTTTGCTGGAATTTCTTTCTGAGTCACCTGGAAACACTGACTGTGGAGTGTCCGCAGCCTACAGTGGCTGTCAGCCACCACACTGGCTGGTTGGAAGCAGATCTGCCTCCCTTCCAGATTGTAATCAAAGGGACTCCTTTCTGGAAGTAGGCATGAAACACAAATGAGCAAGTAACAAGAATTAGAATGAATCCTCTTGAAATGAGAACTTTATTTGGAGCTAGTAGACCACAGAATGGATACTATCTTATACATCAGTGCAAAGTAGGCGAGCGCACCCATTAGCAGCAGCAGTGCATTGGGATTATTCTTGTTACATCATCTTTGTCCAGATTAGGCAGATGGAGCAACATGGAGAAAAGAGAGTGAAACAGAAAACTTGATTAATGTTCTCTTCGGCTCTTCTCAGCATAAAAGAAAACTTTGTCTCCTTAGAGAATAAGCATTTAATAGGATGGTTCATGATAGCTTACACCATAACACAATTCTATTAAAAGAAACAAAGTTATGGATATTTCTTATATCAAAATATGTTCCAATAAGTCTGTTTATTTCTGAGTTCATTTTTTCATTTGTTATCTCAAATTATTTAAAGCATATTTTTTCTTCCCTCATGCCCCTCTGCCCTCCAGTTCAGCAAAGTAATATTCTTTCCTAACCCTTAGGCAGAAGCATGGTTCCTGAGTGCAGGAACTCAGTCCCCATAGGTTGTCATACTCCGGAAACATGTTTGGAGACCCTGACATGTTGAAGTGAAGAGGACCATGTCCAGAGCTGTGTGGAGCACAGTGGACGAGTGCAGGGCTGTGGACTGGACTCCTGGGTCTACTGGGAGCTCTACCCACTAACCAACCATGGACAGTCGCTTCAATCTCTGAGCCACAGTTTCTTTGCCTGTAAAATGGGGAGAACGTTGCTCTGTATCTCCTAGGGTTGTACTGAAAATTAAGCAAAGTAAGGCATATAAAACCCTTGGCACACACTGCTGGACTTATAAGACCCTTTGTATATACCAGACATTATGCAAAACGCTTCGCCAACGTTGCCTCATTTAATCCTCACAGCCTTATGCGGTTTATACTCATACTTGAATATCACTGCCGTGAATACGTTTTTGCGTTCATCTTGTCCCACGTGACTGTTCCTCACGTGGGTGGTATTGCAGGAGTTACACTGGTGTGTGTCACAAACATAAGACTAGACAGTGGCCCCTGCTTTCCTTCCCCCTGCGATTTAATGTCCCCACGTTGTTGGCAGCAGGGCCCGTCGAGTCATTGTAATCACCGTTTCTCCTTCAGGAACATTGTTCACAGGCAGTGTTTTCAAACCACCTTCTCTCTTCCCTGGTCACAGAAACAAGTAATTCTACATCAAGTAGTATTCTTCCTCACAGAGGTGTGCATCTCTTTATCATCCTTTCTGTCCTCCCTTCTCATTTCCAACATTAGCGCAGTTATTTAAAGAAACCTCTCCTCTGTCTCAGCCCACTTCATTCTGTTTGTGAGTGCCTTACCCCCCAACCCCCGAAAGAAAGACCTTCGTAATGGCTGTCCTATATAGAAATATTTCTAGTGCCATATCTAAAATAAGGAATAGGAAAGCCAAAAGTTTTGATGAAATAGGAAACAAAAAAAGAAGTTGGGAAACTCATTCTTTAAACCACCAAAAGTCCCCTTTCGAATCTCTGTAAAGCTGACCATCTTCACTGAATATTTTATAAGGATCAGTGTAGGTCATTTCCTGTGGTTCTCCCATGGTCTCCTCTTAACAGATACATTTTTCTTGAGTGTTAACTTTCCAGATCAAGAACAGATTATTTCTTACTTCATGACCTTTGGTTTAATTTTATGGAAGTAGTATTTTCTATTTTTACTGCATGTATATGACGATACATGATTGAGGTTAAATAGGCTTTTAGCAGGTTCATCTTGTAATCAAATACAACTTGTAATGTTTTGTTTAGAGAAATATTTTCTAAGTTCTCAGTGAAGTAATTTTGAGGCCTAATTGCCCTGTTTCAACAAAAATTCATTGAGGCCTACCCTGTGACAGGCTGAACGTATTTAAAGATGAAAAGACCAGTGAATAATTCATAGGTTAGTCGAAGGGGCTGGGGGGAGGAAATGTGCATAAAGAATTGCGGTGCAGGGCTTCCCTGGTGGCGCAGTGGTTGAGAGTCCGCCTGCCGATGCAGGGGACGCTGGTTCGTGCCCCAGTCCGGGAAGATCCCACATGTCGCGGAGCGGCTGGGCCCGTGAGCCTTGGCCGCTGAGCCTGCGTGTCTGGAGCCTGTGCTCCGCGACGGGAGAGGCCACAGCAGTGAGGGGCCCACGTACTGCAAAAAAGAAAAAAAAAAGAATTGCAGTGCAGAGAGATCACTGCTCGAATGGGGGTCCGCAGGCTGGCTGTGTGGGCACCACTCCCGGGAACTGGGAATGGGGGCGGGGCAGCTCACCTGTCTGACACGATGTCCCGCCCCAAAGATCTCCTGCTGGTCACCTTGTGACCCCACAAGCCTTCTCAAGTGGTAGTTCGTCAGGTTCTGCAAGAAAGGTTTTTGCTCAACTGGATATAGTTATCAAACAACTTTAAAAACTTTGGGCATAAAAAAGAAGTGTATGAAGACAACCCTTAAGAGTTCATAATGCAAAATGAACTACTCCCTCCTATTGGTAGATTAAAAATGAACAATCCTGAAAACATGGCAAAAATGATAAAGATGATTCAAAACACAAACATAATACTGAATAGGTTTATTACATATTAATAATGAATATGTTTATTACATATAATTAATAATGAATACTGAATACTTCAATATATAATATATTGAAGAGTTTGAAAAAAGGATAACCCCACCAAGGTCTGGAACTGTTGTGTTAATTTCTGACAACTCAGGGTAAACAGGCAGATGCTCACATGTTGGGTTTCACTTTCTCCTCCCCCAGGCTCCTCAGTGGTTAGAAAGTGATTCTTGTCAGAAATGTGAGCAGCCCTTTTTCTGGAATATAAAGCAGATGTGGGACACGAAGACACTGGGGTTGAGACAGGTGAGTAGCCAACATCGAGTCATCACTGAGTTAATTATGTGTTTTGTTATTTATATGATTAATTTGTCATTTTGTTTGGAATCGCACTTTTCCCTGTAAATGCTGTTGATTCCTACCCTTGTGGTGTCACCATCATTGTGTGACCGACCATGAGCAGGGCCTTTCCCGAGTAATAGTGAGACCGTTAGCAGACTATGCCACTGCTTGTCCTGCACTGGAAAAGCCGGGACGCACAGAAAACCCTGGGAGCCCATTTGTCAATAGATGAAAGAGTTTTGAGTTTAGGACTATCACTTGTTAAAGTCAGTGTTTGTACTACATCAGAATGAACTGGGGCATCTAAGCCTAATGCTTGCACAAACAGACAACAAGTAACAGATTAGCCCTCACTGGAATACTCTGACACCAAGAATTTTAGATTATTCATAAATTGTTCCATGTAAGTGTACCTGGAGCATTTCTATTAAGCATGTTTCAAGTATGTACTGTTTTTTATCTTTTTTAATTTGTTGAAGATACATGTCCCAAATAGCCTACAGATTTCAAGGAAGCGGTTACCACTGGATAGTCACGTAACACTAAAGTTCTACAAAAAAAATAGTTCTACAGTAGCCTTGAAGGTAGCCACTCATTCAGATTGAATATGAATTTGTGCAGGTTAAGTAAAAAAGAATGCCAATTTTATTCCTTTTATTACTGGTTGCACCTCTCTAAGGGATTGATGGAAAGTTTGTGTGTGTTAATAAACTTTCTTTGACTTTACTTATGAAGCTACTCTACACCAAGGTCAGGTATGAGACTGGGAGGCAGTGCAGGAATTGTTTTAGCATTCATAACATTCTAATGCTTGGAAGTAGCACCCACATTGCAGCCTTGGCCTAGTTTTCGCGACGCATGTCTGGTGGTAACTTATGTGTGAAGTAGTCTCTACTTCAAAGGAAACATGAAGAATTAATTTTAATCTTATGAGTTAACAACTAGTGGTAGAGAGAGGAAAGGTGTGGATCACAAGGCTTTTAGTGGTTTAAAAAAAATATGTTAAAATTAGTAATAATAACTGGGCTATTTTGGAATGTTCTTGGTGCTTATTTCCAGAATCACAGTTTGAAAGATTAAAAGAAATAGTACAACATGATTATGGTTATCTGTTTCTTAATGAGGGCAAATTACATGTAAAACTTTATATCAAAACTTTTCTCTGTAATAGGAATAAATATTTCCCTCCTGAAGTCTCTAGCCATTTGGGTTCCTGAATGAGCTTGAACTTGGTCTTGGCAATGTTGTTTATGGTCGCCTAGGCAGATAATATGAATGAATAAAAACTAGTATTTAACCAATAACAAAGCAAAGATATTTGGAAATCCTCAACGGGTGTTGATATTGTCTGCCTTTGGCGTGTTTATTGATACATTGAATTGGGGGTGATTATAATTCGAGGCACATTGTCCCAATTCCATTTCCCCTACTCTGAAGTGAGGCCACGGGCATTAAAGCAAAAGGTAAACTCCTCCTCTTCCTCCTTCTGGTCCCGGAAGCATCACTGCAGGAAGTGTGGGCAGGCTGTCTGTGGGAAGTGCAGCAGCAAGCGCTCCAGCTACCCTGTCATGGGCTTTGAGTTCCAGGTCCGCGTCTGCGATTCCTGCTATGACTCCATCAAGGACGAGGAGTGAGTGTTTGCTTATCTTTATCTTTTTGTGTGTCCATCTGCAGTGGGAGAGCCCGAGAAATGATACAGATACATGGTTGACCCTTGAACAACGCGAGGGTCAGAGGTGCAGCCCTCCGCGTCGTGGGTAACTTGGGTATAAAAAGAGTTGGCCCTTCCTATCCACGGTTCTGCGGACCACGTAGCGCTGTGGTATTTACCGTTGAAAAAACTCTGGGTATAAGCGGACCCACGCCGTTGGAAGCGTGTTGTTCAGGATCACCTGTGTTCCTGCCCACACGTTTATCCCTTTCATAAACAGTTTCTAAAGAGAGGATTCTGCTCTAGCTTTATGACTTAAGACAAGTTTCTCCCAAACACTGTGAGAAATGATGCTGCTAGGACCAGTCTGGCCCGGAGCCCCTCACCACTCGGGATGCTGTGAGGGTGCAGGCCGTGTGCACACTGATGGGTGGCTGAACTGGCACCCTACAGAAGTACCCTGGCTTCCACCTGTGCGCACACACGCATGGAAATTTTATTTGTGGGAAAACTCCGGAGACCCCTGTTCTCTATTCCACAACAATCCGACCTAGCAATCTGTTCTTAAATAACTATTTGTGTGTAAGACAAATCTGTCTGTCCTCCATTCTCTCCTGACTCAGATCCATTTGGACAGAACCAGCATTTTATTTTGCTCCTTTCTTTTATTTTTATTAATTTTTGGCCGCATTGGGTCGTCGTTGCTGCGTGCGAGCTTTCGCTAGTTGCGGCTAGCGGGGTCTACTGATCGTTGCGGTGGGCAGGCTTCTCATTGCGGTGGCTTCTCTTGTTGCGGAACACGGGCTTTAGGTGCGCGGGCTTCAGTAGTTGCAGCACGCAGCTCAGTAGTTGTGACGCACGGGCTTAGTTGCTCCGCGGCATGTGGGATCTTCCCGGACCAGGGCTCGAACCCGTGTCCCCTGCATCGGCAGGCGGATTCTTAACCACTGTGCCACCGGGGAAGCTGGTGAATCATCTTTGAAAGTAGCAGACGGACACACCTTGGGGGAAGCCCAAGTAGGAAAGCTAGTGCGGCACCACTGGTGCCGGTCAGGGAGCTGGAGATGGGGCCTGGGCTGCTGCTGGCTTTGGAGCAGAGTGAGGGTCAGTGTGCTCAGGAGCACTGCTTCTCACACCAGGGTTCCGGGGGAGCCTGCAGCCTGGGATCTCATGCAGTGTAGTCTTGTCCTTATGTCTAGGAAGGTACCAGCCTTTCCGCTAAAAAAAAAAAAAAAAAAAAAAGAAAAAAAAATTATTTTGGGAGTTTTAGAAAATCTTTTATAAAATAGTCTTGCAACTTATCATGCTTTCCATCATCCTTTAATTATAGTTTTCAAAACTGCAGCCACGTTTTTAGGAGCGAATTTTGACGCTGTTATCGTATTTCCTCTCTGTTGCTAAGAAAATTCATCCCTTGGCTCTAGAAACAGTGGGGGGAGTTTAAATGGTCTCTTTTCTCTCTGTTAGTCGGACTTCTCTAGCAACCTTTCACGAAGGAAAACATAACATCTCCCACATGTCCATGGATGTTGCTAGGGGCCTGATGGTGACCTGTGGGACCGATCGCGTGGTGAAGGTAACCTGCCAATTAGCACCTCAGTGTAGATTGCTCCACCGTCATGCTATGAATGTGCATACGGCATTCTGATTGGCAAGCTCGCCTTGCCTTTTGATGAACAACCTATAGCCACGTGGAAACCTGGAAACGAACTGCATGTTTGTGAGTTTCCAGGCCCTTGGTGGTGTCTCCCTCGGCCACGTCGTTCTCTCCAGGTGAGCCAGTGAGGGCCTGGCACACCTCTGTCACTGTCTGCACTGAGCCAGCCCCAGGGTCCTCCCTCCCAGTGCCTGGCCTTAGCTGACCCCTTTCTCTGATCACGCCTTCCCTGGCTATTGATCCTTTCATCCTGGGCAGAAGGCTTCCCACATATAAGAAATAACCACACGCTTTTTTATTAAATCCTTGGGTGGCTAACGCAGAAACTGAAAGTAAGTGTTTTATCCTTAGTACCACTCTTGAGTTGTAAAACTATGACATAGTTTATGTCATAATAAAAAAAAAAAGGGGCTTTTCCCCAGTGGGCTTTTTATTAAAAATAAAAGTAAATTTATAGTAAAACATCATTATGATGTAATTTACAGGTGTCGAGAGAGATACTGCTTATAAGCTGTTTTCATATTTTAGCCGACCACGTTGTTTCGTCGCTGTGTAAATCTCGAGAAGGTTTTGTAGGGAAAGAAGAGAATGAGTTATGTTGGCCCCTTTGAGAGTGTAACAGCTGTCTGTTCTGAGCGCCAACAGCGCCTCCTGGGGGGCCACGTGACTGGTGCTGCGTCTCCAGGCCTCCCCCTTCTCTTGCAGATTTGGGACATGACGCCCGTGGTGGGCTGCAGCCTGGCGACTGGGTTTTCTCCACATTGATCCAGGAGCCGGGCGGGGTCTGCACCTTCCCAGCAGCAGCCTTCACCAAACAGGATGCTTCCCTGTAGCTCCACAGTCACTGTCACGTGGATGGACAGCAGCCACTAAAAACCAAATCAACGTTTTTAAAAAGAAAAAAAAATGTAAAGGTGTGTTTTGGGGCCTTTGTGGAACTACCTGTGGGATGTAGCGGGTCCCCAAGGAATGGAGTTACTCCAGCGAGACGTCCTCGGGCATGGTGAGCTGACGTGTGCTGAGGTAGTAATTTAGCACGCGAGAGTTTCGGAGGAAAAATACTGAACGGAAGAGTTAAAGCCTAGAACTTTCTTCAAGCAGTTCCAACTACAAACACACTTCCCCCCAGACCTGCTGGGCCCGCAGGGGCTCCCATGCTTCTCTGCAGGCGGAGCAGGGGTCAGGGGAGGAGGGCTTGTTCTCTCCCTTGGGGGCTGCAGTGGGACTTAGGAGCCCAGAGATTCTCCTCATCTGCTGGCAGTCTGTGAATATTCTCTACGCCTCGTCACTGAGAAACCTCTTAACAATATCTGTCCTCTCCAGGTAGTGCCATGTCTGCTCTTAGTGTGTGGCCCACTTCAGTTGTTTCTCGTCCCAGTCAGCATGCCGTGGGCGAACTCTCAGATTGTCACTAAGTGAGCTGTACAGTTTTTATACTAACCAAGGCAGGCAGTCCGCACTCTTCCCTTTCCCCCAGATGTGCTCTGAGGACGAGATGTTTCTATGGTGCTGTTAACACGGGACTCACACAAGCCGCCTGACTTTTTCTGATTGCAGTCAGTGATGACTAATGGAAAACCCAGCTACCAGCATGACTGTGATGGGATATGATCAGCCCATTCCATGGAACAGCCCAGTCCTCCTAAAAGACACAATCTATTCGTAGTTCCAAGATGAGCCCCTGTGATACTGTGGCAATTTAACAGACACCTCAGAAAAGGACTCCAAAGCTTTTTAAACTAGGTTGACTTTTAGTTATAACTTATTTCATAGAAGGAAATCAGTAATCCAGAGCAGTAACTGTTAACCAGGTCCTGCACAGTAATTCCTAACTTGTAAATTACTTTCATAACAATTAGCAAAATCTGTTGTATCAAATGGCATTTTAAAAGTTTTTGGTGACTTAGTACCAGGATGGGGCAGAGGTAGGGAATGGGGAGCCTGTCTTTTAATATTCAAATATCTATTTGTTTTTAACAGCAAAACATGTATCTGTTACTTTAGGGCTATGGAAGTGAGTGGAGAGAAGTCGGCTTTTTTTAAGGACAGATTTTAAAATAGATAGCAAAAGTATTTTTGTTAGTCTTACTAATGGATATTGAAAAAAACTACTGCATCGCTTTTGGGGGATCATATCAAGACAACATCGTTGTGTATGATATAACTAAGGGACTAAATATTTTAAAATAACAGCTGTTAATTAAAATGGTTTTTTTAACATCTTTATTGGAGTATAATTGCTTTACAATGGTGTGTTAGTTTCTGCTTTGTAACAAAGTGAATCAGCTGTACGCATAACATGTATCCCCTCCCTCTTGAGCCTCCCTCCCACCCTCCTTATCCCACCCCTATAGGTGGTCACAAAGCACCGAGCTGATCTCCCTGTGCTATGAGGCTGCTTCCCACTAGCTATCTGTTTTACATTTGATAGTGTATATATGTCAGTGCGACTCTCTCACTTTGTCCCAGCTTACCCTTCCCCCTCCCCGTGTCCTCAAGTCCATTCTCTACATCTGCATCTTTATTCCTGTCCTGCCCCTAGGTTCATCAGAACCTTTTTTTTTTTTTTAGATTCCTCCATATATATGTGTGTTAGCATACGGTATTTGTGTTTCTCTTTCTGACTTCACTCTGTATGAGTTTTTTTTAATACTAGTTTAAGACAGGCAGTTAAACTAAGATGTCTTAATGGCCAAGTGGCACAAATAAGGAGAAGGGGGTCAGGCACATCATGTTCTAGAATGATCTGCAGTAGAAGTCGACTTTGTTGCTCCTTGTAATTTTTGTGTTATATCACTTGAAAAAGATGTTTTCTTTAAAACTTTTTACTAGGCCCTTTGCCTAATGTCTGTTACTAACATAATCCAGAAGAAAGTTTGAGTGATGGTAACTTGAATGGCAGTGTTGAATGTTAGCTTGGTTTAGTCAATGGTTCAGCTCATTCAAAGGTGCCATCCTGGGGATTTTATGAAGTCAGGCAAGGAAAATAGAATATGATCGATCCCTTGCCATGTCGAAGGGTGCCGAACTGCGGTTTTGCTTTCCTTTAACCTCTGTAAAATGTGATTTTATGATGCCTGTGGTAGACTGAGCAGAGTTTCGCAGCTGCTGAGAATATGCCTTAGCTTTGAGACTTTTTTTATTTTAAAAAATCCTTAATGAAAAACTCAGTGTTTCATAGAGAATATAAGGCTGATATAGCACTTCGGAAGGGGTTAACCTAAGTCAAGGAGGAAAGGTCTGTGTGAGGAAGAATTGGAGCAGGGTATCCAGAAAAGGAAAGGAGAATGTTTCAATGTACTTTTTCTCCACCAGAGCTTATTACCAGTTTTTTTTTTGAAACGCACATGGCAGGCTTGTCTCTATCACATACTAGGTAGCAAATGGGGTAATATTTTTTATAAAGGTGGGTGACAATTATTTTCACGATTTTAGTGACTGGGCACATAGAGTACAGCTAGACTTCTAGTTATTGCCTTATTTTGACTGCGTTACTCTTTAAACGGGTCACTTAACATAGTTCTTTGAGTAAGGGTTTACCGGTTTTTCCATTCCTGAATACTCACGCTGAGTTGCAATTAGGGAATCACAAAGTACAGAACGTTAGAGAATATCCTTCTGTTTAGATCTAGTATGTTTGTGATCAGGACTTGCCAATTCTTCATTCTAAACATGTTCTAAAATTGCTCTTTATTAGTGCAGGTGATAGGAATATACCCTTATAGCATGAGATGGAAACAGATTATTCATTACATTGTAAATCTCTGTTTACTCTGCCCTAGTTCTATCCTGCTGCCTAGAGGATATAAACAAAACATATTGCTCTAGAAGATGGTGTCACTTTGTTCTCCCCCTGAAGCATTCAGTTTGTTAATACCTACATTTTTAAACTGTTGAAACAGGCCTAAGTATGGAATAAATACCATAGTGGCTCAAGACCCAAGGAGATATTTTCTAAAATCAGTTTTCTTTTTTTTTTTTTTTTGCGGTACGCGGGCCTCTCACTGTGTGGCCTCTCCCGTTGCGGAGCACAGGCTCCAGACGCGCAGGCTCAGCGGCCATGGCTCACGGGCTCAGCCGCTCCGCGGCACGTGGGATCTTCCCGGACCGGGGCACGAACCCGTGTCCCCTGCATCGGCAGGCGGACTCTCAACCACTGCGCCACCAGGGAAGCCCTAAAATCAGTTTTCATTACATTGCGTCCTACTTCCGTTACTGGACCTGGTATCTCCTTAAATGTAAGAAACCCGTTACTATTAATGATAAACCATCTCCTCATTATAAATGTGAAGTTTAACGAGTAATACATGCTATATTTATTCAAGTGTCTATTGCTTAATTGTTAATTGTGAGCAGATTATTGAATGCCTACTCTATTTTCTGCTATTTACTATCTGCTATTTACTATCCAGGTAACTCTTTGAGTCAGTTGAAGTTTAATTGTGCAACAAATTTATATTAGAATACAATTTAAAGTGTTTTTCTCTAGAGGCTTTTTTGACTGGGGAAGCAAAGGGCAATGTTGATTAGTACATTTTGTCTTGTACTAGCTATGCTTCTATAAGATAGGGTGCCCTGCGTGTCCCAGACAGCTAGAAAACTTTGTTCTTTGCTTCTATTTGCGGGTTCTGTTTTTGTGGTTTTTTTGAGAATGTGCGTACAATAAAGTGTTCCTTGCTTGTTACTCTGTTGCTTCATTTGGCTTTTGTTATGTTTGATCTGGACATAGGGCAGCAGTAGTAGCTGCCGTGGTCTAGCACTGTCTGTGTGCTGGGTGCTCTGCGGGCTTTGCATTATTCAGTCCCGGAAACACTTCTGCAAGGCATTGTTTTCCCCGTCTTACAAATGAGAAAACCAAGGAGATACTGTCTGTCTGACTTGAAAGCACGTGCCTTCTTCATACCTCCTGCCTTAATGTGCTAGCGTGTAATGAGAGTTTTATATAAAGGAAGTAGGTATGATCTGTTTTGAAGTTTGTGAAGCCCTGGAGTCGGATCACTCAGGATATACAGGCCCCCTGAGTGCCCTGAGCCACGTGGAAACACCATGATCCCTGCGCTAGGCCCCCTTGCCAACAGCTCAGTCTTATGAAGAAACACAGGGTGGTTCAGACCCAGGACAACTGAGTCCTCAGCTTAACCGATAAGGGGTTGGTTTAGAGATCAGATTGGCAGTTTATTGATTTTTTTTTTTTTAAGCACTAAAGCTTTATTTTCTCACATCATCAAGATAATATGTTTATTGGGAATTCCCTAGCGGTCCAGTGGTTAAGACTCGGTGCTCTCACTGCCAGGGGCCCAGGTCCGATTCCTAGTTGGGGAACAAAGATCCCAAAAGGTGCGTAGCACGGCCAAAGGAAAAAATATAATAATAATATGTTTATTATAATAAAAAGAAAAGGGGAGTAAAAAGATAATACCAAAAAGTATTTAAAAGATTTTTTAAAAACCCCTTAGTCCAACCACCCAGAGAAACCACTGTTAAGTTTTAGGCTGTGTATCTTTGCAGGTTTTTTTTTTAAATGCACATGTACATATAGAACACACACTTACAGTGTTAACGGATGACTACCTTTGTTCCCCACCTGATGTAGTACGGATAGTTAGCCCATGTCAAAAACTTGTGCACCCCGTTAGCATTATCAGTTGCTGCAAAGTCGCAGTGGACACTAGCTCTGTGCTGTCTGAACGTGTACTGGGACTGCCAGTCTCCAACTCTGTGAGGTTACGTAAGTCCGCGTGACTTACTTCAGCCAATGGAGTACAGGCAGAAGCATTTAATTGCAGGCGAGAGGCTCAACCACCAGTTTCTTCCCGAGCGGTCACGGAAGTACATGTTGATAGAGGACTATGATGCTGAACCATCCCATGGAACCCAACATGCCCTGGACTTGCATGGATGTTATATGAGGGGAAAATAAATCTTTGTTGTTTTAGTCCGCTGAGGTAGGGTATGTGTGTGTGTGTTTTAGCTGTAGCATAATGTAGCCTGCACAGCGGTATTCCATTGTTCCATTATGTGGCTGAACCATCATTTATTTCACCAATCCCATGTTGAAATTAGATTAGACATCTTTTGAATATTTGAATTTTTAATTAAAACTCTAAATATTTTAAAATACTAAACAGCATGCTTGTATACTCATCTTTTCCCATTTTTCCAATGATTAGGATAAATTCTTAGCAGTAGGGATTGCTAGGTCAAAGAATATGCATATTGCATTTATTCTTATTGCTAATATCCTCATACCATTGCCAGCACTTGAATTTGTTCCTTTGAACAGGCAATAAACAGGCGTAGCTTAGTGTCTTAATCTATGGAATTCCAGCTTGTTGACTTACGGGTTTCTGTAAGACAGTCTAGATAGAACCCAGGTCACCTCCGGCAGCCTGTGCAGTGGACAAGGATGCGGGGGATAAAAGGTTGGCTGGATGACCTCAGTGCTGTTACGACAGCCTGATGTGCTTGTTGCCGAGGGTGCTGGAGAGTCAGCTGGTCGCTTTTCACTCGGAAAGTGGAAACAGACCAGCAAGTTGTTTCCTGCCTTCCCTTTTTAGGTTTCACCTGCCTCACTTATAAAAACATTCTCGGGAGGCTAATGCTGGTACTTGAGTTATAGCTTCCTTTCCCATCCATCACTCTTTAGTCCCTAAGTTTCCTTGACTATAGTTAGATCTCTTTCTAAATCTTTGCACTGCACACACAAACCATCCCTTAGGGAGTTTATTACATATTGATACATATAGTTTCCCACAAAAGTTGAGTAACACACTATGAGACCACCTTCTTGACTTTAGTCTTGTCATCTGTGGTATAGAAATGGAAGATTCAAGCTCTGGTCCATCTGACCTCAAAACTCATGCTTCTTTTTCTAGTACCCCATCTGGGTCTTTCATATTTGAAGAAATTTTAGATCCTGGAGAAAGATAAAGTAATAGAAATTTCGTTACACCATTAGCAAGGGATGTGTGGTATGTTTTCCCACACCCTAGAGTTTAAGGTCAAGGGGGGCATTAGGATTCTATTTGTCACCCCCTCACCTTCACACTGGACTCATGAATCAGTGGTGTCGCTGATAGGTGGCTTCTGTGGTGACATTTATAACGCCAAGTTTCTTACAGACCAATCATTTCCTGTATACTCCAAAGAGCAGTGATTCTTAATCTGTGTTTTATGATATTTATGATCCTCTACTATTTATACATCATTTTGAAACTGTTAAAAAAAATTCCTTCCAGAAAGTAAATTGTATTTTTATCTGAAATAGATTAATGCACAGCAAAGAATGTAGCAGTGTCCCCAGATCAAGCTAATAAATTTGAAAGAACTTGGGAATCACTCTTCTAAAGTGCGGCTGTTAAGCCTGGGACACTGGTAAGGGACTTTTACTTAAATCTGCTCTCGTAACGGGGATTTTCATCTATTCCCGCAACATTTAAGAATAGCTAATAGCCCGTAGACTCCACCAAAATCAAACCCAACTAATAAAGTCACAAAACAGTTACATGATTTTACTATTTCAGAATTCAAAGTATCATTCCCTTATTAAATAAATAGGATATTCTTTTGACAAGATAACGGTAACCAGATATTTCAATAGCTGTAGACTGTTCCAGTTAATGCTGTGATATCAAAATTTGCATGATTGCACAATTTGTTGAATTCAAGATACCTGAAGTCACAGGAAGGAAAATTATCTTCGAACAATTGCAGCCTTATTTAAACTCTTCTTTCGGACCCACCACATGCTTTAACTCATGACGGCAGATTTGATATACATACATTGTGATGGCCTGCTGACATGTGCCCTGCTTCTTGCCTGAGAGCCTCTGAAAGGCAGGGACCAGCCTTTCTATCTGTATCCTCATTGCCCATCATACATTTGTTTCTTCTCATCCTTTGAAAATGCCACATTGGGCTGAATACGTTGAAGGTTTTATGTGCTCTTCCTTGAGCTGTTACCTGTACTTAGAGGAACTAATTGAAGAGCAACTTCTAAAATTAAGTAGGAACATCTGGTTGAATTAACCCAGTGTAGTGTCAAAAAGAGGAAGGGAGAGGAGAAAGCATACGGTCAAACAGAAATTTGTTTTATTTCTGGATTTACTTGTGTAAAAATAATTCTTTGCTCGAGTGACTTGGGACTTTATTTCTGCGTTATTATTGTACTTTCCTATTTCTTGTATTTTATTGACATGGCATCAAATGTCTTTTGCTGCAGGAGTCATGTCAGCTGTAATCTATCAGATGAATCCCAAGTTGCAAATGTGTGCTGAAAATACAGGCAAGCTTGCAGGCACAAACCTCAGTACAAGCCTATTGGCTGTACCTTCAAAATGTATCCCAGTACGGCCACTCTTCACCATTCAGCTGCTATTACCGTGATCCAGTTCCCTGTCATCTGCACTGATCCGGTGACCTCCCAACCAGTCTCCCACCTCCTGCCCCTAACAGCCTCTTCTCAACACACCTGTTAAAACACGGCTTGGGGGCTTCCCTGGTGGCGCAGTGGTTGAGAGTCCGCCTGCCGATGCAGGGGACCACGGGTTCGTGCCCCGGTCCGGGAGGATCCCACATGCCGCGGAGAGGCTGGGCCTGTGGGCCGTGGCCTCTGGGCCTGCATGTCCGGAGCCTGTGCTCCGCGACGGGAGAGGCCACAACAGTGAGAGGCTCATGTACCGCAAAAAAAACAAAAAACAAAAAACACGGCTCGGATCATGTCATTCCCGTACACAAAACCCTCACGACTCCACCCCACTCACTTCTTGGGTTAGAAGCCCAAGTTCTAACCTGTCCCGTCATTATCTCCCTGACTTCGGTGTTCTCGTTGCTTGCTCCTGTCTAACCATGCAGTTCTTGTTTTCCTCTCTCTAACTTCTATGGGACAGAGAATTTGTGCAGACACAGCATGGAGCAGAGGATCAGGCACACCACAGACACTTAAATGATGACGCCTGTATGTGTACAGTTTGGGTGCTATGTGCATAAATGCCAAGGAACTTAGGTGAATTTTCTTAGGGAGTGAATCCGTAGGGTGAAATTCCTGTTCCTCCACCACCATCATTCCTACCCATCCTATCTCACCTTCCAAGCTACTCTTACAGTTTCCAGAGGCTGGAAGGAGCAGTTAGAGAAAAGTGTAGAGAGGTTATAGAAGGTAAGTACACGGGGGACATGAGATGTTTCTAAAACATCAAGCACTAGTTCTGGGAGTCTGATCATCATTAAGACCTAATCAGAAGACAATACCCTGCAGCTTCATGTTTTGTTTTGTTTTTTTTTTGCGGTACGCCAGCCTCTCACTGCTGTGGCCTCTCCCATTGCGGAGCACAGGCTCCGGACGCGAAGGCTCAGCGGCCATGGCTCACGGGCCCAGCTGCTCCGCGGCCTGTGGGATCTTCCCGGACCGGGGCACGAACCCGCGTCCCCTGCATCGGCAGGCGGACTCTCAACCACTGTGCCACCAGGGAAGCCCTGCAGCTTCATGTTTGATGGGTATGATGGTTTAAAAATATTTCTGCAAACGCTTAGAGTTAGGCTTAAGTTATAACTAAGATTCTAAGTTATGATGGTTTAAAAATATTTCTGCAAACGCTCCTATTGAGTGGTGGGATTTAGGTACCCTCCCCTTGAATCTGGGCCAACCTTAGTGACTCACCAATAGATTATGGCAGAAGTGGCACCGTGCAGTGTCTGAGGCTGGATAAGAAAATACCACACAGCTTCCACCTTGTTCTCTGCGGGAAAGCAGCCACCTGAGACGGCCAGGTGTTGTGGTCGGTGGCAGAGCTGAGCTCCGTCTGACAGCCAGCGTTATCTGGGTGTGCCATCTTGGAGGCAGCCTATCTGAGCTCTCAGATGTCTGCAGATCCAGCTGACAACTGCCACGCAGGAGAGGAGCCAGCGAGGGCTGCCGAGGTGAGCCCTTCCCCAGTTCGTGACCCACCAAACTGAGCAAAATAAAATGCTTGTTTTAAGCTGTTAAGTTGTGGAGTGATTTGTTACACAGCAGTAGTAACCTGAACAACAAGCCATTAATTCCTCATCTGGGAGCCATAGGACAGAGCACCGTCCCTACCCACCCGCCAACCCAAGCAAGAGAAGTGGACCCAAGGCAACACAGTACCAACGAGCTTCTTCAGAAACAACTGGGATTCCTTTTCATAAGAGTACTCTAGGGACCTATAGCTAATGGGTCATAATCCTCATTATCTTTCTTCAGATTTCCTCTGCATTCCTACCTTCCAAGCCCATCGCCCTACCTCCACTCCAAATTTTTCTTTGAGATTTCCCTTTTGACCACATTAAACTTTTTTTTTTAACTTTTTATTTAATGTTGGAGTCTAGCCAATTAACAATGTTGTGATAGGGCTTCCCTGCTGGTTCAGTGGTTAAGAGTCCGCCTGCCAATGCAGGGGACACAGGTTCGAGCCCTGGTCTGGGAAGATCCCACACACCGCGGAGAAACTAAGCCCGTGCACCACAACTACTGAGGCTGCATGCCGCAACTACTGAAGCCCGTGCACCTAGAGCCCGTGCTCCACAACAAGAGAAGCCACCGCAATGAGAAGCCTGCGCACCGCAACGAAGAGAAGCCCCTGCTAACTGCAACTAGAGAAAGCCTGCATGCAGCAAAGACCCAACGCAGCCAAAAATAAATAAAATAAATTAAAACCAACAAACAAAAAACAATGTTGTGATAATTTCAGGTGCACAGCATGTATCCAATTCTCCTGCAAACTCCCCTCCCATCCAGGCTGCCACATGAATTTGGTTTTGAATTAACCCAGTCTGTACTAAGCATATTCAGATTTTATATTGGTCATATTTAAGGGTGCTCTAATTTTCTCAATGTTTTTTGCCCATTATGTAAATGCAAGTTATGTACCATGATTAGGGCATGGAGAGTTCTGAATTATGGAATTCCCAGTTTTCTAAGCACTGAAACGTTACTATATGTGATGTGTATTACATCATATATATTGGGTTTTTATTGACACAACACCATTCATTGAAAAAATACTGAGTTTCTACCATGTATAGGTACTATTCTAGATCCTTGAGAAAAAAAGAAAATGAACAAAACAAAGATCCTGCCCTTGTGGAGTTTACATTCCTACAGAGGGAGACAGACAATACACAGTAAGCCTAATAGATAAGTTATACAGTATACTAGAAGGTAATAGTGCTATGGAGAAAAGGCAAAGAACAGGTTGCCACAAATAGAGCATGCAGGTGGTGGGTAGGGGTAGTTTGCCAAATAGAGTGATCAGGGTGATACGTGTTCAAAGGATTTGAAGGAGGTGAGGAAGATAGCTAAGAGGAAATCAAGGAAGGAGTTCCCAGGGAAGATAGCTGGATCAGAGGTTCCAAAACAGGGGTGAGCTTGATGTGTCAGGGGAAGAGCAAGGAGACCAGAGTGGCTGCAGTGGAATGAGTGAAGGGGAGAGTTTTAGCAGAGAAAGTGAGAGCTCAGTGGGGGCTGGATCACGGAGGCCACTGCAAGGATGCTGTCTTTTACGGAGTGAGGTAGGAACCACCTGAAGGCTTTGAGTACAGGAGTGACATGAGCTGACTCGCATATTAGGAGGGTCACTGGCTGCTCCTTTGCCCATACCCTGTAGTGATGCGGGCAGGCAGGTAGCTGAAGAGGCTGGCAATTAATCCAGGAGAGAAATGATGGCGGCTCAGTCAGAAAACGCTCCAAGTTTTCCCCTGAGCATTGGGAAGGGTGGGGCTGCCATATAGCTCAGAATTACGATCAGTTGTCGAGCTGAAAAGTAGATGCTGGGGAACCCTGATCCGAACTCGTACCACAAAAAGAACCCAGCATATTCAGAACTGACCAGGTGCCAAGCCAATATTCCGTGTGCGTTTTTTCTTTATTTCACGCAACATCCATGAATGAGAACGAATAACCATTTTACAGAGAAGGAAACTAAAGTTCTGAAAGGTTCAGAGACATTAAAGTTCAGTGACCTTGCCCAGCCTACTAAGTGGAAGGGCCGGGATTCAATTCCATTTTGACTCTACAGCCTGTCGATTCTGCTGCAGCCCCGGGGACCCTCTTCCTCACTGGACCTCAGCGCCTGGCATTTTCACTCTGTGTTTCTCATAATATGTTACTCAACTGTCCAGTTGTGTAAGACAAAATTAATTACTGATTAAAAAGTGTCACTGCCTCCTAAATCTCCCCTCTCCTGAATCAATAGATCCTCCAGTATCTTTTTACCTACCAATCCACTTGATTTACCCATTTATTCAACTTGAGTGGCTTCTGTCCTTACTGTTTATTGTCTCATATCGCTTGAACACATTGCTGCCAAAGACTGTTGAGGCCAGGTTGCTCTGGGTCCTACCTATAGTTTTCTCATAATAAACACATAATTCCTAATCATAGGTATCTAAGTATGTAAGGTTTCTAAGAGAAGGTATATGAGTTACCTGTAGTTTCTGTGTCTTTGCTGTGCTGACTTCGGCACCATATTATTTTTGACATCTAGATTCACTATGGTGCCACATGATCTGTCAATTAGGAATGCCTGATAAACTACATTTTTACATCTTTCTAGACTTCTGTTATTTGGAGATGGTTTTGTGTTTGGTTTGGGTATCTTGGGGCTGTGCCAGGCGGCATGTGGGATCTTGGTTCCCGGATCAGGGATGGAACCCGTGTGCCCTGCAGTGGAAGCGCAGAGTCCTAACCACTGGACCGCCGGGTAATTCCTTGGAGATATTTAATAGGAGGGAATTGATGAACGGTGGCAATGCTTGCAGGGGAATTACTGCTGCATAAATGCCATGCCTGCTGGACTATTCAGCTCCTCAGGAGGTGTGGGTGTGGGGAACTAGTCCAGGATACTTTTTGTTAGATGCCTAGCTTGTCCATTTGAGAAGGGGATCTGCAGACATCTTATTATCCCAGCGTGGAATAGTCATCGCAGTTATACCATTTTGTTTTCTTTTCCATTGTAGTTAATTATTTTATATATACCATTTTAAAAGGGTGAAGTGTCCACTGATACCTTTATCATTGATAGACGGTGGCGCGCGACCTGGTATGCAGGGTGCATGCAGATCTGGTATGCAGGGTGCATGCAAAACTACAACCGCTCCAGACTGCCTCAGGGCTTTTAAATCTTGGTTTCTTACTTTTATTTACAAGTGAAATTAAATGGAAGCTTGTTCACCTTCATTCGCTTTCTGGTTCCATTAAACGGTGCATAATCACCCTCACCCTCAGGATCCTACAAGCTCAGGATTAATAACTTGTGTGGCTTTGACTCCTTAAATGTTATGCCCCGGGAGCCTCACATGCTGCACCCTAGTCCTGACCTGAGTCACATTACCCTCATCTTCTTAGGAATTACCGTCATGTGAAGCTGTCCTCTTCGTTCGTTTACTAATGTGAATAATGTGACAATATTTCTCTCCCTCCTTAGACAGTAAGCTCAATGAAAATATAAACTCTGTCACAAACAGCCTGCTTGTGCAGTAGGGTTAGGAAGCACATGCCTACAGGCTCACAAAAGCAGTTTTATTTTAATTCCTTCTCAAATCAGAAGAGAAAATGAAGATAAGAAGAATGAATAATAACGAGTCTAGCCTGGATTATATTTGTCTTTATACCAACGTAGTCATAAAATATACTATCTAAGATATTTTTATGGGGACGGGGGGCCATGATGGCAAGAGTGGCCTGGGGCCCACAGAAGTCATAACGCAGCCATGGTCACAGCACCTGGGACTGTGCCTGGCACGAGGCAGGTGCTCAGGAAATCTCTGTCATGAGAATGAGTTAGTGAAGGGAGCATTCAACCAAAATAGAGATTTGGAGTCAAGTCAGGAGATATTGAACAAAGAGTTTTGTCCCTGGAGTCTTCCATTTCTAAGAACTACTGCTTCTCATTTCAAGTTTTAATCTAGATTGAAACAAATACCCAAGGACTCTCTAATCCATACACGTTCCCATATGGACTCTACAAAACCACCTGTCTGTGTGATTTACAAAGAATGTGAGGACATTCTTAACAGCCCAGCCTAGCATTCTTCAGCATTCTTGCTGAAATGGAAGTTGTTTTGTTTTTTTGCTTTTGGTGAAAATAAATGGTTATTGTTCTCCCTTCGCTGGCCTTTCATTTATCTAAAAAGTTGCCTAGTGTCTTCTCTTCATTAATTCAAGTTTCCCAAGTTTTAATTTAAACACTTTATACACGTCGGGAAACATTGGTGAATCTCAGTGAACTCTAGGGCACCACGCGCAAAGGTTAAGTGGATCAGTGTTTCATATTTCAAGTCCCAGTAGTAGAAAATTCACATAGTTTACTTCAAAGAGTATACGGAATAACCTCTTTGGGACTGATGATAAATACCGTTGATAAATTCAAAAAATTTAGTTTTTATTGTTAATGGTGATAGCCCTTTCTTTTACAAGCATCTAACTTTGTTTGGGAAGGGGAGGCAGTGTGGGTTAATGGTTAGGAGTGCATCCCCTGATGACTTCATGCCTGGGCTTGAATCCCAGCTATCACTTACTGGCTGTGTGATCTTGGGTGAGTTACTTAGCCTCTCTGTGCCTTAGTTTCCTTATCTCTAAAGAGAAGGTTGTGATGGTGCCTACATCACTGGGAGGTTGTTATGGCCAAATCAATTAATCCATGTAAAAGTGTTTAGAATGGTTCCTGGCACATAGGACGTGTGCTCAGGATATGTTATGCAGATTCAAAATTCAGCTTATTAAGCCTTAGTAAATTAAAATAAACACCGGGCTTCCCTGGTGGCGCAGTGGTTGAGATGTCCGCCTGCCGATGCAGGGGACACGGGTTCATGCCCCGGTCCGGGAGGATCCCACATGCCACGGAGCGGCTGGTCCCGTGAGCCATGGCCGCTGAGCCTGCGCGTCCGGAGCCTGTGCTCCGCAACGGGAGAGGCCACAACAGTGAGAGGCCCACATACCGCAAAACAAAAAAAACAAATAAAATAAACACCTCTGTGTCTATAAACAGACAGTATTTATATTACTCAGGAGGCAAATTTTAGATTAATACCAACACTCTTGCAAGTTCTCATAAAATATAAACGTTGTCATACTCAAATTCCTTCTGTTTCTTTGTTATATTCCCCCAAATTAGTCAAGGTCAAAGTTTCTATCAGACTCTACAAGAGACCCAGTTAAAACAGGATCAATTTTCATTAGAATTAAATTTTGAAAAGAAGATTTTGAATTATTATGTCTACAGATTATGTTTGATGCATTTTTCCATTTTTAATTTCTATTTTGATTTTGAAATTAATTCACATTGTTTAATAGTCATAATTATGAGTGATATATATGTTGATTTTAATTAGGTTTCCAGTTTACCTCCAAGACTTAAAACTATTATGACATCATTTTACTCATAACGTAATTTTAATCTAAAATATTTAAAGCTTCCATTTTAATTTCATGAATTAAAAGCTAAAGCATAACCACCACATCTCTCAAGATGTGAAAGCTTCCTTCCTTCCTTCCCACTGACCACTGCCCCCCGCCCCCCAAAACACCCAGCTTTCTTTACTTTGACACAGTATTGCTAATTGATTACTAGAGAAAAGAGCAACGTAATTCTAGTTTTCAATGATTTCACAGTGACTTTCACCCCAGGTAAAAAAGATTTCAATGGCCGTTTGTCTTTACAATAATCATCTTTTTAAAAAATAGAAAATATATTACAGAAATAAGTCCTTCAAAACCAATGGCCTACAATATAGCACAGGGAACCATACAGTAGCTCCTAGTTCCAAGTTCAATATCTTGTAATAACCTATAATGGAAAAGAGTCTAAAAAAGATTCACTTTCCTGTAGTCCTGAAACTAACACAACATTGCAAATCAACTATATTTCAATAAAAAATATTTTTAGAAGACAAATGGTCTTGGTGTATTTGTGAGCATTTAAACATTATTTTTAAAAATTCCAATCATCTAGGACGTGCATAAGACTGTTGAATGTATCTTGGTCCTCAATTATCAATAATTGAGAATGCTGTCAACGGCTTTTTTCTTAACTTTTTATTTTGACACAACTTCAGACTTACAAAAAGTTGCAAGAATTCCCATGGACCCTCCCAAATTCTCCAAATTTTAGTATTTTACTATATGTGAAACCGAAGGCAGTCATCGGTTAGATCCCTTAAACTATAATTCGCTTAATAAATAATATCCTGTAAACTGCCTTCACTGACTAAGCTCGCTTTAATTATTTTTGCAAGTTGTATACCCTCCAAGCTTCACACAGTCTTGGTAATATATCACAAGACTCCCTAAGTCTCCCCCCACCGCCATAGATAATACCTCTGACCTATGGGTTGCTATCGTAACAGTTGGAGCTGGCTAAGACTGGTTGGGACCACCGACCCTCAAACTGGGCCTGTGCAGCTGTCCAGTCTGACCTTTTGACGTCAGAGGGTCAAAATCTCCACCCTCAGATCAAGCTAATGCCACCATTTTCTGAACGTGCATCCCATGAAGAGCACGTAACTCAGATATGTCTGTGCAGAGCAGCAATTACCTCACCTTTTTCCTCTCTCAAATCACCTTCCCCTGCACCCCTGACCACCCTATGCTCTTTACCCATAGATATTCCAAGCCCCTTGCCTTCAGGGAGGCCGATTTGAGAATTGTTCTCCCATCTCCTCACTTGGCTGCCTTGTGAAGAAACCCCTTCTCTGCTACAGTCCTCGGCATCTCAGTGTTTGGCTTGGGGTGCTTTGGGCAAACCAGCCTGGTTCAGTAACACATGTAATGAATACTTTGAGATTCTATGAGCACCCTATTACTCTTCAAATTTTCACCCACTAGTTTTAGCATCCATTGGTGATTCTTGCTTGATGATTTTCTTGGTACTCACCAAGACTGCTTGATGATTTTTTTAATTCCAGCATTTATTCTACATTTATTAGTTGCTTTCTACTAAGAAAAGCTTTGCCTTGACCCAGCAATCCCACTACTGGGCATCTACCCAGAGAAAACCATAATTCAAAAAGACACATGCACCCCTATGTTCATTGCAGCACTGTTTACGATAACCAGGTCATGGAAGCAACCTAAATGCCCATCAACAGACGAATGGATAAAGAAGATGATGTGGTACATCTATACGATAGAGTATTACTCAGGCATAAAAAGGAATGAAATTGGGTCATTTGTAGAGATGTGGATGGACCTAGAGACTGTCATACAGAGTGAAGTAAGTCAGAGAGAAAAAAACCAAATATCATATATTAACGCATATATGTGGAATCTAGAAAAACGGTACAGATGAACCGGTTTGCAAGGCAGAAATAGAGACACAGATGTAGAGAACAAATGTATGGACACAAAGGGGGGAAAGTGGTAGGGGTGGTGGAGATGTAGAGAACAAATGTATGGACACAAAGGGGGGAAAGTGGTAGGGGTGGTGGTGGTGGTGGTGGGATGAATTGGGAGATTGGGATTGACATGTATACAGTAATATGTATAAAATAGATAACTAATAAGAGCCTGCTGTATAAAAAATAAATAAATTTTTTAAAAAAGCTTTGCCTTTCCCTTCATGTGTTTGCTTGTTTGTTTATAAATCAATCAATCCATGTAGACTAGTGAATTCTTATTTTATCCAATAGGTTATAATCCTTTACTATTATTATTTTATTGCTTGAATTCATTTAATTTTTCCCGTGGGAGTCCTTTCAAGCTGGCTCTTGTGTCCTCTGAACATGTCACTATCATTCTTTGCTTACTTTCTGGCACAACAAGACATTCCAGGCTTTTCTTACACTTTCCCTGTGTCAGCTCTGGTGCCTGTCATTTCTTCAAAGTTTGTTTTATTTCATGGTATATAGAAGCAAGATCTGGGTTTTAGGTGGGCTCATTGCTTCTGGGGTATTACCGATTTTAGGCCTTTTCAAAGGAGTGAGTTTAGGAAATAGATGTATGTCTCCACACACACACACACACACACACACACACACACACATATACATATACATATATACCTACACACACCTATATCTATTCTATACCTCTATCATGCATTCTTTTTCTTTTCTTTTTTTTTTTTTGGCCGTGCCACGCAGCATGTGGGATCTGAGGTCTCCAATCAGGGATCGAACCTGTGCTCCCTGCAGTAGAAGGATGGAGTCCTAATCACTGGTCCACCAGGGAATTCCCTATCATGCATTCTTAATGATAATTCCAACTTCAAGCCAACACTACAGGGTTCATTCTACCACCCACTCTTTCTGCATTTATGACTCCCTTCTACAACAGTGAGAAACCTGTCTCCCATGACCCATAATATATTTACTTACTTGTTGAATCCTAGAATATACAGGAAATGGTTTTAGAATTCCTAATCTATATCTCCAAAGAAGAAGGGAAAGGAGAAGGACTTGGCGGGAGGAGAGAGAAGAGGAAGAATTTGTTTCCTAAATTCTGGTCCAGTATTTAACAGTTCTTTATCTTTAACCAGAGGGGATAGGGTCCAAAAACTGTACCCTGCAGGTTTGGGACTTGTCAGCCTGCATAACTGCGTGTGCCAATTTATTAAAATAAATGTCTCTCTCTATAGATCTCCCTCAACTCTTAATGGTGTTACAACCCAATCAACCCATCTTAAGAGTATCTTACGTCGGGCTTCCCTGGTGGCGCAGTGGTTGAGAGTCCGCCTGCCGATACAGGGGACGCGGGTTCGTGCCCCGGTCCTGGAAGATCCCATATGCCACGGAGCGGCTGGGCCCGTGAGCCATGGCCGCTGAGCCTGCGCGTCCGGAATCTGTTCCGCAATGGGAGAGGCCACAACAGTGAGAGGCCCACGTACCGCAAAAAAAAAATCTTAAGTCAAAAACGCGTTTGATACACCTAACCTACCAAACATCATAGCTTAGCCTAGCCTACCTTAAACGTGCTCAGATCACTTACCTTAGCCTACAGTTGGGCCAAATCATCTAACACAAAGCCTATTTTATAATAAAGTGTTGAATATCTCCTGTAATTTGTTGAATACTGTACTGACAATGAAAAACAGAATGGTGGTTGGATTCAGAATGGTTCTAAATGTATGAGTTGTTCACTCTCATGATCGCCTGACTGGGAGTTGCATCTCACTGCCACTGTCCAGCATCACAAGAGAATATGGAACCGAGTATCGCTAGCCCTGTGAAATTCAAAATTCGAAGTATGGTTTCTACTGAATGCGTATCACCTTCACAGCATGGTAAGGTTGAAAAGTCATAAGTCGAACCATCATAGGTTGGGGGCCATCTATATATACACATCCTATTGGTTCTGTTTCTCTAGGAAACCCTGACTAATACAGATGTGAAACATTAACCTGGATCCAAATGTTAGAACTGTGCCCAGAGCTATACGTAGAGAAGTGACATTCCCCTAGCCCCTTCCTAGCTTCTCCACTCCCATCCCACCCACTAACTCTGGGCAAATAATCGGACAGTGCCTGGTTTAGGCTCCTTCTTCACAAGAAGCAGATGCATGTGTGTTTTGTTTGCTCTTTTTTGTTGTATGAAGGTAGAGTACTATACATACTCTTGCACTTTGCTTTCTTCATTTAACAATATATCCTGGGAACCACCCGCATCAGTTCACGGAAGTTCTTCTCATTCATTTGTGCTGCTGCAGAGTATAGCTGTACCGTAGTTTATTTAGATGCCTCCTATGCACGGATTACATGTGGTTTCCAATATGTTGCAATTACCAATAATGTCACAGAGATTTATTTTGTGCACTGTATTTTTGTATTGTTGGAGGTGTATCTTCATGTGAATTCTTAGAAGTGGAATTGCTGGATCAAAAGGTAAACACGTATATAGTTTTGTTAGGTGTTGCCAAGTTACCCTGCATAAGGGTTGAACCAGTTTGCATTCCCACAACAATGGATGAGAGAGCCTGTTCCCCACAGCCTGACAACAGAGTTTGTTGTCATGCTGTTCAATGATCAATCCTTAACCAAAAAGTTGAGGAATCTCCAGTTTTAATTTGCATTTCTCAAGTTGAACATCTTTACATATGTTTAATGGTCATTTAAAACATTATGTGATGTCAATTATACCTCAATAAAAAACAAAAAGCAAACAAAAACAACTTGTGCGTGTGTGTGTGTGTGTGTGTGTGTGTGTGTGTGTGTGTGTGAGAGAGAGAGAGAGAGACAGAGACAGACAGACAGAGAGACAGAGAGAGACAGAGAGAGAGAGAGATTTTTCAGTCAGGTATTTTGATCATTTTGTTCTCAATTCTGAGAAGTTCTTTCTATGTTAGGGAAGTAGCCCTTTATCTGTGGCTATGTTGCAAGAAATGTTTCCCCAGTTTTTCTTTTTTTGTCTTTTTTGGCCCTGTATGTGGCCTGCTGGATCTTAGTTCCCCAACTAGGGATCGAACCTGTGGCCCCTGCAGTGGAAGTATGGAGTCTTAACTCAGTCACTGGACCCCCAGGGAAGTCCCTCCACAGTTTTTCATGTGTCTTTTGACTTATGGTGTTTTTTTCCTGCCATAAAATTAAAAAAAAATTTTTATGTGGCCAAAGTTATCAATCTTTTATTGATTTTGTCTCTTGTTAGAAAAACTCTTCCATATGCACAGGTTAAAGGGGAATTTATGTTTTCTTTAGTTCTGTGTGATTTCCTTTCTCTTTCATTCTTCCTTTATCTCTTGCTCTCTCTCTTCCCCCTTCCTTCCTCCCTCCCTCCCTCCTCCCTCTTTCTCTCTCTCTTTCTATCTCTTTCTCCCTTTCTTTCGTTTTTACAGTTAGGTTCCTTGTTCCTGTGGCGTTTACTCTCATGTGGCGTGACATATGGACCTGACTTTATTTTTTTCCAAATGGTAAATCAGTGTACCAGTACCATTTATTAAAAAATCCATCTTTGCGTCAGTGATTCGCGATAAGCTTTGTCATAAAGTTCCGAATAGACTCGGGTCTGTCTCTCGACTTTATAAGCCATTCCACTGGTCTATTTGCTCCTGTCACAAAGTGCTATACTGCTTTAGTTCTGAAGGCTTCGTAGTATGTGTTAGTGTCTAGTAGAGCTAGTCTATTTTGTAGCTCCTTTAAAATGTTTCCTGATTGCTCTTGAATGTTTATATTTCCATATAAACTTTATTTCTACTTGTCTAGCTCTGTAAACAATGCCTTGGTACTTTTATTGGGATAGTTATTTATGAATTAAGTTAGGGAGAACTGACATCTTTATGATGTTCAGTCATCTTGTGCAAAAGAGAATGTGTTCCTTGTGTTCAAATCTACTTTGTGTCTTTCAGGAAAATTTTGGTCTCCTCTAAGGTTTTGCACATTTTGTGTCAAATTTATTCCCAAGTGTTTTTTTTTTTCCTTTCATTTTTGTTGATAGGGTAAATGCAGGTTTCTCAGCGATTGTATCCTCTAACTGGTAATTGAGTATATGAAGGTTATTGATTTGTTTTTGTCTTTTGAAATTATATCCTGCTTCTTTCTTTTTTTAACATCTTTACTGGAGTAAAATTGCTTTACAATGTTGTGTTAGTTTCTGCTGTATAACTAAGTGAATCAGCTATACATATATATATATCCCCATATCCTCTCCCTCTTGCATCTCCCTCCCACCCTCCCTATCCCACCCCCACCCCCCACCCCCAGGGGGTCACAAAGCACGGAGCTGATCTCCCTGTGCTATGCGGCTGCTTTCCACCAGCTATCTATTTTATATTTGGTAGTGTATATATGTCCATGCCACTCTCTCACTTCGTCCCAGCTTACCCTTCCCCCTCCCCGTGTCCTCAAGTCCATTCTCTACATCTGCGTCTTTATTCCTGTCCTGCCCCTAGGTTCTTTGGAACCTTTATATATATATATATATATATATATCCTGCTTCTTGAATGAATTATTTTATTGGTTGAGTGCTGAGGGTTTTTAAACAATTTTGTGTTTCCCTCTCCTCACACCAAAAAAAACCTGTTAGTCTTCATAAAACCTGGACATCAGTGATAGAGTTATAATGAATTACTTGAAGATTTTTTTTTCATTTCAACCACAACTTGTAAAAGTAGTAAAATGAAAATTAAGAAATGTACATTTTAATATAGTGTTATCTCAAACCTTCACATTTAATTAAGGTAAAAAATGTCAAAGTCCTAATTATACAACAGAGTTAAAATTGTAGCTGGTGTCTGGGAATGTGATATATATTTCTTTCACATGGCTCCTTAGAAATTCCTTTTATTTTTATTTATTTTTGAATATTATATGAAGTTTATTTTTCAAAACAGACAACTTTTTATTAAAGTATAGTTGATTTACAGTTGTGTTAGTTTCTGGTGTACAGCAAAGTGATTTGGTTTTATCTATCTATCTATATATATATATGTGTATGTATATATATATATATATATATATATATATACATATATATTTACATATTCTTTTTCAGATTCTTTTCCATTATAAGTTATTACAAGATACTGAATATGGCTCCGTGTGCCATATAGTAGGTCCTTGTTGTTGTTTATTTATTTTATTCTTTACAAATTCTTTACAAAAACTTTAAGCCTTGTTTACAAATATTAAGCAGGTTATACTTATGTGAATTTGAACCTTTCAAAACTTATTGGGTAAAGGATAGGGAGAAACCTCCAAATAGTTTTCAGATTTCAGATTTCCAGCAGGCAGTAGACAAGGGTAGTTTTTGCTTTTCAACCTAATGGCTTATGTGTTAAAATGTATTAATTAAGGATAGTACACAATTAAGTACCTAATGGTGTTGAACGGCCTCTCCCGTTGCGGAGCACAGGCTCCGGACGCGCAGGCTCAGCGGCCATGGCTCACGGGCCCAGTCGCTCCGCAGCATGTGGGATCTTCCCGGACCGGGGTATGAACCCGTGTCCCCTGCATCGGCAGGCAGATTCTCAACCACTGGGCCACCAGGGAAGCCCTTCGATTGCTCTTTAATCTCCCTATTTAAACTATTTATCTGCGTTCTAATGAATGCAGTGAAAGCTTCTAATTAAATGCAGAGTGCTGGATTTATTTCCACCTATTGCCTAAGTCTCAAAACCAAGTCACAGCAGGATCCAGAGGAGCATTTACAGCTCAGAAAATAAAATACCATTACAGAATTTGCCTCAGTGTTTGTGCTTAGTGTCTAGAAAGCAAATATTCAAAGGAACATAAGTGCTTTAAGTCTTGAAACCTAGTTGCCTTTTTTTTTTTTCTGACATCACAGGGCTTAGAGTTAATTCAACGGCAAAAAATATGTCCAATATATTCTTCTAGGTATTCTTCTAGGTATCTCTGGTGAAATGAAAGAATATTGGGTTATTACTTACAGCCGACTGGTGATTTCAACAAAGTCAAATTAAAAAGTAGAGCATCGAAGAACCAATGTTTCAAGGAGGGTAAATATTGATTCATGTATTTATTTATTTATTCATTCATTCAAATATCCTCTTCACATATTTAGTTTCTGGCACCGGTTGAAGTAAAACACTAGGGATATAGCAATAAATAAAACACATGAATCTCTGAGTGCTGGATTTTATATTACACGATGATGGAATAAAACAGAAAGGGTTAGCTGAAATTTTGGTGTCCAGGGACTATTTATAATCTGTCTGGACCTTAATTAAGATTCCAGGGTCTTTTGGGCGATACACAGAGTTTAATAAGAAGGAAAAGTCCATCTTCCTGGGAAGCTTCAATTAATTGGAGATGACTCCTTAGTTGTGTTGAGAGGGGAGCATTGAGTAGGACGTGAAGATGGTTAGTGAAGGACTCGTTATATTGGTTGGTGAAGAATCCCTAGGGGATAGAGATATAGATACAGATCTAGATATACAGCTTTATTAAAGTGTTTCCCTGGGGAAAAGAGGGAAAACTGTGAGTAGGAAGTTCTGCAGAAGCTACTGCATACTAAAGATTTTTAAAACATGCATAGGTCCATGTAGTTTCACCTCTTTAGCTTTAATTTACAGCTTTTCCCACACTGGTTCCCTCTAACTGTAATCTTGTAAATTTATTTATTTATTTATTTTTGGCTCCGTTGGGTCTTCGTTGCAGCACGTGGGCTTTCTCTAGTTGCGGCGAGCTGGGGCTACTCTTCATTGCGGTGCGCGGGCTTCTCATTGTGATGGCTTCTGTTGTTGTGGAGCACGGGCTCTAGGCGTGCGGGCTTCAGCAGTTGTGGCTCACGGGTTCTAGGGAGCAGGCTCAGTAGTTGTGGTGCAGGGGCTCAGTAGTTGTGGCACATGGACCAGGGATAGAACTCATGTCCCCTGCATTGGCAGGTGGATTCTCAACCACTGCACCACCAGGGAAGTCCCTGACTGTAATCTTAAAAAAATTTTAATAAGTCTGTTTCTTTCCATTTACCATATTTTTATAAAAATAAAATTGAGGGCTTCCCTGGTGGCGCAGTGGTTGAGAATCTGCCTGCCGATTCAGGGGACACGAGTTCGTGCCCCGGTCCAGGAAGATCCTACGTGCCGCAGAGCAGCCGGGCCCGTGAGCCATGGCTGCTGAGCCTGCGCGTCCGGAGCCTGTTGCTCCGCAACAGGAGAGGCCACAACAGTGAAAGGCCCGCGTACCGCAAAAAATAAATAAATAAATAAAATTGAAAATGTCCACCTTCCAAGAATAGCCTCTTCCATGCTGGAAAAAAAAAGGCACAGAATATATATTGTATTGCATTTTGTTCTTGAATCCAATGCTTACATTTTAGCACGCGGGTCAGGCCCAATTCCTACAGCACATAACATCTTCAGTACGCTGTGTTCTTGTTATTTGTTGCTTTCTCTTTGCATTTGTACATTTTCTCTGTTGGATTTTCGGCAGTTCATTTAAAAATCTGAATTAGAGCTTAACTAATTTCTCTATTCAACGCATATTTGCTGCCAGCATATGATTTTAAATTGTGTTCGAGGCCAAGCCTGTCTGGATGTAAAGTTACATCTCTACTCCCCCCCTCCCCCGCCCCCCTTTTATTTTTTACCACCATGCTGCTGCTTCATCTTCCAAATGGCCTGGCATTACTGCTTCTCCTGTGTGAGGCCCAGTGTGGGTTCCCTGCGGTCCAGAGGAGGTGGAGGTGGAGTGGTGGCGCTTATTCTTTTTCAAATGTGGTGCTAAATTCTTCATCTGGGTTATTTGATTTAATCCTTTTTAAAACCCTCTGTGGTAGGAACTATTTTTACTCCTATTTTACAGATGAAGAAATGCTCCTCAAATTCTGGTTTTTCTGCCCAAGCGTTGATTCTGACTTCCTAGAGGAAGCCTACATGGGGTAGAAAGTGCATGGACTTTGCTCCCAGATTTATCTGGGGTTGAATTCCAGCGCTGTTGCTCATTGGATATGTTAACACTGACAAGTTACGCAAACATCCTGGCCACTCATTGCTTTCATTACCTGTAGAATGAGTACAATAATATCACGTATGTAAAGCACAAGGTGTTTAAAGTAGCTAGTTTAGTGTCCATGATAGATATTAGTTTCTTTCCTCTCCCTCCCTTTCATTAGAAATGATGGTGTTGAAGTGGAGATTGAATATATTTTGGGGAAGTCGATGGAGAAGAGGAGAGTGGTGCGTGGGATATGCCCCTTGAGGCAAAACCTACTTTGGGTTGGACAGTTGAGGTGTGTGGTCTGATTGCATCCTGAGTTCCTGGTTCATGGCCTAGAAAAAACACAGCGTGCTTTAACAAAATGCCAATACTGGGCAGTGCACACAACTGTTCCCTGACCCAGCCCCAGGGGTGCTTATTACCAATCAAAGAAAAAAACCCGTAAAATCTGATTGAGCAGGATTGAGAGATATGAGTGAGGCCGCCTCTCCAAGGGTAACAAAGAGGGCTCTGTACTCATGGAGGGGAAACATTCTCCATGGGCCCGGAATAGACCTGCTGGCCAAGAGTCCCTTAGGGGCCAGAAAGGAAGGGAAGGGACTAGGAGAATCTGGAGTCCAGGAACACTCCTCAGTGGGATCTTGAATCTTGAAGTGAGTTCCATTTTGATTCATTCAAACAGTCATTCAACATTGATTCATTCAACTAATGAGCCCGCCTGCCCCCAGTGCAACCAAATAAATAAATATTTAAATAAATAAGTATAGAGAATTTGGAGTTATAAATTTAAAAATTGATTTATTCAACATGTATTCATTGAGCACCCACTCTGCAAAGCTGTTAGGGTTCGGTTAGGGGGGTGGCCATGACCATGGGCTGTGGAGTCGAATTCCTGGACTGGAAGTTCCCTTAGGAGCTGTGTGGTCTCAGACCAGTTATTTAACCTCTGGCTTAAGATTTCTTTATCTATAAGGTGGGGGAGAGTAATTACCTTCAGAGAGTCTAGTAGCAAAGATTAAATTAGCTAATATATACAACGTGTTTTGCACACTGCCTGCCACATATTCAATGCTCAGTAAACTTGAACTTTTTTTGTTTTTTTTATTATGTTTTTCAGTAGCTTTTAAATTATATAATAAATGCATTTTTTTTACAACTTAATTGATGTACAACTGGCTACAATAAATTGCCCATCTTTGAAGTGTACAGTTTGGTGAGTTTTGACTTGTGTACACACCCATGAAACTATCACCACAGGCAAGGTAATGGATCTTGCCCTCACCCTCAAATCTTCCTCATGCCCCTCTGTTATCCATCCTCCTTGCATCTCCATCTCCAAACGCTGATCTGCTTTCTGTCATCACTATACATTAGTTTTCATTTTCTAGAATTTTATATGAATGGAATTGTACCATGTGTACTGTTTTATGTATGCCTTCTTTTACTCAGCATAATGACTTGGAGATTCACCTATGCTGCTGAGTGAGTGAACCTTTCGTTTACTTATTTTATTCCTGAGTAGTATTCCATTCTATAGATATAAATTTAAACTTTTTTTTTTTTTTTTTTTGTGGTACGCGGGCCCCTCACCGCTGTGGCCTCTCCCACTGCAGAGCACAGGCTCTGGATGCACAGGCTCAGCGGCCATGGCTCACGGGCCCAGCCGCTCTGTGGCATGTGGGATCCTCCCGGACCAGGGCACGAACCTGTGTCCCCTGCATCGGCAGGTGGACTCTCAACCACTGCGCCACCAGTGAAGCCCAATTTGAACTTCTTTGATGCACCAGAGTGGGAGAGAAGATTAGAAATTCAAAGAATACTAATGCATCTCAGAGGCCTGCTAGGCACTTAGAGAGCCCTCCTGCCTGGCAGGTGGAGGCTGGGTACTATCATCAAGGTGAAGACAGTGTCGGGCAGATCCCAGACCCAGTTCCCAGCCCTGCTTGATGAGGGTGTGTTTGAAAAGCCCAAGTTGCATCCCAGGGTTTCACGTCTGAGTCTTTCTTCTCTGGTTCCTGTGACTGGCCTTTTGTAATCATGTCCTCTCGTTTGGGGACAGAGACCACAGTGTAATGGGAGCCGCCCAGTCTGAGAGTCAAGCTTGGGGAATGCCATAGATTTGGACAAGTTGCAATGGTGACTCTTTTAAGCCTTGGAAGTTGCGTGGAACTTTTGAAGGTTACAAGTTTAAAGTAGCTGAGAAGTGCCTAGGAGAGCACTGATGCAATCCCCCAGTTCCTCCATGACCCTGAGACCTGGTGAGGCTCAGTGACTTGACCATCCCAAGGCAAAGGCAAGACTAGAATCCACATCTCCAATCCCCATCACATACAATATATACGTACGGGAGTTTAGAGTTGAAACGGCCGCTGCACAGTACATGGACCAAACTTACTATTTTCACAGATGGTAACGCTTAAGGCTCAGTATGGCTGAAAGACAGTTTATTAGTGGCCCTACTTCTTAGTGCCACTGAATCTGAGCTGACTTGTTTATTTGGAAAGGTGGCAACTAATTATAGAAAAAATAAAGTTCCTAAGAATGGCCCTGGTACATAAAGGACATTTTTCCACTTAACTCCTCTAATTTTCTCTTTTTTTATGTGAAATGTCACTTAGTTTTATTAATACAATTTAGGGAGAAATCTCTTTGGGTTTTTTTTTTTTGTGATTTTTTTTAATTATCCAAGTATTCAAATCAATTCATTTCAATTTAGTAAACATTGATTACATTCTTACTGTCTGTAAGGCATGCAATTGGAATCCATTGACTTTTTAAAAAAATTTAATTTTATTTATGTTGTGTTAGTTTCAGGTGTACAGCAAAGTGATTCAGTTATACATATACATATATTCATTCTTTTTTAGATTCTTTTCTCATATAGTTTAACACGGAATATTGGGTATAATTCCCTGTGCTATACAATAGGTCCCCGTCGTTCATCTACCTTATATATAGTAGTGTGTGTGTGTTCATCCCAAGTTCCTGATTTATCCCTCCCTCCTCTAATTTTCTTAAGTCAGGAGAAAAACAGGTTCCTGTAGCAGCTATTACTCAAAATGAACACAGGGGGTCTCTACTGCCATGTCTTGGCTTGAAATTAGCTCACTCTTCTGGTCTTCCTTGAAAGCTGTACTAACACCTAACTCTCATAAGACTGTTAGAATCTAGTCTTTAAATCCAGCAGGAACAGAAAAAGTTATTTATTGCTCTGGGAACTTCATTTTACCAGAAGTCAAACTCTGAGCTAACATTTACACTCTCCTTTTGCCTGGGAGTGTAGGTTTAATGCAAGAGAACTATCTAGGCAAATGCTCAATGATTACTAATTGGGAGCAGTGAAAAATGTGGATCACTCCCAATCACCACATTCCAAGAAAAATGATTTCCTGTGCTGTTTAGGGGAACTCAGGTAAGCAAATACCCGCATAGCCAAGGGTTGAGATAGGTGACGCCATTTAAAGAAGGATTCAGAGAGAGGAGAGAGGAGTGGGAAGCAAGCATTTTGTTCGTGAATTTGTTAATCACGGGAACTAATGAGATTAGGGTGCCATTTTGTTTAGAAAGCTAAAAGAAAGAGATGTTTTAAGAACAAAATCCTAGCTCTATCCGAGCCCTCGAGGCCTCCTTCACCTGGGACCAAGATCTTCTTCAACTGCCCTGCCCCCCATTGTGCTCCAGCCCCACCTGCCCTCCTCCAGCTCCTCCAAGCCCTCACCTGTCTTCTCCCATCCACTTTACCTGGCTGGTCCCCTTTCAACCCTCAGGTTAAATGTCTCTTCATCAGACATTCTCTCCCTTTATTCCCCTTCTAAGTGGATTCCCCATTATACCCTGGCCACTGGTTTCATCCATCATAGAATTCACCACAATTTCCAATTATAGTGTTTTTGTTGGTGTACTGGTTACTTTCCATCCCTCCACTAGATTATAATTCACTGGATACTGTCTGTTGCATCCACTGGTGCTTATACACCTACCTCAGTGCCCAGCACATAGTAGGGACAAAATACAGAATTTCTGAATTGGGCTTAGAAAAGAAAGAAATGGTGGTGAATGGAGCAGTGCTTGTGAATAACGAAAGTGGCTCTGAGGTCTTCACCAGTTGTGAGTCCTCTAATCATTTATGCTGGAAAGTGCGGGGTAGTCTCTGCCTTGACTTCCGGCTTCTCCACCCAGGCAGCTCTCGGGGAGAACGTCTTATGACAGAGCGTTCCAGACAGAACTGAACTGAAAAAGAACTGCCTGTGGGGATGAAGAATGCTTGTGGGTGTCAGGGGCAGGGAGGGCAAGCTCAGAACTCCAGCTCCTCTACTAGCCTTGGGGGCACACAGTCCGAGTGAGATCTTTGTTTTGGCCTAAGAAAAAATTCACAAAAATTTAGTATCAACAAGAACAGTTAACTTTTATTAAGCACTTACTATGTACCGGGTACCACGCTAGACCCTTTTCAGGTATTATTATTATTGTGCTTCATTCTTACAATAAAACTGAATTTCATGCTGGTGTTATCTCCATTTACAGATGAGGAAACAGGCACAGAGAAGCTAGGCAGTCAGCCCAAGGTGGCAGAGCTAGTAAGTGGTGAGGCCAGGACTAAAATCAAAGCCTTGTAGTAGAATGTAAGCCCATAACTACCTCACTCTGTGCCCTGGAACAGATCTCCTGAGTCTGCATTTCTCAGGAGGGGCTGGCATATATATCTTCAGCACGTTCCCTCCTCAGTATTTCTGTGCACACCAACGTTTGGGGTCCACTGGCTCTAGTGAGCGGGGCCAGAGTTCTCATGGCTTCCCATGGCGGGAATTTTCTCATGGGTGTTTGAGTTCGCCCTTCCCATCCGTGGGACCCTGACCTGTGTCCAGGAGGTGGACTCGCATACATCAGGCTTGAGAAGGAGATGTGAACGGTGTGTGCAGAACAGGAAACCTTCTTCAGGGTCGTGCTCGAAAATGCTGGAAGTTTTGGAGTTGGGAATAAAGAGGACAAGAATAAAGGAAAGCTCAAGGTCTGGATAAAACACAGGCTGGGGGCTAAAAGATTACTTAGTGGAAAGATACTAGACTTTGGAGCCAAGGTTGCCCAATCTGAACCCCAGCTCTGCCCTTTACTAGTGAGGTGATCTTAACAAGTTTTTCACCATTCTGAACCTCAGTTTTCTTATCTACAAAAGAGAGATAATAACTTACACAGAATATCTGGAACAATCTCAGTACTTTCCAAAATGTGTGACTAGGGAAGAAACAAGAGGGGAAAAAGTGTGACCAGAGAGAAAGGAGTAGCCAGAGAGGAAAAGTCTGTGGTTTAAGAAAATAGATAAAGAGGGGGCTGAGCCTGCACAGAAAAACCTCACAGCTGAATGAATTCCTGCTAATTATTTGCTTCACCGAAGTCTTAAAATATTATATCAAAAGGGCAGAATATTTGAAATAAAGATAAAATTAACAGCCAATATCTGTTACCTCCTAACACTGTTTTTAGAATACTGACCTATATTAGAAAAAAGCCAAGCAACTGACAAAGGCTTAATTTACAAATATACAAACAGCTCATAAAACTCAATAATAACAACAGCAAAACCTCCCAATCAAAAAATAGGCAAAAGACCTAAATAGACACTTCTCCAAAGAAGATATACAGTTGGCCAATAGGCACATGAAAAGATGCTCAACTTTGCTAATTATTAGAGAAATGCAAATCGAAACTACAATGAGGTATCACCTCATACCAGTCAGAATGGTGATCATTAAAAAGTCTACAAATAGCGACTTCCCTGGTGGCACAGTGGTTAAGAATCTGCCTGCCAATGCAGGGGACACGGGTTCGATCCCTGGTCTGGGAAGATCCCACATGCCGCAGAGCAACTAAGTCCGTGTGCCACAACTACTGAGTCCACGTGCCCAGAGCCTGTGCTCCATAACAAGAGAAGCCACCACAGTGAGAAGCCTGTGCACTGCAATGAAGAGTAGCCCCTGCTCGCCGCAACTAGGGAAAGCCTGTGCGCAGCAATGGAGACCCACCGCAGCCAAAAACAAACAAATAAATAAATTTATTTTTAAAAAAGTCTACAAATAATAAATGTTGGAGAAGGTGTGAAGAGAAAGGAACCCTCCTATATTGTTGGTGGGAATGTAAATTGGTGCAGCCACTATGGAAAAGAGAATAGAGGTTCCTTAAAAAACTAAAAAGAGAGTTGCCACATGATCCTACAATCCCACAGCTGGGCATATATCTGGAGAAAACTAATTCGAAAAGATATATGCACCCCTATTGTAAGCACTGTTTACAATAGCCAAGACATGGAAGCAACCTAAATGTCCATTGACAGATGAATGGATAAAGAGGATGTGGTACATATATACAATGGAATACTACTCAGCCATAAAAAAGAATGAAATAACGTCATTTGCAGCAACATGGATGGACCTAGAGATTATCATACTAAGTGAAGGAAGTCAGACAAAGACAAGTATCACACGATATCACTTATATGTGGAATCTAAAATATGATGCAAATGAACTTATTTATAGAACAGAAATAGACTCACAGACATAGAAAACAAACTTACAGTTACCAAAGGGGAAAGGGGGGGAGAGATAAATTAGGAGTTTGGAATTAACAGATACACACTACTCTATATAAAATAGATAAACAAAAAGGTCCTACCGTAGAGCACAGGGGACTATACTCACTATCCTGTAACAAACCATAATGGAAAAGAATATGAAAAAGAATATATCTATGTAGATATATATACAACTGAATCACTTTTCTGTACACCAGAAACTAACACAACATTGGAAATCAACTACACTTCAATTTAAAAAAATGCAAATAGTACATACAACCTATATCAATGGATAATTGTATTAAATAAGGCAATACATATAAAACCCTCTACTGGAATCACAGTAAGCAGTTAATAAATGTTCGTTATTATTATTTTAGAAAAAGAAAAAGAAAAAAGCCAACATGTAATCAGGTATTTATGATGGCATAATATTATAAGGATGGAAATTAGAAGGCAGAGAACCTGATCTCTTTCAACAGAAGGAGAACAAATACTCTCTCACAAACTCCTGAATGTAGGAGGCAGTGAGCTGACATTTTCTTAGGTGGCCATCTCCCCTAGGCATTCACATCACTTACCCTAAAGATCCTTGAGACCATGTGATCGCCCAAGTCTTGCTTGTGTATGCAGATTACTATTCTGCTCATTACCTGAGTTTCATGTGAAAGTCAAGTGTGGTTTGCACTGCTGGGGACGAGCTGGCTGGACCCACGGAGCTACCATGCCATCCCACTTAGCTCTCTCCAGTGCTTTGAAACATGCTTTTAAGGCACATCATGCTTTGGAAAAGGTGTTTTGGTCAGTGAGGCAGCTTTTAAATAAAGTTAATACTTATCAAATTTACTACTAGTGGGCTTCCCTGGTAGCGCAGTGGTTGAGAGTCTGCCTGCTAATGCAGGGGACACGGGTTCGAGCCCTGGTCTGGGAGGATCCCACATGCCGTGGAGCAACTGGGCCCGTGAGCCACAACTACTGAGCCTGCGCGACTGGAGCTTGTGCTCCACAACAAGAGAGGCCGCGACAGTGAGAGGCCCGTGCACCGCGATGAAGAGTGGTCCCCGCTCCCCGCAACTAGAGAAAGCCCTCGCACAGAAACGAAGACCCAACACAGCCAAAAATAAATAAATAAACAAATATGAGGTTTAAAAAAAAAATTTACTGCTAGTGGTAGTACAGCTATAATTATTGTGTGGACTTTTTAATACTGCTAACATCTTTAGGAGGCATAAGAATGAGATAAGGAAATGGAGGCACAGTGAGGTTAAACATGGTGCCCAAATTCATATGGCAGGTAAGCAGAGAGACCAGACTTGCACTCAGGGCATCTGATTGCAGAAGCTCCTCTCCTCCCATAAGACAATCCCAACACATTACCTTGGGGAGATGTTAGCTCTCCACTCTTTCCCTGTCCCAACTCACTTGAGGACTAGGTGATTCTGGTTGTTTTCCATTGCCCTCCCCACTCCCTGCCCTGGATTTTGAAATCACTGGCTCTGACGTTCAGTCTCTTGCCCAACATATACATTTATCTAGTGACTCTGTACACGTGCTTAGCCTACACATGACCATAGGATTACATGGGGAGTTCGACTAAATGCTACAAAACCAAAAGTTGTTGCTTATCAGGAACACCAAGGCAAAGGATTCTCTGGTTGATGTGAAATTTAAATGTCAACCATGGAGTTCAGTATATTTCACAGGAGACTGCCAATGTATGAAGCCAAAGTGGCACGAAGCTTCAGAACAAACTGAAGCCCCCTCCTATCCAGCTATAGATCTGGCCCCAAACATCACATCTATGTCTTGGGTAACTCATCAGCGTCACCACTGGGTACTGTGAGTGGCCACAAGAACTTCCCGGACCGTGGTGATTGTCTGGGCATTCAGAATTCAAAGTCGGGTGGATATAAGTAGTGAGAAAACGGTGGCAGAAGTCAGACAAAAGCGCAGCACGCAGGACTGATGCCAATCCTTTGAAACCAAGACCCAGAATGGGGAAGGCAAGTCTCTGAACATAACTGAAGATCAAATCAAAGGCCAGCTCTCACACAATAAATTGTTTCTAAGGCTCTCCAGTTTCCATGGCATCCATTATTCTGACATATTCTGCATTGTTAATGGTAATTGTAGCTGCCAGCCGATATCAAGGTGTATCTGCATTCCATTTTCTTTTCTCCTTTGGTGGGGCAGCGATAACAAGCCCCCTGCTTTGTGGAAGTATCTTGTATTTGACCAGATTAACAAAATGAGAAACCCAGGGACTACTCCTCCCATGCCATTTATTTTTATTTTAGTTAGCCTTTAACCAGATTTCTTTATGATTAGGAAAAAGAATGGTACAAAGTGTGCCTTTGTGTGTGTGGAGGGTGGGGGATGATTAATGCAAAACCCTTCCTGATTGAATTCTTAACAGTGTTAAGAATTCAATCAGGAAGGGTTTTGCATAATCACTCCCCCCACCCTCCACACACACAAAGGCACACTTTGTACCTTTTTTCTTTTCTAAAGACAATCTGGCATTTACAGTGTGATAAATTAACATTTGAATAGTATTAATTAGTATATACATCTGGTTAGATACCATTAAACCTCTAAGGCAGAAATGAAGGTGACTGCAGGGATATTTGTCTCATGCTTTAATAATTTCACCTTCTCAGGGATTTGCAATGTCTGCACGAATCCTTCAGTATGTCAAGAAGAGACGTTAGACCAGCCCACTCTTGGTGATATGCATGTAGCTACGTTTTTAAAGCCAATTTGCGGTCTCTAGAGATAATGGGCGTACTTAACTTATGGAGGCACCAGTGGGGCCTGGCAGTCTAGGACTTTCACCTAAGAGGGAGGAGCCCACTCAAAACATCCGCCACTGAGAACTTGTAGGGGTGACAGTGTTACCAAAAGCTTGGCCTCTCTTTTGGTAACACCGGGGCTGAATCAAATCTCAGGGACAGAGTTTTGGATGAAGTAGAAAAGGATAGCTTTATTACTTTGCTGGGCAAAGGGGGACACACTGGACTTCTGCCTCGAAAAACTGCGTAGCAACCTGGGAGGATTTGATGAGGGCTTTTATAACAATGGTTCAAAGGTGGGGTCTCCAGCAAGATTAGGGCGTGAGCAGGCTTGCACTCCCTTTATCTCGTCTCAGGTGGTTGGTCTCCTAATCTTGATGAGCTTCTCTGTTCCCATCAGTCTTGCCTCAGGTGGTTTCTCAGCTGCTTCTCCCTTGATTAGCAAATGTTCAACTGTGGAACTCAGGGAAGGTCATGGAGGCTGGAGTCTTGCCTACAAGGAAGAGGGAACAAAAGTGTCTCTGTGCCTGGGAACCCCACAGGGCTTGGTTTCAACAGTAAACCTGCAGCATATGGCTTTCCCACCTTCCTCAAGGATGTTTCCCAGCCCCACCACAACTCTGGCTCTAGGGCTTGCACCCCTCTTTCCATAAATCCCTACTGCATGAAAATCATGTTGGAAACAAGCTTATATAGAAATGGAAACAGCTTGAGAGTTTGTGGATTGCCTTCCCTGGTGATTGGTTTCAATAATCAATGAAAGCCACAACACAAAGGAACTGAATTGTGGAAATGTTGCCTTTATTGGGGATGTGTCTGTGTGTGCACATGTGTGTATGTGCAGACATGCATGTCAGTGAATCAAGTCACATACACACACTGCATTTCTTGGCCAGGTTACTAGTTTCTTCTCAAATCTCAAAAAGTACACTTAGGGCTTCCTGGGTGGCGCAGTGGTTGAGAGTCCGCCTGCTTATGCAGGGGACGCAGGTTCGTGCCCCGGTCCGGGAAGATCCCACATGCCGCGGAGCGGCTGGGCCCGTGAGCCATGGCCGCTGAGCCTGCGCGTCCGGAGCCTGTGCTCCGCAACGGGAGAGGCCACAACAGTGAGAGGCCCGCGTACCGCAAAAAAAAAAAAAAAAATTGGTCCAAATACACAGTAGTGGCTTTGAAACACTATCTTAACTCATGCCACATCTCAGCTAAACTAGGGAGTGAGAGTGAAGATGACAGAGGTCCAAACACTGAGTCTGGGTAGGCCAATGCTTAGAGGATTGGAAGATGAGGGGGGTTTAGCAAAGGCAAAAGGACGAGGCCAGTGAAGCAGAAGGAGAGCCGAGAGAGTGGTGTCCTGGAGGCCAAGGAGACAGAGTTTCCCGGAGGAGGTTGCCTGCAGTTTGGTCAGACCTGGCTGATGGGTGGACTGAGATGAAGATTGAGTGCTACCCACGGGGTTGGGCAACGTGAGCTCATTGGCGATCTGGATAAAAGCAGTGTGGTGGAGGCAGAAGCCTAATGGGAGTGGGTTCAAAAGAATGTGGAATCAGAGGATGCAAAGACAGGGAGTAACAGCTAACTGAGTCTTTATTGTTGTAGGAAGGGGGACCCCTCCAGGGCCCGAGAGTGGGCTCTTGTTTAACACTCTGAAACGAATTGTCAGAGGAGACACACGTGCTGATAAAGCAAGAGACTTTATTGGGAAGGGGCACCAGGGCGGAGAGCAGGAGGGTGAGGGAACCCAGGAGAACTGCTCTGCCATGTGGCTCGCAGTCTCAGGTTTTATGGTGATGGGATTAGTTTCCGGGTTGTCTCTGACCAATCGCTTTGACTCTGGGTCCTTCCTGGTGGCATACATGTCACTCAGCCAAGATGGATTACTGCGAGAAGGATTCTGGGAAGTTGGTAGGACATTTGGATGGGATCTCCTCTCTCCTTTTGACCTTTTCCGAATTCTTCTGGTTGGTGGTGGCTTGTTACTTCTGCGTTCCTTACCAGGACCTCCTGTCGCAAGATAACTCATGCAAATGGTTACCGTGGTGCCTGGCCCGGGTGGGCGGTTTCAGTCAGTGGTTCCCCTAACATTATTATAAAGGAGAGAAGAGATATAGGGGGGCAGCTAGAAGGGAACACGAGGCCAAAGGAAGTTTTGTCTTGTTTTTAAAGGATGGAGGATATTACTGCATGTTTAAATGTTGCATGGGGATGGGCTTGTAGAATGGGAGGAAGTGATGATGAAAAAAAGTGTGGCAGTTCCAGAACAAGCTCCTTGCCTCTGTGAGGGGCAGGGGGTACTTCGTGCCCAAGTGGACAGTTCCAGACAGGCCATCCGTGGTAGTAATGGAGGGACGAGCAAGGGGGAGACATAAGAGAATTCGGGAAGGCTGGAACACTGGTGTTTTAAGGCTGGGGAAGTGATCTTTTTTGTTTTTTAAATTTTTATTTTATATGGGAATATAGTTGATTAACAATTTTGTGTTAATTTCAGGTGTACAGCAAACTGATTCAGTTATAGATATACATAGATCTCTTCTTTTTCAAATTCTTTTCCCCTTTAGGTTATTATAATGAGCAGAGTTCCCTGTGTTATACAGCAAGTCCTTGTTGGTTATCTATTTTAAATATAGCAGTGTGTCTTTTGATTGCTTCTATTTTCTCAGTGGAATAAAAAGCTGAGAGGGAGGAAAGGGGAGGAGGTGCTGAAGTATGAGGAGAGAAGAGAAGGTCTTCAACAGTCCTTCAGCAGAGGGGAGCAAGTTGGCTGGGGGATGTGGTGAGACTGCCAGTTGGCCCTAAAGGCTATTTGAATGTGTGGGCAGGAATTTAAACTGAGACAGGCCAGCAGAGTTGTGAGTTTTCTCCAACTGAATTCAGCTGGAACTTTGTTTATACCGAAATTTATTCTTAATTCAAGAGTTACGTGCGTTGTTTATTACTGGTGGGAATATAGACCAGTGTAAATTGGATAGATATATAGAGAGATGCTTCAAAAAGTGTATTCTTTCAACTAGTAATTTGAATTTTATGAATTTATCCTGATGTAACCAGAAGGAGGAAAAATTTTATGTACAAGATTTCCATTGTATTGAATAATATTCATAAAATAACAAGTGGAAACAATCTCAGTATTTAGTCATAAGGACTTATATTCCTGGAATTTCATTATATGTCAGTTATAAGGAAATAGAATATGCATAGCCCAAGAATAGGCTATTTATATGTCCTTTAAGTATTGTGTTGTTGTTTTTTTTGGCTGCGTTGGGTCTTCGTTGCTGTGCGCGGGCTTTCTCTAGTTGTGGCGAGCAGTGGCTTCTCTTGTTGTGGAGCACAGGCTCTAGGCACGTGGGCTTCAGTAGTTGTGGCACACGGGCTTAGTAGTTGTGATGCACAGACCAGGGATCGAACCGTGTCGCCTGTATTGGCAGGTGGATCCTTAAGCACTGCGCCACCAGGAAAGTCCAAACTGGTTTCTTATTTATTTTTTGTGTGGTACGTGGGCCTCTCACTATTGTGACCTCTCCTGTTGCAGAGCACAGGCTCCGGACGCGCAGGCTCAGCAGCCATGGCTCACGGGCCCAGCCGCTCCACGGCATGTGGGATCTTCCCAGACCGGGGCACGAACCCGCGTCCCCTGCATTGGCAGGTGGACTCTCAACCACTGCGCCACTAGGGAAGCCCAAACTGGTTTCTTATTGATTCCCACATCTCTATGAGCGCAGGCTCAGTAGTTGTGGTGCATGGGCTTAGTTGCTCCGTGGCTCGTGGGATCTTCCCAGACCAGGGCTGGAACCCATGTCCCCTGCCTTGGCAGGCGGATTCTTAACCACTGCACCACCAGGGAGGTCCCTGTGTTGTTGTTGTTGTTGTTTTAACTAGAAATTGATACTGAGAGATTCTCACAAAATAGCATTAAGTAAAAAAATCCAGGGACTTCCCTGGTGAACCAGTGGTTAAGAATTTGCCTTCCAATGCAGGGGACACAGGTTCAATACTGGTCAGGGGAACTAAGATCCCACCTGCCATGGGGCAACTAAGCCTGTGCACCACAACTAGAGAGGAGTCCGAGCGCCGCAACGAAAGATCCCGCATGCCGCAACAAAGATGCCGCAACAAAGATGCCGCAACAAAGATGCCGCAACAAAGATCCCGCAACTAAAACCCGATGCAGCCAAATAAATAAGAATAAATATATTTTTAAAAAATCCATTACAAGAATCCTGGTCAAAGTCACTGTATCGTCTTTCACTTGAAATATTGCAAAGACCACTTAGACGCCCTGTATCTTCTCCCGTCTGCCACCAGTTCTATTCTCCGCACCACAGCAAATTGTTAATAAACACCTTTAAAACACAAATTTGACACTTCTTTACTTATAAGCCTTAAATGGGCTCCCACTTCTTGATTTCATATTCTGAATGCTTAATCCAACCTCCAGGGCCCCGCGTGATTTGCCGCGTCCCTGCGCTCAAGCGTTTTGGGACCCATGTTCTGCAGCTTCGTCTGCTCCAGGCTCCTAAGCACGAGAGCATGCTGTTTCTTGCCTTCAACGGGGCTCCTCACCTCCCTCCCGCTTCAGGCCTGCTGAGCTCCTAATTCCTCAGATCTCACCTTATACCTCCCTTTCTCAGAGAAACCTTACCTGACTCATTTATGCCTCAAATCATCTTAATCACCCAAACTGTGACAACCTAATTAGTTCAGGTCACTGCAAAATCCAGGGTTACTTTCTGGCTTGATCCAGGACTCAAAAAGTGTCACCAGGACCTGATTATCTTCTCGTCTCTTGGCCGCGTTTCTTTGGTGCTGGTTCCAAAGAGAAGCTCATCTTTCATGCTAAGATGGCTGCAGTGGCTCCAGCTTCCCTCTTCACCTTCAAACCTAGGAGGAAGAGTGGATATACTTCTCCAAGGAGATTCCAATAAGTGTCCCAGAATTTAGTCTTGTTGGCTTAGGTTACTTGACTCCAAGCATATGCCTATTTTAGAACCAATCATTGTCACCATGGGAAAGCAATGCTTTGATCCACCAGGGCACTGTCAGGCCATGCCCTACTCCTAAGGCTAAGCGTTATGTGTGTGTCGGGTCCCCAAACCTAAACTGGGATTTCAGGAGGCAGGGAGACTGGATCCTGGAGAGGCAAACAACAGATGTTTGCTAGGAATTTTTTTACTACATGTTTGCATAGCACTTTCTCCTTTGTGATAATTACACATTTATGTATGTTGTTACAGAAAAAATTATCTTCCCTATAGCACTGCATACTCATCTTGAGAGGAACCATGCTTTTTTTTTTTTTTTCCTCATTCTTTTATGCCCAGTAGCCAACACAGTTCTTGGCACAAAGCAGATGCTCAATTAATATTTGTTCAGTTACCAAAAAAAAAAAAAAAAAAAAGCCCCAAACAAAAAATAACAATCAGTAGGATATAAAACAGTACATATGGTAGGATTCCAATTTTTGTTTTAAAAACTAAATCTCCCTCCTCTCCTCTGTGCCTGTAGAATAAAAATCTGAAAGGAAATGTACCAAATGTAACAGTGGTTATTTCTTCATGGTAAGATTAAGAGTGGGGCTTTAAAATGACACTTTCCTGTATTTTCCAAATCCACAGTGAACCTATAATATTTTTTAACTGAAAATTTTCTAAAAATATTCTTTAGAAACGTATTGGATAGGGTTCTTTTATTTGGAATAAAAATGTACAGTTTTGAAAAGAAAAGTTTTCTAAAAACATAAGTCCTCAAACCACAAGTTTCCCCATGATGAGGTGAATTCCTGAACACTGCAGAGGGGATTACTGGAGATGCTGATTGCTTAAGACACTAATAGGAAGGCACTGAGGAACAGCAGGGCCAGGCTTCAGTCAGACAGACGTGCGCTGCCTTGGAGGAATTGCACAGGCTGGCTTTGAAGTTGGCTTCGCCTTTGCTTCTTTTATTAAACTTGTGGCTTTACTTTCCTCAATTTCTAGAATATCAGTTTCTAGATATTCTGGTTTATGACTGTCATCATTTTGCTTTATTCCCATGTCCCTGATTTGTAACCTCACCCATCCCACTTCCCCTCTATGGACTCCACGGTGGCTTTTACTGAATTCTCTGTACTTTCTGTTACTATGTAGTTATAGAGGGATCTGAGAAGTGAAACTCATAAATCGAGTTGACCTCATACCAGGGCTCTGTGCACAGAATCACACCAATCTGCTCAGAGATCGCCTGATCTGAACCACATCCCCCACTGTGCTCCCTGGCTTCTGCTTATGGCAGTAGATTTGGAATCAAAGGCACCTTCAGGATTGGACCATCTTCCCGGTGGAGCATCGTGATATACAGGGCCTCTGGGTCCTCCCCGGGGTTGGCCTCATTATTGGTGGACCTGCTGTGGAGTTCAGAAGGGAGCAAAGATGCTACAGGGAAGTCAAGACTCAAAAATGCAAGTAATTCCACTAAGATCCATGAGTATTCTGAATAAACACGGCTTATCCCCCACTGAGTGTCCTGAGTGGCTCTGCCAGATGTGAGGCTTCAGCGGGAATCAACTTGAGCCTTTGAAACAGTGCACCTGAGATTGGGACTTGAACCCAGCCAAAACCCACGGTCTTCCAACTGAGATCACACGCCTGGTTTCAGGACTTAATGAAGCTCAGGTTCTTGATGTCTTATTGCAGAAAGAATTCAGTGAGAGACAAAGTGATAGGTAAGAAGCGGATTTATTTAGAGAGAAACACACTCCACAGACAGGGTGTGGGCCATTTCAGAAGGTGAGAAAGGCACCAGGGTATGGGGTTGTCAGTTTTTATAGGGGTGGGTAATTTCATAGGCTAATGAGTGGGAGGAGTATTCCAGCTATTTCAGGAAGGGGCGGGGATTTCCAGGAATTGGGCCATCGCCCACTCTTTGATCATTATGGTTGGTCTTGGAACTGTCATGGTGCCTGTGGGCGTGTCACTTAGTGTGCTGATGTGTTACAGTGAGCGTATACTGAGGCTCAAGGTCTAGTGGAAGTCGACTTGTCTGCCATCTTGGACACATTTGGGTCTAATCAGTTTATGTCATGTCCTCGGGCTGTGTCATTCTTTCAAAGGTTGTACCCTGCCTCCTTCCCTCCTGTTTCATTCCCCCCTCAGAGATTTTACTCCCATATTCTTATGAGAAGCAGAAGGGCATGGTCCGGCTTATGTAACTGCTTCAGGGCTGAGTGGGGGTGTGGACCCTGCCTGTCAGGGAGTAAAAATCTCTGGATGCCTGATCTAGGGGCCCCAGGGGCAGGGCAGCTCCTTGTTTTAAGTCAGAATGGGCTGTAATCCTCGCATAGCCATCATCTTGGTGTGGAACTGTTGTAACTGCTTCCATAGCTTTTCTATGAAGCTCCTTGATGATGAAGCACTTTCTGTAACAGCATCAGACTACAAGAATATCTATAAATGACAAAAGACTTAAAAGTCATGGTTAAACACCTGATTATAGTGTAATCAATAAGGAAACTTGGTTACAATAACCAGAATTCTGACTGATTGCATTTAACTTAACATACCAAATAATCCTAGTTAAATATTTCTCTTTAAGATACCTCAGGGGACCTCTAAAGTACCCCAAAGTTAGCTGGAAATCAAAAGAAACAATTAAAATTTGATACTTGGGAAGTGTGTCAAAAAGTTTTAAACACTTGGTCAAAGAAGATCATAGGTCACTGTGAGACAATACTTATTCCTTAACCAAAGTTACAAAAGATCTCAAAAGCAAATACAAGTCACTTAAAGGCAAAGAAACTCACACAATCTGTTGTCAAAAGCAGAATTTCGGGCTTCCCTGGTGGCGCAGTGGTTGAGAGTCCGCCTGCCGATGCAGGGAACACGGGTTCGTGCCCCGGTCCGGGAGGATCCCACATGCCGCAAAGCGGCTAGGCCCGTGGGCCATGGCCACTGAGCCTCCGCGTCCGGAGCCTGTGCTCCGCAATGGGAGAGGCCACAACAGTGAGAGGCCCGCGTACCGCAAAAAAAAAAAAAGCAGAATTTCAAGAATACTTTGGAGGGAGAAGCCAAATCCAGTCTTGTTCCAGCCCATTCCTAACAAAATCCATTTACTCAACTAAATTCAATCCAGTCTTAGAAAATCCTGATCACGCATAACTCTTTTCAGTATTTTTCATTCTTCACACCTTCTTTTACTAAAAACGCATATCTTACTTTTCTTATAAGTTTTTTCACATTGAGATACTTTTCTTGTTGACAAATTTGTAACAGAATAAGGTCGTATTTGACCTCTAATAAACCTAGGTACAACACAAGTATTATACTCAACACTGATGACTCTAACTTGCCTGTATTAATCACACCAACAAGCTTAAGCCACCTTCAATACCAGATATCAGTTTAGTACTGAATATTTTCCGGATGACATGAACCTGAAATTCATTCTGGCCAGATTATTTTCTCTTTCTGAGTATTTATATAATTGCTTATTTTTTTTTAAGGCAATTAAGTAGAGCTCTTTTACGAATTCATTTTTGGCAATACCATACACCTACAACACACATATAGATACATATGAACACACAAACACAGAGACCTCGTAGTTCCCACTCCAGAATTTCAGCCCTGAGTCAGATACAGCATAAAACCATCAGTAACAAGGGGTTGGATTCAAACTGCGCTTCTAGCAGATGGAAAATCAAGGTCACCTACCTAGATGGCTAAACCCTATTTACTAGTGTTTACAGAAAAGACACTTAAGACTTCTATTTATCCTTGATAAGTCAAGCTCTAAATTACTTTACCCTCTTTTTTAAAATTTGCATTTAAAAAGATGGCAGAGATAAGGCTTTCTGAGAAGACCAGATAGGACATTTTCATCTCAAAGGTACAGGCAAATTCCTCCTAGGATGACTTTGTTTCCCCTTTGTTTAATACTTACAAGCCTCTTAAGATAAATAGGGAAGGTTTGGGGAGTAGTAAAAGGATGGGTGGGTTTTGGATTATTTTTGGAGCCACACTTCTGGTCCTATAAAGACTACAATTTGTCAAACAAGGACAGTTTTGTGTGCTTTTTCAGAGAATTGGGTGGTTACCTCAATGATACTGAAGGACTGACATACCCATTCACCTAAGTTTTACTTTTCCTCATTTAGCTTAGGGGAGAAGCCCTCTTCCAAAATTCCCATCAGGCTCTGAGTATCAGCTGTGGTCAGCTTAGTCAGACCAGTGGCCTCCTATTTTGGTAATCTACTTACAAACATTTTTGAGGATCTTCCCTAGGTTTAAGAAATTTGTACCTTATATTCAGACACTATATAACACTTTTTACTTAATAATCACTGGCTGGATATCTTTGGCCAAGCCCGGAACCTCGATATTCCACATTCCAGGGTCTACTAAGGCTTCTGTTTTAGCTTCAGATTTTATCTGTTCCTTTTTGCTTTTTGTTAGAACCATTTGATGATGAGGGTGGTTCTCTTGCCCCTCGAGAAACAGAGTGGCCCCTAACTTAGTTCATAAATCTCTTGCCATTAAAGGGATGGGACAGTCAGGCATGAACAGAAAGGAATGTAAAAACAGTTGGCCCTTGATCTTGCACAAAAGGGGTTCCAGGAAAGTGTGTCCCTGTCTCTTCCCTGACAACCCCATTACATATTCCTTATGATTGCTAAGGTTTCCAATCCTTTGGGTTAAGACCGAGAAGGTTGTACCAGTGTCTATAAAAAAATTTTATCGGGCTTCCCTGGTGGCGCAGTGGTTGAGAGTCTGCCTGCCGGTGCAGGGGACACGGGTTCGTGCCCCGGTCCAGGGAGATTCCACATGCCGCGGAGCGGCTGGGCCCGTGAGCCATGGCCGCTGAGCTTGCACGTCCGGAGCCTGTGCTCCGCAACGGGAGAGGCCACAACAGTGAGAGACCCGCGTACCCTCCAAAGAAAAAAAAAAAATTTTATCAAGTGGCCCGCCACATCAGTGACCACCTGAGCCTTGACATTAATTATGTAGATGGTACCTCTAGGCAGAGCCACCTTCGGCCTTGGGCCCCTTTAGTCTTTTGATTGCAAAACCATCAATAGAGGAGGGGCCCCGTCACTCTCTGGCCTCTGGGGAATTCTCTCTTCCAATGCCCTGGCTGTTTGCGAAGCGCACATCAGTCATAATCCTCCCTCCAGTGCCTTTTGTCCACACACGGTAACACTGGCCTTGTATGGGTACCCGTGTGCCATGGGGTCTGTCAGGGCCAGATTGGCCCAGAAAAGCCAGCTTCCCCTTTGGTGGTCTCTGAGCAGACAAAGCTACTGCCATCATTTGGGCCTTTTGCATGTTTCTCTGGGTGTGTTCAGCCTTTTTGGCCACATCCCTATTACTGAAAACCAAATAAACCAATTGGAACAAACCATTCATTGGAGTCTGAGGACCAGCAGGTGCTTTCTGAATTTTGCACCTGATGTCTGGGGCAGACTGGGCTATGAAATGCATAACCAAAAGGGCCTGTACCTCAGGGGAGGAGGGATCCACGTTCGTTCGGGATCCATGGCCCTGTAGGGTAGGTCAGTTAAAAAGTCCTCTGTGTCCTTTCTAGAGTTACCCCTCTGAGCTACACACGCCTTAGATTTCTTTTGGGTTTCATTGCCTAGATACAAGGCCATGAAAATCTGAACATAGGGTACTTCATTTTAAATTTCCTAACTCGTATTGTAGCCAGACCTGATTACACAACCTGCTAAGTTTTTCCTTTTAATTACTGTTGTCCAAATCTTTCCCAGTCCCGGAGTATATGGTCCAGGGGGTATTGGTTGAGATTGATGCCTGACCCATTTCAGACAAAGCCTGAGCCTAACTCATGAGCTATCCAAATTCCACTCTTAAGTCAAAATCCACTGCACAATTTGGTCAAGATTTGCACTTACGATTTTAGATGCTATCCTTTCCAAGGTAGTCTCCCAACCAGGTTAGGGCCCCAAAAGTTGCAAAGAAATGGCACAGAAGATGTTCCCAGTGGTGCTGACGATGAGCGGGAGTTGGTCTGGCTATAAGTTGGGAGTGAAGTACTTGTAAGGGTCAGAGGGAGGGGAGTAAAAGTAATAAAAAGTACACCTTGGTGGTCTCACAGGTCTTCTGGGGTTGATAGAAAAGAAAGAAATAGAGCAGGAATGAACAAGAATGCAAGAATGTAGGAGAAAAACCTCAGAGTCAAGGAGAAGAGTATAGGAATTGACAGTTCTGTCGTGGATCTGCTGTTGGATGTGCATAAGTATATGGGGTTGACCTACCAGTCAAAGAGGAGCCGACAATCGACAGAGCGTCCTCCCCAGTGTGCCTGGCTCGTGGTGTCCCATGGGCCTCTTTAGAACCAAGACCAAACTCTCAACATTTTCTTACCTAATCACTATCCCTTCGTGGTCGCCAGCTGAAACCGTGCACCTCAGATTGGCACTTGAACCCATGTGCCGGGACTCAAACCCAGCCAAAACTCAGACTGGGACTAGACCCACGTGGCTGGGACTGGAACCCAGCCAAAACCCACAGTCTTCCAACTGAGATCACACGCCTGGTTTCAGACTTAATGAAGCTCAGGTTCTTGATGTCTCATCACAGAAAGAATTCAGTGAAAGACAAAGTGACAGGTGAGAAGTGGATTTATTTAGAGAGAAACACATTCCACAGAGTGTAGGCCATCTGAGAAGGTGAGAAAAGCACCAGGGTATGGGATTGTCAGTTTTTATAGGGGTGGGTAATTTCATAGGCTAATGAGTGGGAGGAGTATTCCAGCTATTTCAGGAAGGGGCGGGGATTTCCAGGAATTGGGCCATCGCCCACTCTTTGATCATTATGGTTGGTCTTGGAACTGTCATGGCGCCTGTGGGCGTGTCATTTAGCTTGCTGATGTGTTACAGTGAGCGTATACTGAGGCTCAAGGTCTAGTGGAAGTCAACTTGTCTCCCATCTTGGACCCATTTGGTTCTAATCAGTTTTTGTCATGTCCTCGGGCTATGTCATTCTTTCAAAAGTTGTGCCCTGCCTCCTTTCCTCCTGTTTCACCTTGGTGCCTTGATTGTAGGCTCAGCTCAGCCTCATTAGCCTGGTCTATGGTTGCCTTGGTCTCACCGCCTCTGAGACTCAGGCTCTCATCTGTACAGTGGGCACAGCACCCCCTCTTTTACAGGTTGTTTGAAGGCCAGCTAAGACCACCTATGTGAAGTGTCCTGACCTGAGCGTGATTTTGGCTGTGATGTGGGAATTTGGAGGGAAGAACATTAGGGGGCAGAAGCTCAGGAGGGTGTCCTCTGCCCATCACAGCAAGGTCGTGAGGGAAGGCAAAGGATGGTCCTATTCTTGAACCAAGCTTTTCCTAACCTGGGCCATACAGTAAGGGAACTTTCTTCTGCTTTTATCTTTTACTTAAGTGTCATGACAAGAGCATTGAGATTTCTATAGCTTAAAGTCTCACCTTTAGCATTCCCATCTCTTTCCACTAGCAGCAAAATCCTTAAAGCAGAAGCTTCACAGAACGGGCAAGGTGGGTGGGACAGGGCTGGGCCCTGCCCTGAAGTCAGATAGAAAGGAGGAGGCACAAAGTTTAGACCGAAGCCAAAATGCCCAAGAAAGGAAGAAAATGTACCCTGAGGGTAGAATTAGTTTAGAAAGCAGCTGTCCTAAATTTACAGCAAATTGCAGATCATCCCATAGTCTGGGGTTTAATTATTGCTTAAATAATCCTCTTCTAGTTGAGAATTTCCAGCTTGGAGACTGGGGTTGTCTTGGTGGCTTTTAGTGCATGGGTTGCCTTAAGGTAGGGAAGACCCATTCCCTCTTGCCCACCCTCTGACCTCCTCTCACTTAACTCCAGACACAGAGGCTCTCTTTGGGGTCTTTTGAGAAGGACAACTCTTTTTTATTTGTTTTCCTTCAGTGCACTGGTATCTCACCTCCACATCTCATGTCACCTTCTCAGAGGGAGGCTCTCCCTGACACCCCAGCTAAATAAATGTAGCTTCCCTTGTGCCTGTCCCAGAAACCTGTACTCATCTTCTTGGAAATCTTCTCATCTACTTAGCACTCATTACTTTCTAATGATTTATTTATTTGTTTATTATTTGTTGAGCCACAAGAGATTATAAGCTTCAGAAGAAAGCTCTTGTTTGGTCCCAGCTGGATCTCCCACCCTCCTTCTGTAGGACTCTGCACAGAGAAAGCACTGATTAATGTGGCATCAACGCACAGATGGATGGAGCTTCCCTTATTTCCAGGTCACCTGGGCTGGACCACACCGCAGAAGGCAGATCCGAGAATTTTCACCAATTTTGGCTTCCAGAAACCACTCAGGCAAAGGTTCATAACCTTTTTAGGGTCACAGATCTCTTTAGGTATTTGATAAAAACGACTCTCCCAAACGAACATAAAAATGCACTCATAACTCTGCTTACAACTTGGGGGTTTGGAGACTCCTAACGGCCCAGGTGGAAACTCCAGACTTAAGAAAAACCAAGGGGAGAAGGAGAGAGATAAGAGGCTCCACGCCAGTCTTAGGAGAGACGTCTTAAAACCGGGCCAGTTTAAAATGACCTATGCCCTTGGATTGCAGACATATATATATATATATATATAAAATGCATGAATATGTGTGTATATGTATATATATATGAAAAGAAAGAAATCCGAGGCAAGAAATCGCTTCTTGCCAGCAGAGTTCCAGATCTGCCAAACGCTCCCCGCCTTACACGGTTTAGGACAAGACAACCAGTGACACTTCCCGCAAGTGTCTCGGGAGATCTCTTAGCCAGGTCTGATCAACGTTTGTGGGATGAATGAATGACACACACGCTCGCAGAGTCAGGAAAGCAGCCCCCTCGGCGCTCACCGCGTGGGGCTGCTCAGTGCGGATCCCGCGGGCTCTGGTTCCCGGCGCCTGGGCCTAAGAGGCTGGAGGCGGAGGCGCGCGCCCAGGTGTATTCGCACCTAGGGCAGCCCACGCGGCGCGGGGCGGGGCCAGCTGCGGCGGGGCGGGGTGGGGCGGGGCGGGAGGAGGAGGGAGGAGGGGGGAGCGGGAGGAGGGGGCAGGGAGGGAGCTGGTAGGAGCCGGAGGGGAGGGAGGGCAGAGGCGCGGGGAGGAGTCTGCAAACTTTCGCTTCGAGGGCATTGTGGGAAGCAGCCATGGTCTGAGGCGGGCACCTCACCTGTCAGCCGCACCGGCTCCTTCGCTCGCCTCTCGCCCTCGAGTCCACCGCGCTCGTCTCTCGCCCGCGGGGACGGCGGCGGCGGCCCGGCCACCATGGTTAGTGCTGGAGAGCGGGGCGGCGGCGCGGACCAGGGCGGACGTGTGTGAGCGCGCTCCCGGGAGGCACCTGCTGCGCCGAGCCGGGCGCGCGGCCGGGTGGGCGAGCAGCCCCGTCCCGCCCCGCCGGTCCCCCAGCCCCCCGGCCCGCCCGCGCCTGTAGTCCCGGCGCCCGGACGGTGCGGATGCGCCCGGACGGTGCGGATGCGCCCGGGGCGCTAGGGACGCCAGCTTGGGACTCTCGGGCACTGCCGCTTCATTCATTACACCGTTTGCTGAGCGCTTAGTCTGTGCCAGGCGCGGTGCCAGGCGGTTGGAGATGTCGCGGGGACCAGGTGGAGTCCTTGCTATTGGCGGCTTACCTTCTAGGAGGACGATGTGGAAGGAGGGAGATGAGTAATATACCAGTAAAATGAAGATAACTTCCGAGAGTAAGTGCTCTAAAGTCTCAAGTACAACCGGATGGAGGGATGGAGAGGCGGCAGCTGCAGAGCGGGCAGGCAATGAAGGCCTCCTTGAGGAGGTGACCTCTGCGCTGTTGGAAGTCCTTAGGGGAGCTCTGCAGGTAGTGGGAGCAGAGAGAGCAAAGGCCAGAGAGAAGGAACCCTTGCTTGTAGCGAGAAAGGTAGGCAGGGGCCAGACGAGGCAGGTCCTAATAAACCAAGTTAAGGAGTTTGGATTTTATTTCCACTGAGTGGGGGAGCCTTGGGAGCGGTTTAAGCGTGAGAACTGACTTTATCCCTTCGATACTTTTAAAAGATCGCTTTGGCTGTTGGTGGAGAGCAGCCTGGGGTACGTGTGTGAGGAGGTGTGGAAGTGGAGACAGGGAGACCAGTTTGCAGTGCTCCAGGTGAGAGATCCTGGTTGCCTGCACTTGGATGGAAGCAATAGCTTCAGGCACCTCTTGTTCTTGCCTTCTGTTTAGGGTAGTGTTTTGAGAGTGCGGTGGCCTGAACTGTATGAGTTCCACTTCCCCAGCTGAGCTCACTTCCCAATCGGAGGAGGAACAGAAGTGACCTGCACTCTGGGCTTGAGTACCCTCCACAGGCAGGAGGAGGAGGGCCATGTGGGTTACGAAAGTTGATGGACAAGGAGAGAAGTGGAGTGCCGAGCCCCTGGATGGGAAGACCACAGATGCTTTCCAAGGAGAGGTTTGGCGGCACGGACTGGAGGCGCCATTGTTGTTTGTTGAGGGTTCCTTGTAAATATAGCATGATGAAAAAAGGAGGCTGTAAATAATGGAGCAGCTCTCCTGGCTTGCTCAGGTTTCCCAAGGAAGAAGGTGACATGTGTGCAGCCGGCCACATTTTTTGCCTAATGGAGGGTGGAGTAAGGCCCTGGAGTTTCTGAGTAGCAAAAATCTTCCGTTCCGAGAGCTTGTGTAGGGTCCATGCTCTGGACAACGCCTGCAGTGGAATTTTATGTTTTCTTGCTGGTGTCAAATGATGAGTTGATCAGAAATGTGCAGTTTCCCTGGCTTTTCTACTAGATCTAGCCCAATGGGAAATATTGATGTTATTGAGTGCCTGTGATAGGAGGATGCTCAACGCTTTACCTTCTTGATCTCAGTCAGTTCTTGCAACAAACAACCTAATGAGGGTATCATGCTCTTTGTATTTTATCTGCTCTGACCTGTCCCAGCAATGTGTCCTTGGACCATGACTTGACCTCTCTATGCCAGTTTGCTCATTTGTAAAGTGGAGATAATAACTGTTCCCAACTCATAAGGCAGTGGTTCTCAAAGTGTGGGCTGGGTACACTTAGGAGTCCCCAAGCCTTTTTTTTTTTTTTTTTTGGTATGCGGGCCTCTCACTGCTGTGACCTCTCCTGTTGTGGAGCACAGACTCTGGACACGCAGGCTCAGCAGCCATGGCTCGCGGGCCCAGCCACTCCGCGGCATGTGGGATCCTCCCGGACTGGGGCACGAACCCGTGTCCCCTGCATCGGCAGGCAGACTCTCAACCACTGCGCCACCGGGGAAGCCCCCCAAGACTTTTTAGAGGTCCACAAGGCCAAAACGATTTTCATAATAGCATAGAGATATTATTTGCCCTTTACACGTTCATTCCTACATGACTGTACATGAAGTTTTCTCAAGGCTCACGTGACCTGCGAGAGTGTAGCAGAGTGAATGCAAAAGTGGTAGCAGAGTCCATGTCTTCTGTGGAGCCAGACATTAAGGAAATTTGCCAAAAAGTAGAACAGTGCCACTCTTCTCACTAATATATTTTTTTTTGCTTTGGAAACTATTGTTACCGTTCATCAAAGAGTTGTTTCTGATCATGTGTAATAGGTTGATTATAATTTTTAAGTGAATCAACAAGTATCTGAAATGTTTCTCTATTTAAATTTACAATACCATACAGTAAATTCACCTTCCCAAGCTGAACTGTGAAGTTATTTCTTTATCTGATTTTATGTTAGAAACAGCAGGAATGCTTCCTTTTCCTAAATAGGGTAATTCCAAGTTCCCCATGTTCATCATAATCTCACTGTATTACAGAGAAATAGGAACAGTGAGAAGCCGAGAGGGTGAGGGTGGAGATAGCTAACTCTGAACCTGGAGATCCTGCTGGGAACCCCTCTCCAGCACCCAGTATATCAGTTTTATTGTCTGACGCTTAAGTAAATTGTGATTAGTGTGTATTGTTATTTTGGGGGTTTAGATTCCAGCTTGAGTGAGGAAGCCTATTATGTCAGCAGTAGCGAGCGCCGTCCTCCACTGAGACGTGGTCTGGGCTGCTGGCCAGCACTTACTATGGGGTTGAGGGGTTGGGAAGAGACCCTGTGCGGTGTTCAGTTCTCCCAAGAGGGTTCACCCACAACAGACCCTTCCCCACAGGCCTCCCAACAGCACCAGTGAGACTTGTATTTACCCCTCCCCAGGGTTGTTACTTCTGAGTTCCCATTACTGGTTTCTGTGACAAATACTGTCAGCAGCTTACAATTTTTGTGTGGTATTTTATTGACAACAGCTGGCAGGAAATGGTCAGCAGATTGTGTATTTGCCCCACTGTTTCCAATGTCTGTCCTTTTGGGTCCCATGAATTATTTTATTACGGATGAAGACATAATGGATAAAGTCACCCCTTCCCCTAACACAAATAAAGAAAGTTCCTGTATGAGTCTCCAAAGATTAGCATTCCTTGACATCTCTATGAATCATTCTTTCAATTTTATTTTCTTGTTACTGTACAGAGATTCTCCGAGTGAGCTGAGATTTCACTGGTGTTCCTTCTTTCCTGGGGCCTGTCCTTGCCTCTCTCTCTCTCTCTTTTTTTAATGTTTTCCACAGCAGCTACACCATTTTATTTAAATTATTTATTTATTTAATATTTATTTATTTATTTGTTTGCACCGGGTCTTAGTTGCGGCACGTGGGCTCCTTAGTTGCAGCTCACGGGCTCCTTAGTTGCAGCACGTGGGTTCCTTGGTTGTGGTATGCGAACTCTTAGTTGTGGCATGCATGTGGGGTCTAGTTTCCTGGCCAGGGATTGAACCTGGGCCCTCTGCATCGGGAGCGTGGAGTCTTATCCACTGCGCCACCAGGGAAAGTCCCCTTGCCTCTCTTATAGCCTCCCTTTCTCACGTATCTTGTTTTTCTCTGCTGGAATTCATTGTTTTCTAGCTCTTTACCCAGGAGAAGCTCCCTTTCCAGATCCTGTGATGTAAAAGAATGCATGCAGAGATCAGAGGCAAACACCCCTGAAATCCTCTCAGGGGTGTACTAAACTGTCTCTCCAGCACTCTGACTAGCAAGAGAAAATGTACTTCTTGCATGGCTGCTAACGTGGAATAAATTAAGAATTTTTACAGTGGAAAGGGGGTACTGCACACTGTTTCATTTAGAAATGAAATGCCACTGACCATTATGAGGAAGCTGGCCTTCAAAAAATCTCCCACAAAGTCCCAAGTCTGAACACTTCCCAACAGGTAGAGCGGGGTTCTGAAATAGCTCTCTCTAAATAGTTTCTGAAAACTGCCTGGGGAAAAATAATATAACCACTTGTTAGTCCCTCAGTGCGATGGGGCGTAGACCTATATTACATTCAGTCAGGAACATAGGCATGCAGGATTCCAGTTTTAATGTCCTTGTTGGATCTTCTGTAGCAGGGCTTCTGGGCCGGTAAGAAACGACGGGTGTGTGGCAAGGTTCAGTGGCCACTTAAATGCTACAGGAGCCTTCCTTCTACACTGGGTCTATTAAGAGGAGGAACTAAGGCCACGGTACAAACTGTGGTGCTTCTGCCCTTTGTATACTCACCCTTGTTGAGGGGGGACCTTCAGGGGTAAAAACGACTCTTCCAGCTCATTATAGACTAAAAAAAAAAAATTTTTTTTTTTGCATTAAAACATCAATGTATTTGGGTCCAAGAGGCAAACCTCCCATAAACTTTAAAGATAAACACCTAAGATATAGTTCGTTTATGGCTAGTTGCTTAAGACTGACCCTCCAGATCTCACAAGTCTACCTGCCTTTTCTGCAGTTCTAATTACTTGGGAAGAGAAATTTGAGACAGTGTTCTAAGGCAGGTGTCCGAAACATTTTTCTGTAAAGGGCCGGACTGTAAATATTTTAGGCTTTCTGGGCCTTACAGTCTCTGTCACTATTACTCAACCCCTCTGCTGTAGAGTGAAAGCAGCCATGGACAAGATGCAAATGGCTGTGACTGTGTTTTAATAAAACTTTATTTACCAAAACAGGTGGAGGGCCAGAATTGGCCTGGAGGCTGAGTTTGTTCTGTAGACCCATGTTTTCAGGCAACTTCCATTAATTCACTCGTGTACATTTGACAAATAAATTGGACACCTGCCCTATGACAAGCAGTGTTCCAGGCAGGACTGGCTATATCATTTGTGGTGCCCAGTACAAAATGAAAATGTAGGATCCCTCGTTCAGAATTTATTGGGAATTTCAAGACAATGGCAGCAGGGCATTAAGTCAAGGGTGCTCCCTTTGTGAACCCAGGGCTCTGGTGTCCACAAAAGCCAGCCCTGGATCTAGGCCCCAGAGGTCATGCTGAAGAAGCCAGAAGCTCTCCTGCTCTCCTGGAGCCCACGTTCTTGGCGGGAAGTTCTCTAAACTTTCTTAATATGTATTTTGTATCAAGCGTACAGAAGAGGATTATACTATAAAGTAGGGGTTAGTCATCATCTCATTCTTACTTCATGGAAGTTGTAGATGATTCCCAGGCAGGTGGCATGGGGACCCAAGCAGTGCCGATCCTGGTGGCTACGTCAGGCCCTGCCACCCCTTCCCTTCTTGTCCTAAGGTCGTGGGCCGTTCGTCCGGCTGGCTTGGACTGTACTTGGTCATTTCCTGAATCAGTTCTGACTGGATGGGGAGTTCTCAGCCGTATCCGCTCCCCGCGTTTGCTGTAGGTTAGATCCTTAGGTCGGTGCTTCCGCTGCTCTCATTGCCTCTGTCCACGTCCCAATGGAGCCCTGGGCACGGGATGCCATGGCTTCCCCAGGTCTTCCTGGGTCTGCCCTGATTGTCAGGTGTGGTATAATTTGTCAGCTTAGACAAATTTGTCTAAAACGATGACACAGATAAACCTGCAAATAAACAGAAAACTTGTAGAAGGGTATGCTAGAGACAGTGATTGTTTCTGGGAAGGGCTCTAAGCATCTGGTGTTGTAAAAAGAGTCACTTTTTATTGTGTGTTCTATTAGACATATCAGGTTTTTTTTGTATTTGAACATAGCACCTTTTAAATTATATGAAAAATGACTTAAAAAATGTTCCCATTTGTATTACTTCTCCAGCAAAACTCTGCTTTGTTTTTCCCTATGTTTTGTAACTTCTTAAGCCTGGATGTGTCTGGAATTGGGATGGAAACAGAAGTTTCCTTACAATACGTCCACACACACAGACACACACACAGACACACACATGCATGTACGCACACAGACACTTTCTCTCTTCTATTTTCTTTAACTTGGGCTCTTGGTCAGGCTTCCAGGACTCCTGTTTGTACCTTGCTTTTTTAAAAAAATAAATTTATTTATTTTATTTATTTTTGGCTGCACTGGGTCTTCATTGCTGTGCACGGGCTTTCTCTAGTTGCGGTGAGTGGGGGCTACTCTTCGTTACCGTGCGCGGGCTTCTCATTGCGGTGGCTTCTCGTTGCGGAGCACGGGCTCTAGGCGTGCGGGCTTCAGTAGTTGTAGCACGTGGGCTCAGTAGTTGCGGCTTGCAGGCTCCAGAGCGCAGGCTCAGTAGTTGTGGCGCACGGGCCCAGCCGCTCCGCGGCATGTGGGATCTTCCCGGACCAGGGCTCGAACCCGTGTCCCCTGCATTGGCAGGTGGGCTCTCAACCACTGTGCCACCAGGAAAGCCCTGTACCTTGCTTTTGAATGAGAGTCGAGACTAGCTGAGGGGGAAAAAAATGTGATCCATCTTTCTAACTTCAGCGACTCTGAAAACTTTTGGTAAAAAGGTAAAATAATATTGCTAGTCATTTCACAGGACGGAACCATGAAAGCACAGAGGTGCTTGTCAGATGAACTAGGATTGGCCTCACTGTGTTCAGTAGACAGCAGAACATTCTAGCAAGATTGAGAAGTCCTGTCCCTGAAAGAGTCAGGGAGGACCAATCAAGCCCGGTACCAGATTCAGATTGACTGAATAGTTCAGCCCCCAGTTTCAGTGTCTTCTGCCCACCACCAGCTTCTCTTGGCTTCCCTGAAAAAAAAAATCAGGGCAGCAACTTTTCGTTATGCAGGTGAGGCTACAAGAGGCCTGAAAAAGATGACTGTTTCTTTTAAGTGTCAGAACTTCCTCGGGAGGCAGAAGTGCTGTTGGAGGAGACGTCTCTGTTGTGTAAATGTTGAGATACACGTTGCCTGTGGAGGTGACATGCCTACAGCGTTTCAGGAAGCCTGCCTGTGCTCATTTCTAAAGGCAGATGTGGGATACAGGTGTGACGTGGTGGTGAGGCAGAGGGCCCTGGGCTCCTGGGTGCAGGCTCTGTGATCTGGGAGGCTCTGCTCTTTGCTCTCGTAACGAGGCCCGCTTCCTAAATTTCCCTGAAGATTGAATGAGCCAATCCAGTTCAACCCTTAGCTCGGGGGCTGGCACCTGGCATACATTCCATAAATGTTAGCCAGGACATTTTTAAGGGAGATAGGAAAAAGCTAATGAAAAACTTAAAAATAGTTCTTAAGTGTTTTTCTTTTTTTAATGAGAAATTTATTTGAACGGATGAAGCAAAGAAACAAAATATCACAGACTGCAGATACTGGGGAGGTGGGAGAAGATAAGGGTTATTGTAATATCACATTTAAAAAAATGTGATTCTGAACTCAGAGTGTGTATAGAACGTTTTCCTTTTATTTCGGAAACAACTGCTTGCCTCCAGTTTCTTTGTGAGAAGTCAGGTTCTCAATTCAAAGTGTCCTGTGTGTGAGTCCTACCTTTCTAAGTCTGTTTGACCTCACAATTTGGATACTTTAAGAATTCAGAAAATCTAGTCTACGTTGACAATCTTTGTAAAAAAAATACGGGGAAAAGAGGAGGCTTGACTATATAACAAGGCAGGTCTGTCTGTCAGATTGAACCTGAATTTTCAAAGAGTGTGATGGATGGGCAATCTCCCACCTCTTAAACTTTGTGCACAACCATTGGCATGGTTGTCAAGGTATAAAGGCCCTAGGGACAGGTTTTTAATGAGTGTGGAGTATAGGCTGCCATAGGAAGAAAAAGGAAGGTTCTTAATAAACGTTTAAGTGATCATTACAATGCGGGCGCTGAGTTTAGCATAGTAATCAGAGCAAGTTGTTCCTGGCCACAAAAAAATTCGCATTGAGAAAGATCAAATAAGCATCACTATGAAATATGAATGGGGTCCCAAGTTATTAAGGTTTCATTCGACTTCAAAGGCGAATTGAAAATTGCTTGGAATTTCTGCTCCCTATTTCTAGGACCTTTTCCTCCTCGAATGATTTGAAACAGAACCAAAGGCCAGTCTGCCTCTCAAAAGACTCCAGGAGAAAACCTAATTAGGGACATATTGACTATAAGACAAAATTAAACCACCAACAGCTATTGTTGATATATCCTAAGTTGATTACCTTGTCCAGATGAAATGATAAATGGAGAAATAGTACATGAATCACTTTTCAGGGTTTTTTTTTTCTTCTTCATTTGTTAATCCTTGTGTTCTTAACCAAGGAGGTTATTAGAAAAGAAAACCCCACAAGTATGAGATCTGTTTCTTGATTACAAGAAACTTGTGTTGTTGGGAAGAAATTTCTCACATGCATAGCAAACCTAGATGAGTATGGGAGTAGATAATTAAGCTGTGAAGTATGTCGTTCAGATTACATAATTGCTGCAGGAATTCCATGCAGGAGGACATGGGAGGGGCTCATGGGAGAGACAGTCGTGGGGCTGAGCCCCAGAAGAGCAGGTGACCCTGCCTCCAGCTTTTCAGAAAAGGGTGTGTGTGTCTGGTATGTATGTGAGTGGGAAGGGGTTAATAAGTAGACAACACGGAAAGGTGGTATTAAGAAAATGTAAGTCCTGAAGGAGTGCCTGCTGAAGGTCTACCATGACAAACTGGTTTCTTTCTTTTTTTTTTTTAAAGATGTACCTTTTTTCTTAATTAGTTTTATTTCATTTATTTATTTATTTATATTTTTGGCTGTGTTGGGTCTTCACTGCTGCACACGGGCTTTCTCTTGTTGCGGCGAGCGGGTGGGGAGGCTACTCTTCATTGCGGTGCGCGGGCTTCTCATTGCGGTGGCTTCTCTTGTTGCAGAGCACGGGCTCTAGGCACACGGGCTTCAGTAGTTGTGGCATGTGGGCTCAGTAGTGTGGCGCACAGACGGGGAATCAAACCCGTGTCCCCTGTATTGGAAGGTAGATTCTTAAGCACTGCGCCATCAGGGAAGTCCAAACTGGTTTCTTATTGATTCCCCCATCTCTAACTCTGCCCTCCAGTCAACCCCACTAAGAAATTCTTTATCCAGTATTATCAGGAATGACATTTCTCACTGACTTTACAGATAACGAAAAAGGACAAACTTTTTATTTTAGAGTTAAAAAAAAATTAATATCTTACTTAAGCATTTGGGGAAATGGGTCAAAAGTAGCTTGAGGCTTGTCCAGAGTCCGGAGGAGCCTCACTTCACTCAGCTGCATAGGTTTGGAGATGGGTTGCCTTCTTAGCAGCCAAGAAACAATGTTACTGCAGTTGCAGGTGTGTTTAGGGATGTGTGCGTGTGTTCTGTCTCTGAGTGGGCTAGTTTCCTTGTGTATCTCTAAGAAACAATTGCTGTTACCTTCCTCCATCACTCTAATGAATGTTTTGAAAAGGAAAGCTTATTTTAATAGCAGCCGAAGACAGACATCACTGGAAAGAGGAGCATGATGCTTGGAAGGATTGCTAGACTGGAAGATAAGGGGATCTGGGTCCTGTACCCAGCTATGCCAGTAACCATGACCTTTATTTACCACGTTACCTAACTTCCCGGGGCCAGTCCTCAGCTGTCACTTGAGGCGAGAGAGAATCTTAAAAATCCTTTCTGGCTCTCACAGTTTGTAATCAGCTACAAGAAAGTCATATGCCTCTCCAAACCCAATGTACCTTATGTGTCAGATCCAGAAGTGGGGCAAGCCTGATGCTGAACTGTTGAGCCATATGTCCTTGTGTTGCTGTTGATCAGGAGCTGGGCTCCTCGGAAGTGCAGCTTGCAGGTGGGGTTGTCACGTACCAGGAAGGCCATACCAACAGAGCTCATGTAACTTTACATCGAATCATTGCATTGCTCACACATCTATTTGTGTGTGTGTTTAGGCACAGGTTTAAGTGCACTTTTGGCTTCAATCAAGTCAGGTGTGAAAGAAGCACAGCATTACTATTTTGCTGTAGGTACACATTTACTGAATACCCACTGTGTGGTCTGTACCCGGAATTGGAGATTATTAAGAGCTATAAAGGAGACAGAAATGAGTATGCTTCTTATCCCACAGGGAGGGAAAACATAAACAGTACAACTTGCACGTTTCTTTCAAGAATGTCGAAAATAGAGATGTAGCTGGGATGGGATAGGGTACATGGGGACGTGTAAATTTTATGAGAGATTCTGAAAGGATGTTATAGACTTGGTTGGGTGAGGAGTATATTTTGGGCATGGGAGAGGGATTAGGAATGGGGTGTGAGATGCGCTCTAACAAGGCGTTTCAGGGCCTGCAAGCAGATTGGCGTGGCTGCATCTGGGAATCAGTTTGGGAAACATACACACGCAGAAACCTAGTTCTCGAGAAAAAGTGGAGTCATTGGTGGAGGCTGTTGAATGACAGAGGAGATTTTCTCCCTGTCATTTGTTGGGAGGACAGTTCAGGAAGGTCTGGCTTTTTTGTTTTCTGTTCAGAAAGATTTTAAAGTGAACTTTAAAGTTTTATGTTCATTTTCTTTTATAGTAGGTAAGTTGGACAACCACACCCATATCTCAGAAAAACTTGAATCTTTCATAATTTTTTCTTTTTTATTTCCTCTTTATTGAGATGAACCTCCTGATCATGAGCTTGGGTGTTGGGGCAATGCCAAATTGCTATAAAAAAAAGGTTTTTTTGAGATATAACTGACATATAACATTATATTAGTTTCAGGTGTAACTAATATAATGATTCAGTATATGTATATATTGTGAAATGATCGCTGCAATAAGTCCAGTTAACACCCATAGTCATTTTTTTAAGGAAATTCAGGCCAAATATATGTATTTATTGAGCAGCTATATGTCATTGCTTGTTAAAATTCAAACCATTAAACTTATTGAAGAATAAAATATTTTAAAACATAATGGACCAATGTGAAAACTTCAACTCTTGCTCCTGTGTAAAGCATTTGGTAAAAGACTTATCCTGTGTCAACTGTAAGACAAATAACTTTTGGTCTGAGAAAAAACCTTTTTAAAGTGACTTGCTTTGTAATAATGGGCTTGTCTGATTCACTGATGTTGATCCATATTTATTAGTAAAATCAATATCAAAAATGCCTTTTAAATCATGAGAGAATGTAATTTTTGGAGCAACTGCCTAGCAAACGTTATGCCAACAAAATTTGCGTTAGCGCCATCTTGGCTGCACGTAAGTCAGTTTTGGGATCAAAACATTGATGTTGTAAAGACCCCACTAAATCTTTCTAAAAAGAATCATGTCAAGACTTTTAAACAAAGTCAGCTTTTAAATCTCATTTTTCTGAGCTGCTTTTTATAACCAGTGAGGACAATTGTGTTTTATCAGTAAGAGCTCAAGAACAGAATATTTAAGATAACTAATTGTAATAATCATTATGTTTTTAGCAAATATTTACAACATGAATGCTTCCATAATATACTTCCAATTTAGAATTATATTCTGTACTACGGTCTTAGACATGGAAGCTAAAAATTTTGGACCTTGAAAAAGTGACCCCCCCCCCCCAAAAAAAAGGGCACAAATCCTTTTTTAATTAACTGTGAAATAATCACAACCAGAATAGAACTTTTCTTTCCAAAGCTTCTTTTTTCTTCCCAGTTTTATTGAGATATAATAGACCAAAGCATCTTGGAGTGGTATTTTTTTGGTAACATCCTTGAAAGATTTATAATTAAACATCAGTTTTACTGCCAACTGCCATATTTATTTATGGGTGCTGATGACTTTACAGTTTATATTGTAGTTATACATTGCTAAAATTAGGTTAGATTTCTGAATTTTAAATAAGCATTTAAAATGTTAGGCAAGGGAAAGAATTGAGAAAAATAGAGTGTGCTTTTCTTTCATTGCCTGTTTTTTCTCTGCTGGATGACGTAAAGAATGATTATTTCCCACAAAAGTGACCCCAAAATATCTGTCACATCCTCCCCTTAAAAAAGTCATACTATTTGTCAGGTCTAATGAAAAAAGAAACAAGTTTTCAGACTTGAAGATGTCAACCATCTTCAGCCTGCACATGGCTGATTGCCATGAACCCAAGATGGGCCAGGCCAGTGCTGGGTGTTGTCTGGTGTTCCCTGAGCTGTGTAGGGAGCCGGAGACTGCCAGGTAGAGAATGGGTGCACTCTAGCCGGTGCGCGTTTATTTACTGCCCAGCCTTAGTCTCATCACGCTATAAGAATAGGGAGAGCCCAGAAAGGGGTTATATAATGAGATTTGAGCAGAAGGCCAGACTCACTATCATGTAACTGCCTTGAAATTACTTTGTTGGCAATTAAAATATATTTAAACTATTTCTCCATGACTGAAGCTTAAATCTGTGACTATTTTTTTTAATATCCTTTATCTTTTTTTTTTTTTTACATCTTTATTGGAGTATAATTGCTTTACAATGGTGTGTTAGTTTCTGCTTTATAACAAAGTGAATCAGTTATACATATACATATGTTCCCATATCTCTTAAATAACGTCCTCTTCAAAGCAGCTGGTGATTCTTAAAAGTTTTCTGGGATAAGAATCCTTTCGGAAATCTGCTAAAATTTCTGCACTTTGTCCTTAGAGCAATGCTTATAAATCCAAAATATACTTTTAGGAAGTCTACCAACAATTCTACCTTTCTCTTCCAGATTATCCTTAGACCTTGGACATTTCTTGTAAAACTATAGAATGCTACCTGAATTCAGTACTTAGCCCTGCCATCTATAGCTTGATGACTCCGGGAAAGTCTTTTAAGTGTCAGAAACTTAATTTATTATTATTGTCTTTAATGTTGGTACCTTGCCTCGTTACGTGGCTTAAACAATATAATGCATATAAACATACCCAACATTGTGCCTGCCATGCAGTGGGCCATTTCTACTGATGAATACAATTGTCGTGTGGAACACTGCGTTCATTTTAGTTGGTCAGCAGATTTGCATCTTCCTGGAGGAAAGGCCCCCTGAGCAGTTAGATGATGACCAGAAGATTTTTGGGGGGCTTAGGACCGGAGTAGTGAGAGTTGGTGGGCCGGTGACAATGTCTCTAGTGTCATATAACTCATAGCTGTTGCATCTGTCTCCACTTGAGGTAAAGAAGTCAACCGCAGATAATCACAGAGGCCAGATGGGGGCACCTTTGCCCCCTGGAGATGGGTTCACAAATTCTTCCAAACTGTCTTCTTTATCAAGGACTCTAAGCAGACCACTGCTGTTAACACAGCTTTCTTCAGACAGGCTCCTGTAGAGTAGATCCTGGAGCCACTTTCTGGTTGTCATTCCAGCCATGTCGTCCTCTGACCACACCATGGCTGTGTTGATTGGAACATGTCTTCTGCAGAGGGCTAATCACGCTGCCTGTGGACTCTTATTTTAATTGCCAAGTTATGGGGATTGCATGTAGTCATTTGTGAACAGTCTGCGGTATTGTTGAGCCTAGTGTTATGCAACACAGACTCAAAAGACTCACGTAGTGTAAAGCAGTCCCACCTACACTGTGCACCTATGAACAGTGTAGTTTTTTTTTTTTTTTTTTTTTTTTGCAGTACACGGGCCTCTCACTGCTGTGGCCTCTCCCGTTGCGGAGCACAGGCTCCGGACGCGCAGGCTCAGCGGCCATGGCTCACGGGCCCAGCCGCTCCGCGGCATGCAGGCTCCCGGACCGGGGCACGAACCTGTGTCCCCTGCATCGGCAGGCGGACTCTCAACCACTGCGCCACCAGGGAAGCCCTGAAGACTGCCTTTGATTGTGGGAAGGACTGATGTGTGGATAACGGGAAGACCTCAGGCTTTATAGTCAGATCTGTGTTGGAATCCCTCTCTGCCATTTACTAGCCTTACAGCTCAGTCATTAATGTAGGTATTATGGTGCATCTATCCATGCCCTCAAATGAACACTCACTGTCTGTTCCTTGCTGCTGGCTGTCTTGATGGTGATGGCTTGTGACTACTTACATTTCCTGCTTCTTTTAGCAATGCTGCGTGTTCATGCCTGGAACCCTGGCTTTGTGCAAAAAGGGCCATCTGATCTGTTGATCTGCTTTTGACAAGTGACCAGTTGAAGTAGTTTTTTCAAATGCATGAGGATGGAAAAAACAATCATCTACTATCTGTCATGGAGATTTATCATTGAATATATTACTTACATTCCTAATTTAACCAATTAACCTAGCTGATGACAAAGTTCATTCTAGTAGTATTGTGTTCTATGGAATGCAGAATAATGTATAAATAAGAATGGTTTATGCGCTTGGACTATTTGCTGTGGAATGTAAAAAATTTTAGATTTTAGTCAACTAGGACCCATTGCCTTAGTTTTTCTTACAAGGTTCACATGTTAGGTTGGTTTCACAAATCTATGCAATATTCATTTTAGGCTTGTTTCTACCACAATCCTTAGGAATTTGAAGTTAGTTCATAAACTTAGGAGGGAAAGTGATTGTTATCTGAGAGTTGAGTCAGACCCTGAAGAATCATTACTTGGGTCTGTCTAGAATTTAACCCAGTCTCTGCTTTCGTTGAATTACATCCAAAATCAACCCTGGATGATTTCTTCCAGAATGAGTTCCTTCAGACTCTTCCTCTCAAAGAAAATGTGTCCTACACTGGAGGCCACAACTGAAATTTACCAACCAAGGAGAACCAATGAATGTCCTAGTTTTATAGCAAAAGATTCTCAAAGGTTTTCCAATGTGGTTTATATAACGTTGATATTTACTTTCAGAATCAATGGTATTGTTTTCCTAACTTTATCTGTCCTATTGGTAGAATGACTTAAAAGTCCAAAAGTCCAAATCAAAAACGAAATCACATTCATTTAAAATAAAGATTGGGTCTTTGTTATTATTGTCAGCCTGAAATCTCCTATACAGTCTTAGTATTTTTTTGTTTAATGTCCAAGCCTCGTTTTGATTGAAGTACAACTATATTTGAAACATGAGACTACATATTCGCAAATGGTGGCTGTTTACATGATCAGTGAGAATTTTATTTGTGCTATTTGGTAGGGTCATTGGAAAACCTGTCTTGGCGACATGCCCCTGATTATCGTGGCCTAGAGGGCGGCCAGGGATGGTTTAAATGTTAGCTTCCAAGCGTATTCAGTTTCAGAATTAGGTGATGTCTGAGAAGCAGAAAGGCCAGCCCTTTGTCGTTTCTGCCTCTTTGTTAAGCTCAATACTGATGGGCATGGTCTCTGCTCCTAGGCTGTGAATTAAACAGAGCAGAACAGAAAATGAAAGGCAGAGAACAGCTGCTTACCATTGTTAATGGACGAAACAAAGAACAGAGGGTGGGATACTCAATAATGCCAGCTGTGTCCACCGCGGTCTCTTCCCTGTGATTTTTCTCTGACTTGGTCAGCGCAGTCTTCCTGGCAATGAGAGCCACAGGGGGTTAGAGGCTGGGAGGCAGAGAGGGCACAAAGCCCAGGCCACTTCCATAGTCTAAACATGTGACAAAACAAAGAAGTGGCCAAACAAGGCTATAAGTATTGTGGCAGCTTTTCAAACCTTATGCCTAACAAGATAATATATGCAGTGTTCATAAAATTCTGTGCACTTCCATTTTGCCTTTTGCAAAATATTTTAAGGATTTATAAGACTTTATTGATTCATTGTGTATGCCAGGATCTTGAACTGGTAATGGGATACAAACTTATAGCCACATAAAGAATGCCTCTTTCAGACCCATTGGGGTTCTTCTGTGACGGTCTGAGTAACGCATGATTCTAAATTTCATTCAGTGGGGTTACCTCCGATTCCGAGGCTGATTTGTCTGTCTTTGCTGTCCCACACATTAGCACTCATAGTGTCCATATTTTGGGAAATGGCTTACAAGAGGCATGCAGGGGCTGTGTCAGAGTGGGCTTAGCCAGGCTGTGTCCTCCAAACAGGGCTATAGTTGGTAAAAGTTATTCAGAGTTGGGGATCTGCTGCCAACCTTCCTGGCTTCCAAGCCCAATTCTATCAACTATAGCTGTGTGGCCTTGGACAAGTTACTTAACGTCTCTGTCCCTCAGTTGTCCCAACTTAAGAAATGGAAACTGACTGGTAGCATATGATATTCCAAATAATGTATAATGGTAATAAATTACTGTTATTTGTTGTACTATTTATTCTTCTCCCCAAGATTTTAATCTATTTGTTCTCTTGCTCTTGGGCTCAGGTAGGCGATGAAGGCCCATGAATGTACCGCATGGAGATGCTGTACTCCATCTCTAGGTATCAATTCTAAACGACAGGCTTTGAAAGTCATAGAAAAATCGCTCACACAGATTTTGCTCTCTGCTTTTTTTTTTTTTTTTTTTGCATTACGCAGGCCTCTCACTGTTGTGGCCTCTCCCGTTGCGGAGCACAGGCTCTGGACGCGCAGGCTCAGCGGCCATGGCTCACGGGCCCAGCCGCTCCGCGGCATGTGGGATCTTCCCAGACTGGGGCACGAACCTGTGTCCCCTGCATCGGCAGGTGGACTCTGAACCACTGCACCACCAGGGAAGCCCCTGCTCTCTGCTTTTGATCCATATAGCTCTTTTCTAATTTCTAAACCAAAAAAACTCCAAAACAACATTGATTTTTGAATGAACTATAAGAAGCCTAGTGGACTCAGTCAATAGCCCTGACTTGAGAAGGGCCATGGTCAAAGCTGTAAAGGCCTCTTGATTTTAGAAGGTGTTCTATTACATTGTTCTCAGTATTACTGATAGAAGCATTATTGGGAAAACTGTTATGAAGCCCTTGATGCTGATGGAATCAGTTATTCACTCATTCTAGCGTTCTGCAGCTGGTGGACATTGCTGCTGTTCTGTGACTTGAAGGACACCTAGAAAAATCATAAGGAGAAGAGAAGGGGATGGATGATGACAAAGGCTTGGATCCCCATTCTGAATTTGGTGGCTTGGAAATTAAAACTTAAGTTTTTCCAGAAAAACAAAAATAAAATGGCTACCTCTAATAACGTCTCTAAGAAAACTCTTAAATTTCAATTCATACTTACCTACAGTTTCAGGTGTCCTTAGTTAGAGGCTTGTTTTCTGCTTTTGTACAGTGGGACTTCTCATAATCTAGGTGCATCCCAGATGCACAGCCTAGTCTACTTTTGTGTTGTCAAGACTTTTCTTTTGGCCATTATTTGTTTTCTGATTGTTTATTGTCTCTGTCTCATTTTCCAGGAGGGGATAATGTTGAATGTGTTGGAAAAACAGATATTTGGTAGCCAGTTGGAAAAGTTAAATGCTCATTTCTTCGTTTTGAGTTCAAGTAAATGTTCAGTCCCCATGGTAGTTACTTTATGATTGTTAGTCTTACCAATGAAAGGGCTAAGGGAGACTTTTTTTTTGACTTTGCTATGATGGATCATTGCATCCTTTTTTTTACAATGACATTTACAGGAAGGAAAATTCATAGTGTTTTCATGTTGCTTTTAGTATGTTGTTCTAGAATTATCCATCAGAGATTGACACCAAATATACTTGCATGCTGATAGTATATCAACAATTTCCAGAAAAAATTAATTTATCTCCTCTCCCACAGGCAAAATCTGTCATTAAAATATGAGGCAGCAATGGATTTAGACATAATTCAAAACCCATCAATATTCTAAACATTAATCTTCTGAATTCTCACAGTTCTATTGTAAGTTAATTAAGTAATTACATTTTACACATTATATTTTCTTTTTTGTATTATGGAACTACTATTAAGTAAATTGTTGCTTTAGCATTTTCACACAAGAGTTGATCTGCCATAGAACTTCAGCCATTCATTCAGAAGGTATTTCTTGAGGACCTACTATGTGCTGGTCACTGTTCTGGAAGAGTGGGAAACAACAATGAACAAAAGGCAAAATCATTGGCTCTGGAACTTACATTGTAGGGTGTGGAGTAACAGCAACATAATAAGTAAAATAGTAGGTCAAAAATACTGTGGGGCTTCCCTGGTGGCGCAGTGGTTGGGAGTCCGCCTGCCGATGCAGGGGGCGCGTGTTCGTGCCCTGGGCTGGGAAGATCCCACATGCCGCGGAGCGGCTGGGCCCGTGAGCCATGGCCGCTGAGCCTGCGTGTCTGGAGCCTGTGCTCCGCAACGGGAGAGGCCACAACAGTGAGAGGCCCGCGTACCGCAAAAAAAAAAAAAAAAAAAAAAAAAAAAAATACTGTGAAAAGTAATGGAGCGGCGTTCAGTAGTAGGAGTGTTGAGGTAGCGTCGTGAGAGTGGCGCATTTTATACGGAGTGTTCAGGGTAGGCCTTACTGAGAAGCAGATTTTTTAATAGACTTAATGGAGGTGAGGGAGTGAGGCAAGCAGATATTTGGGGGAAGGGAGCATTGAGCAGAGGGCAGGAGTAGATGATGACCTCAGAGGTAGAGAGGGGCATGTGGAGTAAGGCCTCGTGTAGGTCATGGTAAGGACTTGGCGCTTGCTTGGAGAGAAGGGTTTGAGGAGGGGAATGACCTGCTCTGACCTACAGTCGATCTGGCTTGCGGAATTAAGAACAGATGGTAAGGGAGCAATGGTGGGAGTAATTGTTATGCTCTTCCTAATGAGCTCTCCTAAAACTTCACCAGCCTGTCAACATTTATTGAAAAGAAAATGTTGAATATTTCCAAGGAAATTTAGCTGCATTGTTTTCTAGTTCATGATTCTAGTGCATTCTAGTTGATTTGCCATCAAAGAATCAAAATGTAGGGGCCTATTTAGGTCTGCATAAATGAAAAGATGTCATTTAAAATGAGAACTTATACATCATACAACTTTCAAATGAAAAGTGATTGGAAAGAGTCCTTCCTTCTGTATTGCTTCCAGCGGCCTTTGGAATGACCAAAAAAAAAAAAAAAAAAATCCCCCTTCCATGTAGCATTAAATCCCCATTAATTAGCCTAGAATTTAAAACTCATCCAAAGGGATGGGGCTACACAGGGAGGAGAAGAAGCACTACTCCTCAGCCTGGCTTCCCAGGGCCCTCAGGGATGATGTTGGTTAGCAGCTGCTGGTGATGACAGGGTGACAAGATGGGCTTCTCCAAATCCTTGAAGCCCTTTCTACCTATGTCACCTTCTTGTGTTCTCAGGCCTTATCTTGCCATTGGGAAGAATTTATGTTACCGATTTTTTCATTTCTGATTAAGGAAATTCTTACAAGTATTAGTCTCTTTCTTGACGTAAGGCAAACATCAGCAAAGCCATATTTTCTTGGCTGGAGTGTATTGGGGCCTGGGCTGGGGTGTGTGGCAGAGTCCTTGCTCCGGTGTCCCTGAGTAATACCACTGCCTCAAGCTATCCAGCATTCCGGAAAGCCCAGTTCTTCCCTTCCTGTGTTGGATTAGCTACTATATTCTATATTTCCCTAGGAATTGTAACTTAAATTTTTTAAAAATTGTGACTAATACATAATTATTATAGAAAACTTGGAGAAAACACCAAAAACGTGAAGAAGAAAATAAAAACCACCTGAAATGATGCCTTGAGAGAACCACTGCAATGTTGTTTATACTATTACTTTTTTCTTCAAATACTATAAAAAGTAAACATGAACAATATCTCAGCATATATATATTATATATCTATATATAAGTATTTACATATATTCTGAATAGTGAAAGTATAAAGTTTACTTCCAAAAATAAGAAAAGAAAAAAGGGGAATCTAAAATGATATAAAATGATATGCAGCTAAAATGATATAAAATACAGCTAAAGGACATAAAATTATATAAAAACAATCAGCTAAATGATATGAAAATATATACAGCTAAAATGATATAAAAATAATTCTTCCCTTATATCAAAAACTGAAATATGACCATGAATTTCACAAGATGTGCATTTTGCATTTACTGGCATGATTACGAGGAGGGATTATTTGGGTTTGGCACTTTGAAAAGTGAAAGCATCCACTCAGTTGGAACCTGTCTGGTTTCTTTTTAACTTGGCAAGCATACCTGCTAGAGAGCTATGCAGTTTTTCTAGTGTCTGTACTCAAGTTTGTCTTTATTTTTGTTTTTCTAGAAGTTAAAAGTTTGACAGTCCTTCTCTGTCTCTCATTTGTTAAAACCTGTACTTAGTACCACCAACTCTCCTGTAACATTTGATTCTGTACTTGATCAGTGTTAGAAATGGAGGTTTCTGGTATACTCAAACTAGTGAAGGCACAGAAAGTATTCAAATTTAACCTCAGATTCACCATCATTTGCAAAAGTTCTGAAAAAGAAAGTAACTCAATTATGTATACTACTTGGGTGAAACAAGTAAAGCAAAAGGGGAAAAGAAAACCCTCTCTGAGACTTCAAAGCAAAATAGGTCGAGGAACAACCTGTGAGAAACCAAAATACTTTTTTTTAGAAGTATAAGAAGTTAGATGTGGCTCTGAATGACGAGGTATTAAGCATATATTTGTTAAAGTAATTTGGAATGGTATTAAATACACATCTGAAGTATCCGATGGATCACTTACCAAGCGGAATAAACTCTGAGACTAAATAATTTTGTCTTGACACCAGAAGTGTAGCACCATATATTGTAAATATAAAGGCACAGTCTTCAGAAGTATTTTGGAAAATTGTACATCAACATATGTTAAAGCTGTAGTGGTCACTATTTCCTACTTCCTACGCCCACTGACGGATTTAAAGGCTTCTGTTCAACGTTGGCTTTTTCTTTGCCGGCCATTCAGAGGCAGATTCTTCCTTCACTTGTTTCTCCAGGAATGTTTTCTCACAGGTTCGTTTTACTTGACTTGTACACATACGAGCTTAACGCCTGTATAATTTTAGCTGTTAGTTTAAGGTGGTTTTCAACTAACTAGGAACAAAGTGCCCATTCCCTACAACACTGCTGCAAAATTAAGACTTTACCTAAGATTCAGTGTTCAAGATGGACGTACGTACAAATGCAATTTGTAAATTTTACCATTAATATCCTTACTTTAGAAACTCCCCTTCCTTTCATTTGATCCAGAAGAGTCTTGTCTTTTCCAGCCTCCCCTAGTTTGGAATCAGGGACCTGGAAAACTGGAAGAAAGGTGATTATGGCATTGGCAAAGCACACATGCTCACTTGAAAGTGCATTGTGGAGATAATTCGTGGTTCCACCTCCGTGTTGGCAGTGTAGATTTGCAGCCACTAATTTGGGTTTGGGATGTGTGCTCAGCCGCTGGCTGCTGTGTCATGCTAGAGTCATGGGTGGGACCTAAATTTAGGGGCATGAACCTAGGCGTCAATTGGGAGGTTCTCCACGTCTAGCTTTAGCTGACTCTCATCACACATTGTTTTTTTGTTAAAGGGCCATTATTCAGCCTATGGAAAAGGGGAGACGCAGGGTAGGTTGGGTCAAAATCAACATTCTACTTAAGTTTGAATAGACATCCTTACACTCCACATTTGTGCTATCCATTCCACCTTTCAAAGGTCAGGAAAATTGTACTCATTATTAAGTATTTTTTGGATACCTAATTTTCAAACCAGATAATCAGTGACCTGCCATCCTGGGACTTCTTAAGAACAATTTTCTTTGAGTCTGACCTGTCACTTGTACCCTCATGCTAGGTGCCATGCTATTAGGGTAAAACCAATTAATTACTGCATGAAATGAAAGCACTTACGTATGGAATGCTGAGCAGTAACATTTAGTGACACTAAACTTGCACCATGAAATTGGGGCATTATAAACCTTATTAACAGTCTCTAATTTTTGCATGCCATTTTGGTGCCTCTTGATCACTTTGGATATAAATTTTAAAAATTAACTGGTTGCATTCAACTTTGAATAAAGCTTTAGCTTTCTAAAAGAGGAAGACTGATAAGTGAATTGTTTGAGGATAGATCTTGGAGTTGGGGTGGTTTGTCTTCAGTGAGTACCAATGATTTACACGAAGAAAAAACTTGACTGCTGATGTGTGTTTATTTGCATTTGATAACATCATTGCAGTTTAAAGTTACCCTAAACAGGGTTCAAGTAGTCATAGAAAAAGGTTGGTCTGAACTATCAACCAATACAGAAATTTTGATTGATGGAAATGTTCAGACTTTAACACAATTAAGTAGATTGCCATAACTGGAAAACCATCTTACTTTGGTTCTAGCATATACTGGTTTATATAGCCAAGGATGTAGATGCTTATTTATTGCAGTTTCATCTATAAAAAATGCTTAATTGTTCCAAAATATTTCTGGATTATCTATATTGCAGAAAGATATTTCTTTTGAGAACCGTGGATGGTGGAGAGGACTAAACACTTTTAAAAAATGCTCCTTTTTGAAACCATTGATGAAACTTTTAATTTACTTGACACTGAGGTTCAATAGAGGAAAACAGTTTGTCTTTGCTGCATTTGGGATTTGTGTGGTTTTTTGGTTAAAATTGTGTAAGAGCTACTATTCTTTAACATAGTTCACATTATTGCTTAAGAATGTAATTTATGATTTTGGAAATTATTTTTTAAAAATGAGATTCATGGGCTTCCCTGGTGGTGCAGTGGTTGAGAGTCCGCCTGCCGATGCAGGGGACACGGGTTCGTGCCCCGGTCCGGGAAGATCCCACATGCCGCGTGGAGAGGCTGGGCCCGTGAGCCATGGCCGCTGAGCCTGCGCGTCCGGAGCCTGTGCTCCGCAACGGGGAGAGGCCACAACAGTGAGAGGCCTGCGTATCGCGAAAAAAAAAAAAAAAAAAAAAGGGATTCATTACTGGGAATCAATCAAAAAGGCAAAAGACCGTTAGTAATTTTTACATTGTGTTTTATAAGAAAATACTTTTATTTGTCCTTATTTTGAAAACCTTTGAAATGGCTATAACAATCTAGCAAAAATCACTATGAATTTTTTTTACATGTTAAAATAACATTAATTGGGACCCTGCATAGAAGCATTGCTGATTACGTGGTTTATTATTGGAAAGTGGTTCATTATTGTGAAGCACTGAGACACTCCCAATCGACATAGTATTATTTCTTTTTTCCTCAGACATTTTGAAATGTTCTTCTTTAGTGAATCCAAAATTTAAAAAAACGCAACGCAGGATATAACTAATGCTGTCTTTCTCTCCAGGTTGTACAGATTGGCTCCAGGGAGGTGATGGGAAGGGGTAAAACGTTTGACTCTTACTGCACGAGAAGCACTGTAGGTGGTGGATGTGGGCTGGATACTACATCTGATTTTACTCACTTCCTTTGTGGTCTCGGGGAATCATTTCCCGTCTCTGTGCCTCAGTTTCTTTATTTAAAAGCATGGGATTAGAGCCAGTGATTTTAAAAGGTTCTTCTCACCTAACTCTATTCTAAGCCTCTGCTGGAGAACAGTCTCTACATTCCAGAGGATCTTGAAGCGTGACCTGGTTGAGTCTCCAAGCCTGTTGCCACCGCCATGACTGCCCCCTCCTCTTTGGTGGTTTATCTCCTACTCTTCCTGGGTTCCCTGGCTCAGAAAATTTGCTACCACTCTTGGGAATTATCCTTGACCCTTCTCTCCCTCTCACACCCACAGCTAACCAAGTCCCACTGGTTCTACTACTTAAATAGCTTCGACTCCTTTAACTTCTCTCCATTCTCACTGCTACAGTGATGGAGGCCACTGTTGTCATCTATTGCATGTCTTACTCCATTCTTGGGCTTCTTTATTCCCCTTTCCCTTAGACTAAAGTCCAAGCTCCTTACCCTGGCTTACAAGACCCTCCTTCTGTTTGCCTCTGCCATCTCTCCTGTGCCATTTCTCCCCACTCTTCCTCTCCAGTCAACCAGCCACATGTGCTGTCCTCAGTTTGCAGAAGATGCCATCGCCTTTCCTTCCTGTGGCTTTCCTGTCCACTGTTCCCTCTGCCTGGTCATTCTTACTTAGCTCTACCCTTTCCTTTCCCTGTTTCCATTTGCCTGATCCTCTTCATCTTTCAGATCCTATCTTGAAGATCACTTCCCCAAGGGTTCCCTGACCGTTAGACAAGGTTATTTTATTTTCCCATAGCTCTTTGTGCTACTTGTGCTTTAACACATCGGGCTCGGATAGAATTCATACTGTTTAGTTGTCCATCTCCCTCTGTTAGAAGGTGTGCCCCATGAGGGTAGGAACTTTTCTGTTCTGCTCTTGGTGGTATCCTCATCTCTTGACACAGTACCTGGCACATAGTAGATATTCAGTAAATACTTGCTGAATGAATACGTGAAAGAAGGAAAGAAAGGAAGAAAGGTAAAATTCTGTGAATTTGCAATAAGAAAGCAAGCCTCGCAGGCAGCAGCTGTACCTTCTTCCTCTCTTTTCTTGCCATCATCCTCCCTACCTCCTACCCCATTTCTGTTAGGTACAGGGACTTCCCTACCAATACAGGCTGTGTTTTAGTTATCACCTCAAAGGAAGTAATGGCCTTCCCTCTCAATAATGTTACAGAACGTGAATAGAGCTATCCATGCAAATTTTTCCCAAGTTCAAGTTCCTCATTGGTCCCATTTATATGAGAAGCGATACAGGCCCATGTTGGATCCAGCTAAACTGCATAGATGGCTTTAGATGGTCTTTCTCTGCTAGCAAAAAAGTTTCCAGTCCAATAAGCTTCGCTTAATACTTCCTCTACCCATCTTGATGTCACTGCTGCGATATGTTTAATAGTAGTGACTCAGAGTGATTCAGTGCTAATGTCATTATTATCTTCAGTTGAATATTTATTTCTCTTATTTTGATTTCTATAAGTACAGACCTTTTGGCCCTTCCTGCTCATTTTAAAAATTGTTACAGAAGCTCTTGGTATTGGATAAGGCAGGGAGAGCTTCAAGGACTACCTTCTAGTTATAAAGATGGTCAGTACCATATTGACTTTAGAAGTGGGTGAATCCAGCCTCGTTGGTGCCTGTCTGTATCTGTGTTGTCTCCCCATGAGGTGATGTTGCAGAGCAATTTAAAAAGTGGGCTCCAGAATCAAAGCCCACCTCTGGAACCTTCTTCTTGCTCATTAACTCAGAGCAAGGTACTTAACTTTCCTGGGACCCAGTTTCCTTACCAATCAAATGAGGGTAATAATAGTATCTACATCTTACAGTTTTAATGAGGGTTAAATGAGGTACTTTATGTAATGTGCTTAGCATGCTGTTGGCACGTGTTCAACACATGCCAGTCATTGTAAATAGGTCTCTGGGATTAGCGTAAGACTTGCCTATTGTAATTATTTGCATAAATGGGAAAAAAAGTAGTAGTTAATTAGCTTTGCCGGAAAAAACTGGTTTAAGGTGCCAAGTGCAAAGAGCCTTGGGCTGGGAGCCGGGAGATCGTCTTAACTCTGCCACTTGCTAAGTACCCAACCGAGGGTCAAGTCACCAGCTCTCTGTCTTAAGATGAGGTTTACACCAAATCGGCTCTGCTGTCCTTTCTAATGTTATTAGCCTTTTGTGAGTCCAGGAATGAGTGGTTATTTCATTTCAAATACCTCACTAGGGTAGATACTGAATAAATATTTGCTAAGTTGAATGGAATCTGCTGACTTTATCTCTGGAATGTAGATGATTCTTTTAAAAAGCTTTTTCTGCATCTATTGAGATGATCTTTTTTTTTCCTTCTTAATAAATTTATTTATTTATTTTTGGCTGCGTTGGGTGTTCGTTGCTGCATGCAGGCTTTCTCTAGTTGCGGCAAGCGGGGGCTACTCCTCGTTGCGTTGCGCGGACTTCTCATTGCGGTCGCTTCTCTTGTTGCGGAGCACGGGCTCTAGGCGTGCGGGCTTCAGTAGTTGTGGCTCGCGGGCTCTAGAGCGCAGGCTCAGTAGTTGTGGTGCACGGGCTTAGTTACTCCGCAGCATGTGGGGTCTTCCCAGGCCAGGGCTCGAACCCGTGTCCCCGGCATTAACAGGTGGATTCTTAACCACTGCGCCACCAGGGAAGTCCTGATGATTTAGTTTTATGATATTGAATTGTAGTGACAGAAAACAATGGTGGTGATTTTGAGATTAAAAAAAAAAAAAAGACAAAATGAAAAGCCAGAGACAAGCTGTATATCAGGGCTGTTGTAACAATGTACCACACACTGAGCGGCTTAAACAATAGAAATGTATAGTTTCACAGTTGTGGAGGCTGGAAGTCTAAAATCAAGGTTTCAGCAGGGCTGATTCCTTCTGAGGACTCTGAGAGACAGTCTGTTCCATGCTTCTCTTCTAGCTTCTGGTGCTTTGCTGCCAATCTTTGGTGTTCCTTGACTTCTGTTGCATCACTTCGATCTGCTTTTATCTTCACATGGTGTTCTTTCTGTGTGCATGTCTTGTCCAAATTTCCGTTTTTCATAATGACATGCGTCATATTGAATTAGGGGCCCACCCTACTGTAGTATGAGCTCATCTTAACTTATTACATCTGCAGTGACCAAGGTCACATTCTGAGGTGCTGGAGTTAGGACGCATGTCAACATATGAATCTTTGGGTGATGCAATTGAACCCCTAACAGGCTGCTTGTTCTGTCCTTTTCGTATAGCTATCCATCTCTCCATCCTTCTTTCTTACCTTCCTTCCTTTCTTCCAATAAACATTGCTGTGCAATACAAGCAGATTGATAACAGACAATTTTAGAAACATCGTTGAAGCTTTACATAAATGGCCTCGAGTTAATTCTCAGCAGTTGACTTTTTAATTTGTGGCTTACTCATGACTTTTGTTTCCATTTCATTTCCTTTTTTTTTTTTTTTCTCTTGCTGCCCCTCTTACTTGACTCTTCCTAACTCTTTCTTCTTCACCCAATTCACCTACTTTTCCTTCTACACTGAGCATTTCACTTGTTATAAATAGATAGTTCTGCCACCAGATGGTGTGCAAGGACTGGGAAAGGATTTGAAGCACATTGGCCGATGTGGCAGCTTTTCAACATTTTATCTCAGGAAGAAAGTTGACATAATAAGCCAAACATGAGATCCTGAGATTGTGTAGATTGTACTTCTCTATAGACATTTTCTCTTCCTGTACTGTGCAAGCAGAACCCTGAGCTGGAAATCTTGAGGAAAAACAAAAAGTTAAAAATTTTGATGAATAAGAGTTAACAGGAGACACTGATCTGAGAATAGTTTCAACAGTAATATTAGGCTGAGAGGTGGAAGCAAGCTTCTGGGGTCTGAGGGCCACTTCCTCGAACAGGTAGATTCAGAAACCACAAGAAAAAGGGGAAATCTGTTGAACGCAATAAAGCTGTAGAAAGGCATTCGTGAAGTAAGGCGCTTCAGCTGTCATTTAATTCAGCAGTTTCAAATGAGGCCTGTAGCCCGAATGTAGCTCACGGACCACAGCCACTCACAATGCGCCTTGTTTGGCTTGCACAGGGTTTTGTTATCATTATTCCTATTAATTGCCAATAGTAAAACAATCCCAGTATTTCACATAATCATCCAGGTTTCAGGCTTCTTCTGGGGAAAAAAAAAAAAAATCTGAAGCCCTGGCAATACTGGCTGAATGTTTTTCTTGGCAGTACCTTCTTATGGCTGAGTGGAGGCTGTCCCTTCAGTTGGAACTTGTGATTTACAGTTTGACTTTGTGTCTTCCACCCACTTTGCATACGGAACCCTCACCCTCATCGAAAATGTTGCCTGCCGCCGCCAGCCTGTGAAAGGTATTTGGATACGTGACCCTGCTCTCCTGTTTCTTAGAGGAGGAGATGAGGCCCAGAGAGGGGAGCTGACAGCTGATTCAGTGCCACACCTGCCCTGGAAGTCCCACTGAGCCCTGTTGGCCCGTGAAAGAGAAACTGGTGGGGAAAGTGTCAGCGTGACCCACCACAGAAGTGTGACGCTGTTTAAACAAAGAGTCAGGAGGGAAGGTGAAAAACCTGAACACCTGTTGTTACTCGATATAGAAAAAGAAACTAGAGTCATACACAGACACACAGGTGAAAAAATGAGGAACCCCCAAGTAAACACCTTACAGGGAACTTGGAGAGGATTAACAAATACATGATCAGAGTACTACTGGTCAGCCGTCCAAAGAAAGAAAGGAACCCTAAAGGGCTACCTGCACGTTTAGGCTATCTCTGGACTAAACTCCTTATTTAAGCATTGAGAAGGTGGTTGATGAGACAGAGTGACTGAGAAGACAAGGTAGCAAATCAGCTAGAAATTAGATGGTTTATTATCCAAAGAAACAGCAGAATGCCTTTCTGGGTACCTATGAAATGGCTGTCACAGACACTTTCCATCAGAATGTGGGCACCAATTAGTGGAAAAGTGATGGGGTAGACATGGAGTGATTCCAAAGGTGGAAGCAGGGAATTTTTTGCTTGCCTCAGTGAAGATAAATGGGATTGTAAATGGGCTGGGCTGACTCCTGGATGATTCATTAGCCACAGCAAGTATTTATTGAGAGCTTACCCTGTGCTAGGCTCCGCACTAAAAGGTAGATGTGTGATATCATCGTATCCTCTACATTACTGATGTCATTACTGTTGTCAGCCCTATTTTATAGATGAGACTGAGGACCAGAGAGGTCAGGTAACTTTTCCTAGTCCACTTAGCTCACAAATGACAGAACCAGGATTCAAATGCAAACTCTCAAAAGCTGCCTATCATCAGAGTCTTCCCACGTAACAACCAACCTGCTCTACTGCCCCCCAGCCCTGGCCAAGGCCTGGCCTAGTGATAAATGCCCTTCATGTCCTGAATCCAATTTGGGTTGGCCTACTGGTAAATGCATAGCATGTCCTGGATCAAATCTGAAACAGTGGTGGAGGTACACCATTTGGACTGGGTGGCATATAACGAGTTTGGAAAAACTAAAATTTAAATTTCCAGGGAACTCCCTGGTGATCCAGTGGTTAGGATTCAGTGCTTTCACTGCCAGGGGCCTGGTTTCAATCCCTGGTTGGGGAACAAAGATCCTGTAAGCCGTGTGGTATGGCAAAAAAAAAAAAAAAAAATTTCCAGCACGCAATTAGTCTGTTTCAAAGGGTCACTAAGTTAGAGGTCTAGCCAGTTGTCAATGAACCTTTGTCCTAAGAACACGAGTAAATGACTTCTGGGAAACTTTGTGGTCTGACATCATCTTATTTCCACCTGGGGCATGCTGGTAACATCTATAATAAAGGTAGATCACTAGAAGCTTAAGCAAATGACCTTTTTAGAGAGAAGGAAACTGTGGAAGAGGGAACTGGAGCCCAATGAGAAGGTGAATACATGAGGCTGGTGAAGAAGCAGTGGATATCCCTTCTTTCTACATTCTGGAAACCCCTCTGATTGGGGTTCCGACCAAAGGGAGATGCATGAGAGGCAGCAGCCTTGGAGGGTTGGTCTTGTCACTTTCAGAGCAGGCTTAGAGGAAGGAAATCAGGCTAATTGTTAAAGGGATCATTCCTACGTGCAAGTATAAACTGTGGGACCCCGAAGGAATGAGTGCCCAGACCAGTTGTGGGTAACATTTTTTACAACTGATCTAGCAGAGAGAATAGGGCAGCTGGAGCTCTAGGTTTTTAAATGCTGTTAAGCTCTTCTGGCCAGAGAACTGTTAAGCCCGACAGGATAAGCTGCCAGAAGATCTGGCAAATACAACAAGTGAGAGTTGAGTTTATTGCATCTGGAGAAAAGTAATCCCAGTTACAAGCATATGATCCCGATAAAACCCCAAACCACAGTGTTCTCTAACCCTTATAGAAAACCCAGTTCTCTACTCAGAATATTAATGCAGGGCTAGTTGCCGTTTCTCAAAATTCAACACTTCCACCAATATTTACTAAGTCCCTGTTATGAGCAAAAGGTGGAGTTAGACATGATCCAGGAAGAAACATGCAAAATGATAAGGGAATTGAGAAACCCATGGTATGAAAAGAAGTTTCAGAGGTGAACGTCTTCGCTGCATAGGTGATAGCTAAGGGGGATGTATAGTGAATTGTCAGTACATGGAGGATAGGTACAGAATCTGCAAAAACTTTTTAATCCATCCTCTCTTTTTAAAAATTATATTGGGAACAGTAAAATTCTGGTCAAATGTTATGTGCTTGAAGTAAAATCAGGAAGTAAAATGTATTATTCCACCTGGAAGCTAGTAAACTAATGGCACTCTTATTCATGAACTGGTACAGGTTGAAAACTAAAACTGCCTCAGATAAAATCATATGAGAGCTCAAAACTGATAGTTTAGAATAGTTAACGTATTTAAGGATTTTTCCCTCTAAATTTCAGAGTTTAATATTAGGAAGGAGAAGGGAAAATATCTCAGAATATGTTTTTTTTTAAAAATAAATTTATTTTTTATTTCTATTTATTTATTTTTGGCTGTATTGGGTCTTCCTTGCTGCCCGCGGGCTTTCTCTAGTTGCAGCGAGCAGGGACTACTCTTCGTTGCGGTGTGCAGGCTTCTCATTGCGGTGGCTTCTTTTGTTGCGGAGCACGGGCTCTAGGCACGCGGGCTTCGGTAGTGGCACACCAGCTTAGCTGCTCCGTGGCATGTGGGATCTTCCCTGACCGGGGATTGAACCCGTGTCCCCTGCACTGGCACGTGGATTCTTAACCACTGCACCACCAGGGAATCCCCTCAGAATATGCTTTTAATGTCACTGTCAAATATAGGCATCCCACCATCCCTTATTTATTTATTTTTAATTCCTTAAAAAAAATTTAAAATCCAAGTAATATAGGTACATAGTTAAAAGAAATCAAACAGACATATAATTTATAATGAAACACAGCAACTCTTTTCCTTTACCACGTTGTTCACTTTCAATAATTGCAGCCTTTCTTTGGGTAGTTATGTCTATATTTCAAATAATATGCTTATGCTGGCAAGTTTCTACTCCTAATTCTTTACATTGTCTCCTGCCTTCCTGTCATGGTAATTGGGCATTTACTTCCTTCTGCTCACATGCGTATTTCCTCACTTCTCTTTCTCCCAAAGTATTTATAAGGATGATGATTTCTTGCTTGTATCATTTCTTTTTCTGGAGTTTATAAATATTTTTTCCACTGGCCTGGTTTTCTATGTATCTATCCCTGTTTTTTCCCACCAATGCACTAGCAGATCTTTCAGATGGCTATCAGTATTTTTTTCCAACTGTAAAAAGAAATGAAATGATCAATAAATTCTATTTCTCCCTTCCCCTTCCCCTTCCCCTTCTCCAGCCTCCACCACTTCTGTCTGGAATGGTTGCTTTCTTGGTCTGATATGTGGCTGTCACTCTGGCCTTTCCTTTCAGCATCATTTTGCTTTGGGTTCCCTGTGCCCTAGGTAACCATATCTAACTCTTTTCTACTCTTTGCTCAGAGACGTCTTACAGTGGCTTCCTAAGAAAGATATACTGAGTGCAAATTTCTTTATCTTTCTCTCTTTATTTTTAGTCTTTGCAAGTATGAAAATTCAAAGGTCACTTCCCCTCTTTCACTCGATTGATAATTTGGTTGGGTGTAGGCGTGTAGTCTTCCAATAAATGCAGGTGAGGAGTCCAATGCTCTTTTGTTTTGCTTTGTTTTTTAAAATTTTTATTTCTTTATTTATTTGGTTGTGCTGGGTCTTAGTTGCGGCAGATGGGCTCCTTAGTTGTGGCATGCAAACCCTTAGTTCTTCCCCTCCGTTATCTCTGTTGTAACTCTGGATTTTGCACCTTCTGGGTTGACCCCTTAATAGTTTTATTTTTTCCTCTAATTTTCCATCTGTTTTTCTGTTTGTTCCGATCTCTTGGAGAATCCTCTGACTTTATTTTGGTTACCATACTTTTTAATTTGCAAGAGTTTTCTCTCTTTTTCCCCCAGTAGAATGCTGTTTTTGTTTTATTGATATAGGAACTCCATCTTCTTTGAACTCTGAGCATATTCATGTTCGTGTGTGTGTGTGTGTGTGTGTGTGTGTGTGTGTGTGTAACCGTTTGTCCTGCATGCTTTCTTACTGTATCCAGTGCTTACTTTTTTTCTATTTGTTTTTTTCAGCTCTTTCTTTGACATTAGAGACTATTCTCAAATGTCTGGTAATCCTCTGCTCATATTTAAAAGTGGGTGCTAAGATGCTAATAGGCAGTTCTGAGGGCATAGTCAGGTGGCCTGGAAAGCTCCATTGTTAGTACCTAGAGGTCTTTTCTCTGCCATTCAGTGTCTCCAGAGAAGAATCATTCCATTTCCTGACTAGGAGATGGGCTTTTTTATACAACAAAGTTGGTGGTAGAGGTGCAGGAACATGTTTCTCTCTTAGTGAAGATACATATATAGCTTTGCAGGCTCTGAATTACGTTTAAGATCCAGGAGGGTTGCAGGTGTCTCTAAATATTTCTTCTTACGGTAAGGTCTCTGAGAGCCTTAAGTAGAGAAGAAATATGGCATTACACAAATTTGAGCTTCTCAGGTTGAGTAAACCGTGCATTGTTTGGATCATCATTGGCAGCTGCTTGCTGTCCATTACAGACTGGGGGCCAGAGGAAGCCGAGCTAAGAGGTGCTTCAACTGCATGACCTCCACTAAATTTCTGTGCCCTTGAATAAAGCAGCTGGGAACTTACTGAGGAGTGTGTGTATGTGCATGTGTGCTATGTGTGTACACATGCGTGAGCGTTCTCACTTAGCTGTAATCCCCTGGAAATGCCACAGGTGGTCCATGCCAGCCACTCTGTAGGTAGACCTTTAGCCAGTGTCCCTGTTTTTAGAACTTTGCGGAGCCATGGTACCCACAAGTGCTGCCCTCAGGCTTTCTCTGGGAGAGTTGGCTGGTTTGTCTTTGTAATCTGCCTCTTAAGCTACGGTTTTCCTTATTTTGCTGAGTTAGTTATCACTCTTCTGTCTCCTTCCATCTTCCAAAGATTTGTTGAAATCTCTTGGCTGCTATCACATCCCCTGTCATTCTCCTAGTCTTTGAGGGTTAATGCATTTAAGAAAATTCTACTATTGTCATTTTAGTGGCATTTTGGGAGGTAGAGGAGATAAAGCCCTGTGGTTTAATTCAATATGTTTACTTTGGGTTTTTTTTTTTTTTTTGTATTCTTTATCACAATTAAAAGCGCTTCAAGGTGAAGAACCAAGTTTTACGTTGTAGGTTCATAGTGCACAGAGTAGGCACTCAGTAAATATGCGTTGCGTGAATAAATGATCTGTGCTCTAAGGTCTCTAAAGTACAGTTAATTCAGCTGCCAATGTGATTATTTCCTCTGCTATTGTCTCAGGTTAACCTTGATTGAGGGAGGGGAGATCTCAGTGAAATCAGATGCCTACCTAAGGCCAGAGCATGTGGGCCAAATGTAAGAAGTCAGGCTTGCTCATCACACTTCGTTGGATGTTATGGTTGTTTCTGGACTTGGCATTTCCCAGAAGAGGATTACCAATCAGCCTCTCCATTATTCCTTTCTTGCCAGCACTATTATTGAAACAAAATGCCTGGGTGTTCTGAAGTCAGTTGAAGTTTGTTTATGACATCAACTTGAGTTGAAGTTGGCTCTTTGTAAATATTGGGAAAAAAATCCAAACCCTCCCAATTGCCTGTTTCTCATACTCTCAAGCTAATGCTAATCAAAAATGGTATTTGATTAACCTCTTGAAACATATTATCCAAATATGCCTTGAATGACTAAACCGATAAATTGGATACAATTAATTGCTCGAGGTGATGAACTCCTGTGAATCACTACAATTCATTCCGCCAGTTTTCTCATGCTACACTGTTAACTCTGGAGAGGCAACAGACACCAGACACACAGGAGCGAGCTACACTTCTTTTCCCTTAGAGCAGAACTTGAGAGGATAAAATCTGTCAACACTGTCTTATGCAATGCAATTATTGGATAAACTTGAACCTGTTTGTTACTTCTTTTGAATTTGAAACACATTTTTATATTTTAAATCGCTTCATGGATGTGTGTATTATGTTCCTGGTCATCCTTTCTCTTTGAATTCATTGTTAGAATGAAAAAGAGTTATTTGTTTATTTTCTACCTTGTTGAGCCGTTTAAGAAGGCAGGCACTTGATCTTGAGGGAAAGTTGCAGTAGAAGGAATAGAAAGTAATCCATAATTAAACTCAGCAATAGTTCCAGCCACTCACTGGAGCTCCTTGATCTGAGCTCCATAAATTAAAAGTGACATTTATCTATGAGGTAATCCTGGAGGAATTGTAACAATGATGGTTTTGAAATCTGATAATAGAACCAATAAGAAGAAGACATGAAACCAAGGTAATTTCTTCTGGAAGGAAAGGACTCCAGGTACACTTTAAAATCTGTCTTCAAGTATTTGAAGAGTTTCTTATTATTTCGAGGGTAGTGATATATTGTCTTTTAATCTGCTCTGTGGATAAAATCAGGGAAAATCGGTTTAAATTGTAACAGGAAAGATTTAGGTTAGATGTGAAGAAGAAAATTTTCTGACAGGAAATGCAAAGTAAGCACCAAGAAAATGTGTGGATTTCATTTCTCTAGCAAAGGTCTGACCAGTCACTAAATGGGATTGAATAGTCTTAGCCCCTGGTGATAATCCAAAAGCTGGACCTTGTTCTCAAGATCCTGAGGTTTTATTATTCTATTCCCATTCAATTGTGTACTTTTAGAATGTCACTTTTATAATGATCTCTTCTTGGAAGCAAAAAATACCTTTCTCAATATGATTCTTAGAAAGCGGTAGCTGTGTTTCATTATTGAATTATCTATCCCTGTGCTGATAGTGAAATGTTTATTTAAGAAAATGCTCTGTTCTAAGCAGATGCTTAAAATTCCGGACTGAGGGTGATTTTTCTTAAAGCTGCTAGTTGAGCAGGGCTTTTTAACTTGCTTTCTTTTCACTTGCCATGTCTTGGTTTTCAAGTCCTTATTAACAGATGTTTCCTTTCTAAGAAAGAATGTAGTTTATTAAGAAGACCTCAAATTCTATAGGCTGGGGTAGGGGATGCTCTGAGGAAAGAGCCTGGTTTCTGTTGGTCTTTGGATATATCCACCTACTGAGTTTGTATGATTTGTGCTGTGACATTCAGAGCCAAATCTCTTTAATAAAAAGGGTTGAATATTTTATTTGTAGAAAGTTTTAAAATTGTAATTATTTTGGCTCCTAGTATATATTGTTCCCTCCATGACACAATTAACCTCAATAATGAATTTTATTTTTTTAAAACAAAACAAACACGCAACAGAATAAATTATGATTCTAAACTTGATCTTCTCATACTGTGGATTGAGAAAACTTAATCTCATGAAATAAAGATCGGACCATCTGACGATTTCTGAAAAACAAATCTTCCATACCTCCCAGGCTCCACAGTAAATTTCTACAGTGTCTTCTATTCATGTAAAGCTTTCAAAATTCATTGAAATAGGAATGTGCATTTCAAATACACACTTTGAAACTTAATTGAAAATAAAAGCAGGTTTCTTCCTAATGTGGTCAACACACTATTTAAATTGTAAACATTTATTGTGATGCCAAACTGTATCTTGAGATGGTTGACTCTAAAACTCTCAGCCAAGTATCCCACAAAGTGGAGTAAAGAGCTTACATTTGAGACTTAGTTTGAACTTTGAGAAAGGTGCCAAGAATGCCCAGTGGGACAAGGACAGTCTCTTTAATAAATGGTGTTGGGAAAACTAACATCCACACACAGAAGAATGAAATTGGGCCATTATCTCACTTCATATACAAAAATCAACTTAGAATGATTAAAGACGTAATGTAAGGCCTGAAAAAACTATTAGAAGAAAACCTACGGAAAACACTTCTTGACATTGATATTGACATTGATCTGGGCAATGATATTTTGGATACGACTCTAGAAGCACAAGCAACAAAAGCAAAAATAGACAAATGGGATTGCATCAAACTAAAAGGCCTCTGCACAGCAAAGGAGACAACAAAGTAAAGAGACAACTTATGGAATAGAAGAAAATTTTTGCAAACCGTGCATCTGTTAAGGGTTTAATACCCAAAATGTATAAGGAATTCAAACAAGTCAAGAGCAAGAAAACAAATTATCCAATTTAAAAAAAAAATGGGCAAAAGACCTGAATAGACATATCTCCAAAGAAGACATACCAATGACCAACAGGTATATGAAAATATGCTCAATATCACTAATCATCAGGGAAATGCCAATCAAAACCACAATGAGACATCATCTTATACCTGTTAGAATGGCTATTATCAAAAAGATAGGAGATAAGTGTTGGTGAAGGTGTGAAGAAAAGGGAACCCTTGCACACTGTTTGTGGGAATGTAAATTGGGACAACCATTATGGAAAATAGTATGGAGGTCCCTCAAACAATTAAAAAATAGCAAAACCGGGCTTCCCTGGTGGCGCAGTGGTTGAGAGGACACGGGTTCGTGCCCTGGTCCGGGAAGATCCCACATGCCGCGGAGCAGCTGGGCCCGTGAGCCATGGCCGCTGAGCCTGCGCGTCCGGAGGCTGTGCTCCGCAACGGGAGAGGCCACAACAGTGAGAGGCCCACATACCGCAAAAAAAAAAAAAAAAAAAAAAAAAAATAGCAATACCATATGATAGTACTTTTGGGTATATTTCCAAGGGAAATCTTACTTCTGGGTATATTTCCAAAGGAAATGAAATCAGTTTCTCAAAGAGATATCTGTGCTCCCATGTTCATTGCAGTGTTATTCTCAATAGCTAAGACATGTAATCAACCTGAGTGTCCATTGACAGATGAATGGATAAAGAAAGTATGCTGTGTGTATGTGTATACATACGTACATACACATACAATGGAATATTATTCAGCCTTAGAAAGAAGGAAATCCTGTAATTTGTAACAATGTGGATGAACCTAGAAGACATCATGCTAAATGAAATAAGACAGGCACAGAAAGACAGATACTACATGATCTTACTTATATGTGGAATCTAAAAGCATCAAACGCACAGAAGCAGAGAGTAGAACAGTGGTTACAAGGGATGGGGAGGTGGGAGAAATGGGGAGATGCTGGTCAATGGGAACAAAGTTGCAGTTATGTAAGATGAGTAAATCTAGAGATCTGGTGTACAGCATGCTGACTATAGTTTATGATACTATATTGAATGCAGGAAATTTGCTAAGAGAGTATATTTCAGGTGCTGTCATCATACACACAAACTGAGAACTGTGTGAGGAGATAATATGTTAATTAGCTTGACTATAGTAATCACTTCGTCATGTATGTGTATACCAAGCCATCATGTTGTACACCTGAAATATATATATAATTTTTATTAAAAAGTTAGAATATGGTCCCCTTCTAGTTTTCTCACTTTTCCCCCTTGCTTCATCCTTATTTCCTTCCCTTACTTCTCTTCTTTATGTCTATATTATCATTTGGTTTCTATACTTGTGATATGAAACAAGAGTATAATTTTTAAAGTAAACCCTTCTACTGTTTTTAACTTTTTTTTGGCTTGTGAAGGAAGAATTTAATATTTTCTCAAAAGAGTTCTATTCTGCCTTGATATATATTTAATATTTTCTCAAAAGAGTTCTATTCTCACTATGAGTTTGTGACTCGTAAAAGAAAACTTATCTTTCTCCTATAGTATAAATAAGCTATGTTTGTGGTGTGTGCATTTCTTTGTTCTTTTGGGGTTAAATGTAATTGTCAGAGGGGATAGTTTTCTTGCTGGTAATTATTTTTTTCCTCGGTTCGGAATAATCCTTTGTAAACCCTGCTGCTGTGTTTTAATATCTATGGCAGAATGATTTGGCTGACCAAATTCTGGTTTTTTTTCTCTCCTTTATTTGTTCTAGATTCATTTCATATTGCTCTTCAGTCGACAAGGGAAATTACGGCTGCAGAAATGGTACACTACTCTCCCTGACAAGGAAAGGAAAAAGATTACCCGGGAAATTGTTCACATTGTTCTCTCTCGTGGTCAGAGGACAAGCAGTTTTGTTGACTGGAAGGAGCTAAAACTTGTTTATAAAAGGTGTGAGTAACTTCATGAGAACTGAATTTCTTATTACTATTTGGTTTGTTGAGTCCTGAGCATTTTAGATTGCAACACCAATTCTATCATTTACTGAAATCTTTGAAGGCTGGAGGCCAAACGTTTGTACCAGTAGACTAAATAGAAGAGAACCCTCATTTATTGAAAGGCTTTCCATATGCCAGGACGGATTCTAGATACTTATTCTAGATACTTAATTTATGTGTTGATAATGCACACATGCATTCAAGAAATTATGAGCATCTATTATATTTCCAGCACTGTTCTAATGACTGTGTATACAGTAGCAAACAAGACGCAGAACATTCCTGCTCTCTTGGAACTTATTCATCTGTTAAGCAAACAAAACAGTTTCAGTTAGTAACAAATGCTATAGAACAAAGGTTAACATGATAGAGAGATGGGCGGCTCTTTATTATTCACGTTTGCAGATGAGGAAACTGAAGCCGCAGAGAGTTTAAGTAATTAGTCCCCAGTCACAGTAATTGAGTGGTAATCATTAGAGCCAGGATTCAAATCCAGATTTTTCTGACTTTAAAGACTGTATATCCTCTCTTTACTGTACCTACTTGCCATGGCAGGACCATACTAGAAAGGGACCTCAATTTCTAGGTGAGGTAACTGAGGCCCTGAGAGGTAAAGTCATTTTGCTCATAAAGACCCAGATAACTGATGCCTAAACCAGGACCAGAACACAGCCGATCTGACCCTGCATCCAACATCATACTGCAACTTTCAGAGGGAAAACACACATTAGAAAGGCTCTCACAAGGTGTTTTTATAAAACTGGAAGGGGAAAGACAGAGGTAACATCAAAGGCTGTATTCAATGGAGTAAATTACCAGGAAGTGCCTGGACCAAGCTTCTCTTGCTGGGCCCAAGGTCAAAACTTTTCGTACTAGCATGGTGGGAGACGTCAGCAAAGGCCCTTACAGTAATAAGCATCCCAGGGATAGAAAGACAGAGTCCCAGGAAATCCTTGCCGACAAAAGGCTTGTCCCTACTCTCTGCCTGGTTTCTACAACTTGGGGTTCAATTGTGATTTAAACCATTACCTGAAGAATAGGTTTCAGCAGTTCTCTGAACAGCTATCTATAACTACTGGGTAAACAATGGTAAACAACGCAGACTCAGTACCTGCCTTTGGGAAGCCATTGATTTAATGGGGGAGAGACAAACCATGAAATACGGAATGAAGAGCTCTGGATGCTCTGTGAGGGAGGCACAGGAATGCATAGCAGGGGCATCCAGTGCAGTCAGATTTCCTGGAGGAAAGGACATCCAAGCTCTGAGCTACAGGAGAAGTAGGAGTGAGCCACATGTATGGGGTGAGGTGGGTATTAGGCAGAAGAAACACACATGGTGGGGGGAGGACTTGATAAGCTGAGGATGGGAGGCACACTACAGTACAGTATGAAGTAAGACACACTATAGTACAGTACAGTATGAAGTAAGAGGGTGGGCACGTGGGCCCCTGGGCCCCTTGGTCAGGGCTCTGGAGTTTAGAAAGGACAATTCACAATCCAGGGAGGGGCATGAACAGGCACCCTGATTACCATGGGTCAAAGGTTACCCTGATCACAGCTCCTTAAGGTAAAGTTTTGAGGACCTTTCACATAATTAACAGAAATAACCCAATCCCCACCATATTTTTTATATATTCTATTTTACATTTTGGGAAGCTATTGGATATGATAAATAACGATTTCCCTCTTGGATGTGGACAGGAAGAACCCCTGGAGAGGAAGCGGTAACTGCATATTCATGGAAAAAACCATCTTCACGTTGTGTAATGTGTCATTATATTTTATGTTATCTTCTTTTCTTTTCAAGGTATGCTAGTTTGTATTTTTGCTGTGCAGTAGAAAATCAGGACAATGAGCTCTTGACACTAGAGATTGTGCATCGTTATGTGGAGTTGCTGGACAAATACTTTGGAAATGTAAGTGGTGTCCTGGTCTGTAGAATGAGTCAGTCTCCACCCCAGCTCCGACTTCAGTTCTGCCTGTTTTCACATTCCTTCTCTCTCTCAAGTCTAAAGTATGAACTGCATTTGCGCTGAGAATCAGAATGCAATGCTTTCCCCCTTTCCTGTAATTCTCAGTAAATGGAAGATCCAGAGCCTTCCAGAGGCAGGTGGTGTGTGTATGTCCAGACCACAGCCACACTAGACACCTTGTTTCAATAAACTAGAATTTAATTGTGAAGGATTCCTTGATATTTTGTCCTTTACTCCCCACTGACTGTCTTCTCTTTTCTGTTGTGCCTTTTTATCCTCTCTCTGGTTTCTTTTACTAAGCTCCAAGGGTTCTTTAATATTATTTATACATAAGAGAAAAAAAACAACACCAGACTAACAAAACCAAAATCCTTTTCCTTCACATTGCTATTCAATCTCCATGCATTTACTGCCAAGCAACACACTCTGCGAGGTGCCCTGATCCCCAGAACACATTCACTCTGCGGCAGCTTGTGGCTTGGCTTCACCTTTACTCCTCCAAGGAAATCATAATGGTCAACACCAGTGATGCTGCTTTAATCTTCACCTGCCTTAACCTCTCTGCAGCACTGGACCCTTGCTCAGTGCAATGCTTTCTTTAAATCCGCTCCTCTTTATTTTGCCCTGACACTGAGTCCTGCTAATTCTCATCCTGTGTTTTTGAAGGCCCCAACTTGGTCTCTTCCCCAGCTCCCTCCCTCCCCCTGCCCTCTAAATGCCCTCCTCCTCCTTCTTTCTTCTCTCCTGTGTGTCTACTAGACTCTGTCTCCTGGAAATCCATCACCAGATGACTCTTCTTCACTTTGCTGATGACGCTGTTCACTGGGCTTCTCATGCTCACCTCAGTCTTAACGTGACACGAACTGAAAATCAGCTCCTGAAAATCTGTTCAGTCTTGTGCTTGAAGTTATGACGTCCTAGGATCTTTCAACACAGAAGGACACGTATTTCTCCACCCTTTACTTAAGTCTGCCTCTGTCTATTCAAATTGGACGAAAACTCATCTCCTTTCACTCTCACTAGTATAGTTTTACTTGGGATTACAGTTTTGCTTTTCCTTTAAACCTCATCTCTCCCCCTTTCTGCCTCTGGGCTCATCTCTGCTTGCCTTTCCTGGCCTGTTTGTTAGCATTGTCCTTCCAATGCACAGATCTCTGGTGACATTTGGTCACTCTCCTCCATCTTTAATGAATACAATTCAAATTTCTTAGCTTGGCATTTACTCATTGTAAACATTGGTCCCAGACCACTGCTCCAACCTTCTCACTTCTGTCTTTTTATCCCTGACATATCCAGTGCTCCAGCAACATGGAGCAGCCTTGTATTATCCTCAACTTGTACAGAATTTGCCTGACCACCAAATTGCGAGTATCTCGAGATCATGACCTGGGACTTATTTGTTTGTTTTTTCAGCCCTTGGAACCAGCTCTGGGCCAGATTTTAGAGAATGTTCCAGAAATATTTTATCTAGTTCACAGTCTCAAGAAATGAATCAGTGGATTAGGAAAATGTTTTCTTCTCAGTAATACTCTCTTTCCTATTTCCTGGCTCACTGACGATTTTTTTTTTTTTTTTTTTGCGGTACGCGGGACTCTCACTGTTGTGGCTTCTCCCATTGCGGAGCACAGGCTCCGGACGCGCAGGCTCAGTGGCCATGGCTCACAGGCCCAGCCACTCCGCGGCATGTGGGATCTTCCTGGACCAGGGCACGAACCCGTGTCCCCTGCGTCGGCAGGTGGACTCTCAATCACTGCACCACCAGGGAAGCCCTCTGAAGTTTTTTATTAAATGCTGTTAAGAGAATTTGCTTTCCGAAGAGTTTTCTGTACTGTATTCTATATAATGGAATGAACAGCAGTTGAAGTATTGGTTAAGGTTTTGTCAGATTTGTGGCAACAGTTTTCACAAGGATGAGTACCTGAAAGGTTTCTGAAATAATTTTCCCTCCCTCTCTCTCTCTCTCCCTCTCTTTGATTCTTCTTCTTCTTCTTTTTTTTTTTTGTCTTTGTAAGTTATGTTATAAGACCTAAATATTGCTTCAGAGATTTCAGTTTGTTGGTCAGCGTATAGAAATAATAAGACAGGGCTTCCCTGGTGGTGCAGTGGTTGAGAGTCCGCCTGCGGATGCAGGGGACACGGGTTCGTGCCCCGGTCCGGGAGGATCCCACATGCCGCAGAGTGGCTGGGCCCGTGAGCCATGGCCGCTGAGCCTGCGCGTCTGGAGCCTGTGCTCCGAAGCGGGAGAGGCCACAGCAGTGAGAGGCCCGCATACCGCCAAAAAAAAAAGACCATTTTTCTTTTGCTCTCTCCTGGTTCACCAAGTTTATTTTCATTTTTTAAAAGAGAGATTTGCAAATATATAGTGGCAAGTTTTCAAACCTGAGATTATTTAATTTTATGCTTTCAATTTTTCAGAGGAATTCTGACATTGCAGTACTGTCTTTTGAAATAAACCGCAGACTTGGCCTTTAGCAAAGCCCTGAAAGAGTTCTCCTGAGGCCCAGAGATTCCCATAGCCTGCCTTTTCCGCCTCATTTCTGCACTCTGGTTTGACCTGTTGTGTTTTCTTAGATTTATCCAACTGTGATAATGTGAATTGGGATTGAATTTTATCTCAATCTTATCTGACCAAATATCAGATATTTCAGAACACGTTGCTTTCTCAAGAGAATTTGAATCAACTTGCCTTATTCTAAGCCCAGTTAAAGTGTCAGCAGAATCAGGATGCATTCCTCTTTCTCTAATATTATTAATTTTTCATCCTGTTTTGGCATACCTTTAGAAGCTCTGTCTTTGTCATGGACCAAAATTTAATTCACTAAAAAAGTTCAGTGAATCTTTCATTAAGCTAAGAGCAGTTCAAACCTCTGTGCCCAGTACATGTTCAATTCTTATTAATTAACTGTGATGAGTAAGCCCAGCAATACTGATTCTTATGACATTGTCTCAGGAATGATATATTACTCTTTGGTTTTCTTTTCCTCTTGCGTTAATCCTGAAGGTTTCCTTGAATTTTGCCCTTATATTATCCCAGGAAAAACCTCTGTACTGAGTTTCTCGTAAGACTAGAAAATATTACCTTCCTATGACAGATCAATCAAAATCGCTGGCTACTAATTTATTTTTATTTTTTAGCACTTTTCAATTCCCAGGAGATTTACAAGGATTAACTAGTTAATCTTTCGGTCTTCTGTAAGTTGCATGAAGCCCAGTTTATAGAGGCTAAGAGGCAATGCCTCAGAGTCTCACAGTAGATAAGGGTCAGTTTGAGGACTTCGACACCTGCCATATTTTCCCATTACAGGCTGTTATGTGAGGTTTTACTGATGCACCCGGACAGTGCAGAGGTTGCTATGCTGGAGAGGTTCTGTCTTTTTTTTTTTTTTTTTTGCAGTACGCGGGCGTCTCACTGCTGTGGCCTCTCCCGTTGCGGAGCACAGGCTCCGGACGCGCAGGCTCAGCGGCCATGGCTCACGGGCCCAGCCGCTCTGCGGCATGTGGGCTCCCGGACCGGGGCACGGACCCGTGTCCCCTGCATCCGCAGGCGGACTCTCAACCACTGCGCCACCAGGGAAGCCCTAGAGGTTCTGTCTTGATTCAGGGAGTTTTCTTGTTGTCAGGGGAGGGGTGCTCTATGTCCTGCTGGATCCTGGTGTCAGCTGGCTTTCTCACCAAACCCATGATTTGACTCATCATAAATCTCTATTTCACAGATATGAAAAATGACATTCAAAAAGTTGAATAGAAATATTTACTCTGCTAATGTCATGGGGGCTATTATGAGGATCAAAGACATAGTGTAATTAACAATACTTATAAACTGTCAATCACTATGTAACTGTACTTTGCCTTATTATTTTATACATCCTTTTATGCATTTGCTGTACATAACTTGAACTTTTTGTACTTACTTTAGAACAGAATTCAGTAAGGGAAGGTCCTTCTTAAATTCTATCCGAAAAGATTTAGTTATTTAAATGCCAGAAATAATCTCACTACACCATGTATTATGCTATAACAGAAGTCCCTCAAGCCAAATTATAGTAAAATTGTAGTAAACACAAGGCTAGGAGATCAAAGGTAACATTAAATTACCACTGTTTTTTTCCTTTTATAAGCTTTCTTCCAGAATAGAGAGACATGAGAAAATGAGAAAAAATAAGCAAAGAGGCTCATGTGTTTATTAACACAGAAGCCATGTGCTTTTGTGTAATTAGATGGAGTGCAGTCATCTGAGCATCAAGGGTACATTTCTGATATACTGGGGCAGCGCCCTGAAGGTAGAATTAGAAGTAGTATTTGAGTAATTAGACAGTAGCTGAAGAAATCTACATTATGTCTCAGGTTCTGAGGTGTTTTCTCTTCTTACTCTCAGGTACAATAACCCCTCGGGGTTAGACTCAGTAGCAAATAGAATAGTATTTTGAACTTGCTGTATATGAATGACTTGCTTGTTTGTAACATTCTCTATTCGGCCAGTAGAACTTGTGTAGCCATTTCCCTTATGATCTGGAGATAGTAACTGTATAATCAAGGTGTGTGTGTGTGTGTGTGTGTGTGTGTGTGTGTGTGTGTGTATCTGGCTTTGCATATTACCTAACCTTATCCCTACCCCTTGAAACTAGCTGCAGTAAACTAATTGCCCCGTGGCCATTGGCGAGCCCTACAGCCTTGGGGATGACTTGCTGCTAGGAGAGTGGAGAGTGGGGTATGAGAAGTTCCCAGAGAACTTGCATTAGTATCTGTCAAGTTCACTTTGCAGGATTCTGGTTGCTCGTTTCTTCTCATGAGGTTCCTGCCTGTCCTGGATTCCTGGTCTACACGTGCCTTGAACTCTGGGGTTCCCCAGCTCTTGCTACTATAAATCCTGACTTCCCACCTCTTCTGATCTCTGGTAACTGCTTACTTCTTGTACCTTCTTTAATGTGCATGAATGTCTAATCTACTGTGCTTTCTTTCTGTTTATCTATATTGTTTAAAATAGCAAAATAATACATATTTTTACATATCCTTCTAGACATATACAGTTTTTTAAATAAAAAATGGTATTGTATTATACATCTTATTCTGCAGCTTTCTTTTGTTCCCCTTACCAGTCTATCTTAGAGCTATTTCCATGTCTATCCATGGAAATCTACTTCATTCTTTCCAACTTTATGCATAGAATTCCCATGGTATATAATATGATACACAATAGGGGTAGACCATACTTTATTTAAGCAATTCCATTATGGCTGGATTTCTGAGTTGTTTCCAATTTTTATTATAAATGATGCTGGCATCATCCTTGTTATTAATATACATTATTATGCACTGGTTTGGGTATAGCATAGGAATAAATTCCTTGCGGAATTATTGGGTCAAAAGATTTGTACATTTAAAACTGATGGACACTACAGTTTGAGCCTTCAAAATGCCTATAAAATTTACAAATTCCACCAACAGTGAGTGTGAGTACCTATTTATCCATACACTTAACCAGCAATGGATATTATCTCTTCTTAATAATCAGATGGTCATTAATTCAATTTGCATTTTTCTGATTACTAGTGAGGCTGTATATATTATTAGATGTGCATTGGCCTTTTCCATTTCTTGCCTTGTCTATCAATTGCTTCTTGACAGCCTTTATTTGACTTTTTATGTTGTGGTGTTTGTCTTAGGGATTCGTGAGAATCCTTTCTATATCATGGATACTATGCTTTCCTTTCTGTTATATATGTTGCAAATATTATTCCCAATCCATTGTTGTACTTTTAACCGGTACTCTGATCTCTACATTTTTGCCTGGGAAGCTCACTTCTAGTCTCATTCAAATTCCTGGAGTGAGTGTTCTAGAAATAAAAGGGTTTATAAGCTGAGAATATTTCCTTTTATGATGCCATCCTCTTTCTGATGGTTGTTCTCCAGAGGGAACCCTAAAGTTCTGGGGAAGTCCTGGATTATAGTATCATGTCCCAGTGAATAGACTCTTATTTTCAACTGGTTTTACACACATATGTGTGTGTATGTGTATGTGTGGAGAGAGAGAGAAAGAGACAGACCCTGTAGGGAGGGGGAAATTAGCTGTGTGTGTGTGTACACACACACACACACACACACACACACACACGCACACACACACACACACACACGTTGATTTGATACTGTGTTCTAATGAATGAAGAGACCATAACCTTTGCAGATTCATTAGATTAGTTTTTCTTAGATGGCCATTTATTACAGTGGTTTTGTACTTATTTGTTCTTATGCTTCTGATTCAGTTGGATGTGTCAATATAAACCATTTTCCTTGGAGAGTCTGCAAGTCTATTGACCTAAATCCTAAATATATGGAGCAATTTGTTAAAATATTGTCATCCATTGTATGTGAAGTCATAGGATCGTCGATCTGGGAAGCATTAGTCCCCAGCAACATAAAAATAAGGCCTGTGTGGTGGCCGACTCACTCATTTATCCTGAGGACATTTATTGCATCCTACTACGTGCCAGGTTCCAGAGGTATATGGATGACTAAGACAATTCCTGTACCTGAGCTCACAATACAAGGGGAAGTGACTGATAAGTAAGCGTATACTTGGGCACACAAGATGTAAGAGAACACAAAGGAAGTGATGCAGAATCTCTATGTGAGAAAAGAGGATTTGGGGGAATCATTGTGCGCATACCTTTTGAGTTTGGCCTTGAAAAATGGGTTTGATTTTGCCAGCAGAATAAAGGAAAAGACATTTGGAACATTCCAGGAATTTCTGGAATGTGCAAAGGGTAAAGGCATGAAAGAACGGGGTGAGTTTGTGGAATGTGTAGCTTTAGCATGGTGTGGGTACCAGCACAGGAAGCCAGAGAGCTGGGCTGTAAAGATTCCTATAAGCCATGCTGAGGAATCAAAACTGTCCTGAACAGAAGACCTCACCCAGGAAAGGACCCAGATCAGCATTTTAGCAAAGTGCTAGTGGTCCTTGACCTCATGTGGGTAGACACCACCTAGAAAGTCACTGCAGCACCCCAAGCGAGATACGTTGCAGGCCTGAGTAGCGGCGAAAATGGACAAGAGGTTAGGGGTTTATTTACAAGATGGAATCCATAGAAATTGGTGATCAAATTTGAGAGGCATGAGATCAAGGGGGAGAGAGGAACGAGAGGGAGGGGAACTTAAGCTGAACTGTAGAATGAATTAGATTGAGCCACGAGATAGAGCTTGCAGCTAATAAGCAAAACAGGGACTAAAGGGAAAAGAATATGCTTGATTCAGTTTGGAATACGGGGATGTAGATTGAGGAATATCCAGGCAGAAATTTCTGGTTAGTGGATGAAAATATTGGATTAGTGCTGCAGAGAGAGATCAGGCCTCGATAAAGATCTCACTTCGTTAAGCCACCTGCATGGAAGACCCAGCTGTAGAGCGTCAATGAGATTATCTAGGAGAATGTATGTGTTGCAAAGAGAAGAGGCTCTCTTGGGAAGCACCAGTCTTTAGGAAGAAGGTGGGTCCCTAGAATGTAAGCAACCTGCTGCAGAGATATTTGTTTTGCCAATTGATGTGTCCCACGCATTTTGTAAATACTTCTTAAATGAATGCAAGTTTCGGGGGCGAGATAAATCATCCAAGGAACCTGAGAAGGACCATCAGAGATGGAGGAGGAAAACGGGCACTGAGTGGTATTGCCAACATCAGGGCGTAAGCAAGAGCAGATTTTCAAGCAAGGGTTGGGTGAAGTGTATCAGATGCTTCTGAGCCCTAAAGGTGGGAGAGGACTGAAAACTTTCAGTGAGCAGACCTTCTGTAAGGTATGGAAAGCGAGAGTTGAGGAATATGTGAGAAGGGAAACAGCCGGGATGGTGCCTGAGTGGCTGTCTGGTTGAAACATTGGAACTGAGCCTTATTTGCATTATGGGGAGTGGCCTTGCTACTTGCTACATTTAACCAAGTCTATCAGACTCAGCTTTGGTCTGTGACAGTGGTAGCGGTTCTCGACGTGTAGTCCCCACACCAGCACCATTAGCATCACCCGGGAACCCATGAGAAGTTCAAACTGTCGGGCGTTACCCACACCTACTGAATCGGAAACTCCAGGGTAGGGCCCAGTAGTGTGTGTTTCAATGAGCTTTCTGGGTGATTGGGATATACTCTGTAGTTTGAGAAGCACCGGCCTGGGACATAATTTTGAGAAAAATTCACACAATTGAGCTAATTTGCCTCTGAAGAATGAGCTTCTGAGAGTTCTAAAGCTAGGAGCCAAATTTACAGACCAGAGGGCCGGAGCAACGAAGCACTGCCCTCGTGCCTGAAAGGCAGTGGTGGCTCAGCTTTTACCTGTGCGGATGGAGAGGTGTGCTGGGCAGCTTCACTCCTGGACTGAGTCTCAAATTTCCTGTTGTGACATTAAACAATATTATCTAAGGACATGCTCAGCTTTACTAGAATGTGGTTTTACTTTTATTCAGGGCCTGGATTTCCATAGTTCTACTTTTCTGGCTTTAAAATACCATCTGATATTTTTATCTTTGGTGTGCCACATGGGTGTCACTGTTGAAAAGCTTGAATCACTGGCCCATGTTTCCCCTAATACTACTGCAAGTTTATCAAAATATTCATTTTTGTCTTACCAGGTCTGCGAGCTAGATATTATCTTTAATTTTGAAAAGGCTTATTTTATCCTGGATGAGTTTATAATCGGTGGAGAAATTCAGGAAACATCCAAGAAATCTGCTGTTAAAGCCATTGAGGATTCTGATATGTTACAGGAGGTCAGTACACAGTTTCTCATGCCCTGGGAAAAGATGATGGTGGTGCTGTGATGGCGATGGTGGTAGTGGTGATAGATTGACACTTACTGGGCTTTTACTCTGTGCTGGGTACAGTTTTTATTTTTAAGGTAAATTCTTTATTTTTTAATTTTTATTTTATTTTTAAAATTTTCGGCTGCCTTGGATCTTAGTTGCAGCATGCGGGATCTTTCGTTGTGGCACGTGTGCTCCAGAGCGCATGGGCTCTGTAGTTTGCAGCACGCGGGCTCTAGTTGAGACGCGCAGGCTCAGTAGTTGTGGCGCACAGGCTTAGTTGCCCTGTGGCATGTGGGATCTTTGTTCCTCGACCAGGGATCAAACCCGAGTCCCCTGCATTGGAAGGATTCTTTACCACTGGACCACTGGGGAAGTCCCAGGGTGCAGTTTCTAAGTAAGTTGCGTGTATTAACTTATTTAATTATCACAGCAACTCTAAGAGGTAGGTATATTGTTACCCTCATTTTAAAGATGAGTAAACTAAGACACAGAGAGGTTTAATGACTGCTCAACGTCACACAGCTGGTAAGCATGGAATAGAGATTTGAACCCAGGTAATTGGGCTCCAGAGTCTTTGCTCTTCATGTCTGAGCTTTTCAGTGACGATACCACACTATCGAAAAGGGATTACGTACTTGGTGCTATTCTTTTCAAGAATAATTTTATGGGAGGTATAAAAAGCCTTTCATTAAAATATCTGTGCTGCCCTGGGAAAGGAGAATAGCAATACATCATTATTTTACTTGCCAGGGATACTAGAGCTTTATTATTGAAGATGGCGATCATCATATTAATTAGTTTCCTACCTTCCTGGGAGGCTGTATGTGTGCTCTTATTTGCATAAATAAATTGGGAATTCTGTGGTTTGCTTGTCAAGGGATAAATGGGCCCTGCAGCAGCCATTTGGTCATGTTCCTGACTCTGTGATACTTATATAAAGTACACTGGGGCTTTTCTTGTAGATACAGTACAGATTTGCATTGTCCCTAATATCGGAACGTACCTACATTAACCCCTTCAGTCCTCCCGTGAGCACTGTGAGAAAGGGCGCTTCACCCCACTGAACTTTGCCCTCCCAAATGAGATGATCTGACCAGCCCCTGCTCAAGCATGCCTTTGCGGACCTGGTTTCTACCCCAGCTCTGCCACCTCTAGCTTCTTCTTCTCACAGCATCATTGAATCTATCTTTCTATTTTCATGATAGCTGGTCAGAAGATTCCAGAGCATTCTCAAGTGTCTTTTAAAAATTGGCATTAAAGCCATTCTTGCTGCTGTTTGGAAAAAAGAGCCTGCTTCAGTTACTAAAACATTAGACATGACTTCCAAGCAACAGTTTGGGCACATCTTTGAGCTGATTACTAGCTCCTGCCCATCTAGGGAACCAGTCCTCAGGTGAATGGATACCGAGAAAGATACAGGGTACCCCTGAGCCTCTGTGCTTGCCTGTTAGGAAGCTGATGCATTTATTTCTAGGTGCTTTATCACCTCAAAAAAATGCATTTAAACTTTCTGATGTTCACTTGGCTGTCTCCAAATGACACAGGAAGGGAATTTTACAAGGTACTTGAGAAATCAGTGGTTTGGAAATTCTACATTAACTTTCTTAAAATATGCCAGCGGGTTATTTATAATTCTGTCCTCAGGGTCCTTACTGTGGAATCACATTATAGGAGAAACAGACATAGAACAGGGTCTTGGGCACTTCAGTAATTAAAGCTCCTTGAATTAGGGCCAAGATACACCTGGGTTATTTTGAATTTCCCCTCTGTAGGAAGTAGAATTTTAAAGGGCTTGCGGGTTATCTGGTGCTTCTAGTTCCATTTAAATCTGGGAAGCAGGTATTGCCTGCTATTTCAAGAGAGAAGCCTTTCACAATTAAACATTAATTGGTCATTCCCTGGTGTCCCTGGTGATTGAGTGGAAGGTCTTGATAGGTGGGTCTCAGGGGACCCTCCATTTAGCTGCCGTGTCCCCATAGTGAGCGAGCAGTATCATGACTGCCCTCTAAATCGTTCACTGAATTCACAACACCTGCCAAATAGAAACAGCGTTACCAGTGTTCTCTTGGGATCTGGTACTTCAGCTAAGTCAATGAACATCTGGGGAGCTGGTTGAAAAATTGGCTTTGTATATATGGTTTGCTTTGTGTATCTGGTCAGAACAGTTGAGCATATGAATAGGCACAAGTAATATAATTGCATAAAGAGAAACAATTATTGCTTTCTTTTTTCCCTGTCCTTTGGACCTGAGCACGTATTTGTATTGAATACAAACTTAGTTGCTTAAGTTTAAGGGAGGCCTTTGTAATATTGCTTTTACTTTTAGCACAACTGAAAATCTCAGAGTAGGCCCTGAACTCTTCCCTGACCTCTACCCAATAAAAGTTTTTTAGAATAAAAAAAAAAACTGTCTCTACATTTTTAGTAAGAAGATACGTAGTCTTAAAGCCCTAAATGCTCAGAGCTTATTCTGAGTGTACCGGGGCTAGATGTTGATAATATGGAAAGAAAGGAACAGTTTAATTGGTTGGGGATGACTTTAAGAGGTACCTTATATTGAAGGTAACTGTGGACAATGGTGCAGAAATGATTAGAAGGAAAAAGAAACTCTGAAATAAGGTAGTGATCCTTAAATACAGAGGTTGCAATTCTTGGGATCACCAGTGGGGGCGAAAAACAGAAGATGTTCCGACCACAGAATAAGAAAGCAAGTTAAGAAGGGAGGGTCAAATGGTACCTCATTAGATCAAGCAATGGGACACCTCATATGTGTATGTGCGGATTCCTGAGAACCAGCTAGGTGCACCCCAATACTGTCACCCTTAAAAACACAAACCATGTTAAACAGCTATTGCATTATGGTTTTTTTTTTTTTTTTTTTGGTGGTACATGGGCCTCTCACTGTTGTGGCCTCTCCTGTTGCGGAGCACAGGCTCCGGATGCGCAGGCTCAGCGGCCATGGCTCACGGGCCCAGCCGCTCCGCGGCACGTGGGATCTTCCCGGACCGGGGCACGAACCCGTGTCCCTTGCATCGGCAGGCGGACTCTCAACTACTGCGCCACCAGGGAAGCCCCGATATTTGTAATTAAAAAAAAAAAATTTGTAATCTCTCATTTTTTTCTCATTCTAAGTAAATTTATACTCAATTTTATATTTGTAATTTTGTATACTCTTTTAAATGGGCTAAAGTCTAGGTACCAAGAAATAGTCATGGGCCCCTGGCCAATGTGATACCCCTGCCAATTTGACAGACATGGGCAGTATCTGTAAGAGGAGAGACAGGGCAGAGGTCTTAAGGTGTGGGCTTCTCTTGGCCAGTGCTCATCCAGGAGGTGTAAGAGCTTTATAAGAAAGTGTGGATAATGGACCACAAGTATTTTCAGCAGAGGAAGACTGGAGTTCTAAGTAGAGCTGGTGAACAGAGTCAGAAAACCTGATTTCTAACCCTAGTATCTTCTGAGCAGCCTTGCTTAGCCATGGTCTCGGTCTCTTTTGGCAACGCTGGTCGATGTCTTCCCTGGCAGGTGCGCGTGAATATCTCCTGGGGTTCAAGCTTAAGAACAGGTTAAGCATTGCTGGTTGCGCTGCGACTTCCATGTAAGGGGTAGGGGTGTTACCAAAGGCTGGCCCCTTGAGCTCCCTGATGGATTCAACCCAGGGGCCTTGTTACACAAACATATGTTTATAGCAGGAGAGGGTAGAAGAGGAAGTCCATCCATCATGCATAATAAAGGGCTTGCAACATGACTGTAACTTTGAACTCTGCCTGTGGTTGTGAATCCATTTAAACATTTTTTTAAAGTATTGGGAAAAAATTAAGGCCTTGTGGCATGTTAGCAAACTTGGTAAGTTATGAGGAGGATGAAGAAACATAATTTATGTACTTTGGAGGAAAGCCTTTTCAAACTACATGAAAGAAATTATTAAGAATTATGGTCTGTTTATCCCTTATGTCTTGGCAATAAGATGTTCTGTATCTGTAATACATACATATGTTATGTATGTATGTAACGATACATACGTTATACAAATACAATTCAAATTTCTCTAATACCTGTGTCTGGAGGTAGTCCTCATGGTTATTTTAGCAGGCACATTTTTCTGAAGTCAACAGTGATAGCTTCGCAGCTGTTGCTTTAGCGTTTCTCTTATCAGACATTCCTTTTATGGTCAAGTTTAGCCATTTCTCTGTTGAAAGTTATTTAATTCCAGCCATATGGATGTGTATACAAATTATACTCAAACTTTGAACCACCTTTCTTGATTAGAATGCAAAGACTTATGACCATGTACACTTCAAAAACTTCTTTTCGGGAATTCCCTGGTGGTCCATTGGTTAGGACTCTGGACTTTTACTGCTGTGGGCCTGGGTTCAATCCCTGGTCAGAGAACTAAGATCCCACAAGCTGTGTGGTGCAGCCAAAACAAAAACAAAAACAAAAACTTCTTTCTTCTAATGGCAAAATAAATGAGTAAGAGAATGAAGAATTTTCACAGTCTGCTAAAGGATGTGGTTTAAGGGAAAATTGCTCTTATATATGGTTCTCTTTCAGACAATGGAAGAATACATGAACAAGCCTACGTTTTAACCATGCATCTACTTGAAGACTCCAAGTGCTACATGTTGTGAACCTGTAAATAAGCAGTGCCTTGCATCCAGTTATTTGACAGAGCCTCTGGCACCATGCCAAAAATAACTTAAAAGGGATTTTTCTGTTAATTAGCAAAAATTAAAGTTGTTTAACATAATATATTTATCATTATTCATGTCTGTATTATACTGTATATGACTACTTGGATGTTAAAACAACTGCCTCATTGCTCAATAGGCTGAATGTTTGTTTGCAGTGTTTTAACTCCATGTCATATTTTTGAGCTAATTTAAATAAATTTATTGCAATGTGTTTTGTTGCATTTGGTCCTCTACTGACAGGGTGTAAACTATATTATCATAATCCATGATTTTGAATGTAAAGTATATCTTATATCAATAATACTTTTTCTAAATGTTTAGCTTTTTTAATTGTATAATGATTCAAAATTATGTTAATAGTTCAGAGTTCTTACATGATGTTAGACATTTTAAATACACTTAATACTGTAATTTCAGTCCAGATACAGTGTATCTGATTTTAATGTCCTGAATTCATTAATTTTTCAGGGCTGGAATTAAGGACAACAACCAAAGATAGTATAGGCCTTAAGTGGTTTTGATGCCTTGGAAGCTGCTATCTTAGGCTGAGGTTTTAATTTTACCTTTTAATTGAATATAAGGGGCATTCCAATAAGGTTGTGTTTTGTACAAACTCTATGTATTTATTAAGGTTTTGAGACATCTGAAAAAGTGTCTATAACTTCCCTTACTATAAAAATAGTATAATAAAGATGAATAACAGTAGCAATACTACTTATTAATACTACTATTTTAATAATCTTCTATGTTACAAGCACCCTTACTTGCTTGAGAGATTTTTGTTTCCAGTATGTTTTCATGTATATCTAATATATTTGAAGACATTGTCTATTAGGCTTACTTGGAGCATTTAATATTATTGCAACCTATATAGTAGGTGCCTTGCCTCCTTTTTCTTTCCTCATCTCCCAAAGAAAATATTTGCTGCTGACTTATTATTGTGACTATGTCGCATTCATGCTTCCTGGAAAATTCTATATAACCAGGTGGTAGAAGTGATCAGACATTCTAGGGAAATAGCTTGTACTGTTCTGTCTGGTGCCCTGCTTTTGATGTCTTACCTGTGCATTTTCAATGTTAGTTTTGAGGTCAAATGTCATCATGTTGCAGTGGTTAGGGACCTTCTAGTATTCTTCCTAAGAGAAGAGTGTGCTTGCTGTTGGAGAATCCAACATGAGGGGAAAATGTCCTCTTTGATTCATCGTGCCGGACATATTTAGGGAAAGATGGCAAGATAAGAGTGGAAGAACATGAGGAAAAATTGACCAACTCCAAAATATAACCATTATTAAAAGGAAAAACTTCAGGTTAGTATATGAAGTAATTATTGGGCTTTTAATATCTAATATTTCCTCAAAATAATCATATATTTACAATTAGGGCATCAGATTGAAGTTTGTCATTTTTATCACTTTGTTTACTTTAGATCTTTGACTTTGTGCTTTAGCTTTCTTTTTTTTAATATGGCAGAACTCTTTATTTTAAAAAACATTGTATAAAGATAAACTTTATGTAAATTGATGTAAGTTTTTCTGGTTCTTTTGAAGCTCTCCACCATTTTTGGATGAAGGTATTGATTGAATCTCATTCAAATGTACTCCACATATTCTGGGGAATTCCATATTAGACACTGTCTAGTTATAGCGGGGGATCCTCAGACTTTATGTCGGCAGCACACATAGGGTGTGAACATAATGATATGGCACTCTGGGGTAAATTTGAGGGATTTGGGGGACAGCTTACATGGACTTTGGTGAAAATAATCATTATGTTTTCTTTATATCATATAATTGTCATTATGTTTTCTTTATATCATATAATTGTAATAAAACCACCAAGGGAAAGGAAAGATAATAAATATTAAACTTGTATAAAAACTTCTGAATAAAATTTTTTAAAGTTTTTTATTGAGGAACTTCAGTGTGTTTTTATGAATATAATTTTTTTAATCAGATTTTATTCTTGAAATTGCTATCCATAATTCTTGTTGACGTCCTTCTAATATAACCTCTTCATTTTTTTAGTTTTTTATTGAGGAACTTGAGCATGCTTTTATGAATATAATTTTTTTTAAATCAGATTTTATGCTTGAAATTGCTACCCATAATTCTTGGTGAAGTCCTTCTAATATAAACTGTTCATTTTCTAGGCAATTACCTATCAAGGTGGAACTTGACAGCAAATGAGAGAAGAGAATTTATTGTTTTGCTCCTACTGGCTTTTTTCTCACCATTCACCCACATTTTGATAATCTGATCTCTTTACATGTAGTTAATGACTCAACCACCCTTTAAATCTACTAACTCCTTTTCTTTCATTAACAAGTGTAAAGTTGACATTTCTTATGATAACTCAAGTGAATTTTTAAAAATTTTTATTTATTTTATTTATTTTTGGCTGCATTGGATCTTCGTTACTGCGCTCAGGCTTTCTCTAGTTGTGGAGAGTGGGGGCCACTCTTTGTTGCGGTGCGTGGGCTTCTCATTGCGGTGGCTTCTCTTGTTGCTGAGCACAGGCTCTAGGCGTGTGGGCTTAAGTAGCTGTGGCATGCAGGCTCAGTAATCGTGGTTTGCGGGCTCTAGAGTGCAGGCTCATTAATTGTGGCACACAGGCTTAGTTGCTCCGCGGCATGTGGGATCTTCCCGGACCAGGGCTCGAACCTGTGTCTCCTGCACTGGCGGGAGGATTCTTAACCACTGCACTACCAGCGAAGCCCAAGTCAATTGTTAATTCAAACTTTTTCCCATATCAAGTCTTCTGAAATAGTATAAAGCATTTTCATCAAACATGCAACAGATGTTGTTCTTCTACAGCTAGTAATTCTTCTTTAGGATTTGTATTATAATACCCATGAAATATCACTCGGAACTGTCTTTAACTTTACTTTTCTAAGTTTTAATCAATAAACTTTATTGGTGAGTGTTAATATGTTTTTTTCACATGGTCCCTGCAATTTTAAATTAAGTTCAGTAGATGCTCTGGAATGTGAGTAAGCAAGCCAATGACTCTTTCAATAATTTGTGAAGGGAGGGTCATTAAATTTTTTTTTTTTAATCCTTATTGAATGTTCTAAGCATTTCCCTTCAGGGCTTAACAGCATAGTTCCTAACAAGGGTAGACTTAACCGTCTTCCAGATTAGATAGAGTTGTTTTCATGTGGTTGACATGTCCTTTGTTTAACTAATAGTATTATTCCAAAGTGATAATTTTTACTCATTCCTTTGGGAAATAGTGAGTGTTTCCATGGAGGGTGGTAAAGAGAGCATTTATGCAATTGTGTGAGTTAATGTGGGCTTTTGCTGTTGTTAGCGTGATCTTATAACTGAGCTACACCTGATATTGCTATAATTTATAAGAGAACTTTGCTTCTTATTTTACACTTGTGCATGTTTAAAATGTTAATCTTGTGTAAAGTGGTTGTTTAGTAGAAAGACGCCAGCATAGTTTACTTGATAATATTTTGAAGTAAATAAGACATTTAGACTGAAGAAGAGGAAAAATTATGGGAACACTTGGTTCCAAATGTGAGATAATCCTCATACTGCTTTAATAGTGGTTTCAAACTCTCTTTTATACTGTTTTTTGGAGGGAGAGAAATCTATTGAATTTGTGAAGGCTCCAGTTTTATTAAAATTTTTCCTCTACAGTGGAAAAATATCTAAAATTTGAGACTATATAAATGTGAAGAAAAAAAACTAACGGACTTGTAAGGGGTTTATGGTCGAAAATTGTTTAAAAAATAATTTGTTTTTAAGAATGATACAAAAATAAATCTTAAAATTATAAAAATATAATTTTGAAAATGAATGCAGTCAGTGTTGGAAATATTAATTTACCTTTAATAAACTTCTAAAAATGTCTTAAATTATAAACATTACTTTCATTTATGTAGGATTAAATAATTTTGGAGAATCTGTATTTAAAGGATTGATTATATTTTCCTGTTTTTAGAAATAAGCCTTTTTATTTCTTGAAGCCAAATTTTAATGCTTTTTTATTGGGTCAGAGTTTGGCTAATTATATTAAAAGCTAAAACTGAAACGATGGATGGATGAGTGAATAAACCAAGGCACATAATAAGGAAAATGGACAAAATCAATTATGTTCTACTTAAAATGTCTAATCTTATGATAGTAATAGTTGTAAAGAAAATGGTGTGTACGTACTTCCGCTATTAGTTGAACACTTCGTTAGAAATGTAAGAGCAGAGAGCAAATTAAGTTGGAAGAAAATTTAAATTTTTTACCTACACACAAAGAAGCTCAAGAATGATAAATCATAAAGTAAAAATCAGACTAACTCATCTGGAAGTGTTACATGTGTGTATATTTTATTTGCGTCCTATCAGTTCTCTGTGCTTTCTGTATTCAGAATCGTATGGGCATAATTACTGAATTTAGGAATTTTTCTGAGGCAGCCATCCAAATGCTATTCAAATATAAGTTCAACTCTTGTGAACTTTTGAATCGATGAGAAATAATTGCTTATCATTTTTTAAACTTCTGTATATGATTTTCATCCATCAGTCTCAGAGCAAGCAAGTGGGTTTTCTCTCTGGTAGGGATGTTCTGAGGCATAAGACTAAGTGTCATGATGATGTTTAGAGCATCAAAATGGACTAGGGATTGGGAGCCTTCACGCTTGTCCTGAATGTACCACTGACAAGGTTCATGAACTTGCTCTTTGGAATGGATGGAATGTCAGAATCAGATGGGATCATGGAAGTGAGCTAGTCTGAACCACTCATTATACAGAAGAGGAAAGAATAATCATTACATTGACATTTATGTTTTAATCAGGTCCCAGTGCTAATCATTTGCTTAATTAAATCTTGCCTTGATCAAAGGTGTTACCTCATGAAAGTATTTGATGAGCTTGTTTCCTGGTATGAAATAAAAGCCTAATGACATTCAAGCATGTTTTTCACCCTTTTAAATGATACAAGTGAAGTCTATTGAGTGCACTTTAGATGAAGGGTGCTATTATAGGAGTAGAAAGAAGAGCTGCGCTTGGAATACAGATAAAGAGTGAATCACCAAGGTTGCATTGTTGATTTTTGGAGGTAGAATATCTTACGTGTTTTAGGTGAAAGGAGAGAACAGAAGGGCAATATGTTTTTTGGCTAATGTGAATAAAAGGGACTAATGATCTAGAAAAGTCATTGAATTATGTGACATTTCTTGCATTCAGCTAAAGCTTGTCATTTCAACCTTGTTTATACCTAACTATGAAGTAAGACCTTCACATGTAGTTCTGAATCAAGGAGCCAGTGCTGGATGAAACCAAAGCACTGCTTGGAAAATATGATAGAGACCAGATGTTTGCTTACCAGGCCATTTCCTGTTTCCTCCTGGATTTACAGCTAGACTTAACTTCCCACCCTTCTTGAAGTTTGGTTTATCCATAATGGAATCAGAACCAGTGGCATGTGGGTCCAAGTAACATATGCCCAACTGCAGGTCTGACTCTTAAAACACTCCCACGTGTGACCCTCCATTCTGTCTTTCCCGGTTTATAGCCAAAGGAAAATACTCTAGGATCCAGAGAAGGCAGAGAGCCATGAGATGGAAGGAACCTAAAAACGGCTGTCAGGAAAGCCAACCAAGCAGGAATAGTCACACTGGACAGAAGTAAACATGTGTGACAGAAGTAAGCTTCTATGATGTTAAGTCCCTGAACTCCTGGATTTGTTGGTTACAGCAGTGAACCTACCCTGACACATGAAACAATCATGGGCTAACATCAGTGGGATCAGGATATGTTTAATCAAGGTTTTCTTCAGAGAATGGAAAAACATAGCACCCTTTAGAGTTAATACACACTAATTATGTAGAAGAGGTAATCAGATAATAAATCTGATTGAGAAAATTGAGGCTGCTGAGGGACTTCCCTGGTGGCACAGCAGTTAAGAATCCACCTGCCAATGCAGGGGACACGGGTTCAAGTCCTGGTCTGGGAAGATCCCACATGCCGCAGAGCAACAAAGCTCGTGCGCCACAATTAATGAGCCTGTGCTCTAGGGCCCATGAGCCACAACTACTGAGCCCACATGCCACAACTACTGAAGCCCGCATGCCTAAAGCTCGTGCTCCACAGCAAGAGAAGCCACCGCAATGAGAAGCTTGTGCACTGCAATGAAGAGTAGACCCCACTCGCTGCAACTAGAGAAAGCCCATTCACAGCAACGAAGACCCAACACAGCCAAAAATTAAAATTAAAAAAAAAAACTAAATAAATTTATTAAAAAAAAAAGAATTGAGGCTGCTGAGAAGTAGAAAGATAATGTTACTATCCACACAAGAAGTCAGTTTTGTAGAGGTACAAATTGGGTACCACAAGCTACCCTGACCCTGCATACAAATTTTGTTTGGCCCTCACTGTATGAAAAATGGAATCAATTTTGTGATTTTATATAAAACTTAGATTTTTTTCCCCTTCTCTTGAAAAATTGTAAGAACTGGCCACTTAGGGCCTGCACATTTGCATGGAATGATCAACTGAAGCTGGAGGGTGTGCACTGCTGACTTCTACAGTCTCCACCACTATACCTGCCCACCTCTCAGATTTGCACACTTGTCACCCTGTACTAAATTTTTACCTTGCTTCTGTGGTTGCTGATGCAGCTTCTCAGTCTGGCTTTTGAGACCTTCCATCACCTGAATTCTAAGTCACATATCCCGTCCTTTCACAGGTCGATGTATTCCTCTTCTTCTTGGCTGTTGCTTGTTCTAACTTCGTCCTTTTACCCCTCCCTATGTCCAGATTCTTTAATACCCAGCTCAAGTGTCACTTTCATGACTCCTCTCTTATTCCAGCCTTCCTTCCCCCTCTAAAACCCCTTTGTTTTACATTAGTACCTCCCAGGGTACTTATTATTTTTAGTATTATAAATATTTATATACATGCCCTATCTCTTGCTGACATGAACAATCCTTGAGAGCCAGGTGTGTGTGTGTGTGTGTGTGTGTGTGTGTGTATGTGTGTGTATGTGTTTATGTGTGTATGTGTGTGAGTGAGAGACAGAGAGTCAGAGAAAGATTGCTTTTCTGAATCTCCTAAAGGGCCTGTTAAAGTCTTATATTCACTGACACAATTTCTCTTATAGTTATTCCTTACTTTTCGGAAGTTCGCTTTACGCCCCTTGGCTTTTACAAAAGACCTGTATTAGTACCTGTTTTCTATAACCAAAAGAAATCTGAAGAGGATTTTTGATTTTACAAAAAAGCAGAAAATGAAATAGTGTTCAGTTTGTGTTTTGCGGGGAGCCATTAAAAAGGCAGCGGGCACCTTGAACAGGAGACTGGCGCTACCAAGCTCCTTCCCCAGGAGCTACAGTCAGCATCTCAGCCTCAAGCCTCCATAGCTTTGAACTGTGTCTATAAGCCTCTGTACTTTATCTGCTTTTATACCATTTTGGCTTACGAAATGTTTCATAGGACACCCTGATTTCGGATAATGGAGGAAACCTATAGATATCAAACCAGAATCTGAAACACCCCCCCCCCCTTCAAAAAGGTATGTTTTTTGGCGATTCCCTGGTGGTCCAGTGGTTAGGACTCGGGGCTTTCACTGCCGTGGGCCTGGGTTCAAACCCTGGTCGGGGAACTAAGATCCCACAACCCGCATGGTGTGGCTAAAAAAAAAAAAAAAATTAAAAAGGTATATTTTCCTTAACGCTCCCAGATTGGAATGTTTTTGAAGTACCTTAAGAAATTCATTAAAAAAATAAGAAATTCATTAGACCAGCAAGCAGTCTGCTCATTTCTAGAGGATCACCAGTATAGTTTATTTTTGATCAAGATATACTATCTCTTGTATTGTCTTGAGTTCAGAAATTAGGGACTTCCCTGGTGGTCCAACAGGGAACTAGATCCCATGTGCTTGCTGCAACTAAGAGCCCACATGCCACAACGAAGATCCCACATGCCTCAACTAAGACCCAGAGCAGCCTAAATAAACAAACAGACAATTAAATAAATAATAAATAGCATAAAAATCTTGTATTTCTTAAGCACGACAGGCTCCCAAAACTTCTGTCTGCAGCTGGGTCCCCAGAAATCGTATCAGTGCCTGACACTCAGTAAAATATCAATAAATGTTTGCTAAATGAAACTGGATGACAAAAAACTAAATTCAATATGGCACCTAATTGGCTGCAGTTGTTCCTGTGATAGTAAAATGACCAAGTTTAAAACTGAGCACTTAGTGGTGGTACCATAAAGATATATTTATTTTCTTGAGAAAGAAGAAACAAGAAAAGAACACAAGTGAGTTGGGACCAGAAGTTAAACTATCACATTTCCAGGTCAGCCTTAATTCAATATCTTTTATGTGAGTGACACTGAGCTTTTAGGCTGAAGCCATTCATCTGGGTGGCAAACCCATCACCAGCTCTTACCAGCAAGGTGAGAGAACCCGAGGGTTTTGTTGATGTGGTTGGACAAAGAAGAACAGCCTCCTAGAAATATACATATATGGTTCGCTTCTACCCAAAGGTGTACACTCTTTTGTGTTTTTAACTGTGTCACATGGACACTGTATGACTCTTCTACGTGATTATTACAGGGGTTGGCTTTTTGTTAGAATGCAACTTCCCTTTCTGATTATTTCTTTTCTAACTCATGGAGTAGAAAGTAGTGATGTGCTAATTCCTCTCTGTCTCTTCAGCCTTCCTTTGCCCTCTGCTCCAAAAATGAGTTGAATTGCTTTATAGATACCATGTGAGATCTGTATAAATGCAAGTGATGTGAAAACAAAGGTATGAAGGCACATTGGTAAACAGAAATGGAAAAACACCTTTCAAAGACGCTTACTATAGCAGAAGGTGGTATTTGCCATGGGAATGGGAACCACCAATAAATTACAATTCACACTAGACCTAGCTAAGATATTACTTATAAGGGACAAGAAAGGCAGTTTCTTTTAAAAATTTAGAACAGATGAGCAGGTAAGGGAGGACAGGCAGCATAAAAGAGAATAAGTTATTTTGTGTTGGTAAATGTAAAGGTTCTCCATTTATTGATTCTCTCACCTCATGCTCCTGTTAATAGATGAAAAACAGTAGCATAAGAATTTAGAATGAGCAAAAATTGTCAAGGAGGCCTGAGAGCCAAGTTGGATTATTTTTTGTGAGTGCTGTGATGTAAAAAATGTTGGGAAACTGCCATAAACTACCCAGTAAAAACTAGCCTTACAAAGTTGACCTTAGAGAGAGGACTTAGAAAAGTCCTCTTTTGTATGATAGCATATAAATAATGAGGACTTAGAAAAGTCCTCATTATTTATGTGATAATCCAGAAACCCCCAATACACTGAGCTCTCTGTCTCTAATACAGGTGCTGTACCCTTGGTTTGAAAATCCTACCTTTTCCTTTCCTGCCTTGAGGGTACCCTGCTCACTGTTGACCTGGCAATTCTTGCCACCACCTGGGCCTCAGTTCAGGTGTCAGCTCCTGTGAAACTTCCCCCATTACCTCTTCCCCAGCATTAATGGATGACATCAGATGCTACAGGAGCAGAGAACATTGTGGCTCAGAGATACATGATAATACGTTGACAACGTGGTGCCTCTACCTCAAGATTGCGAGTGTCTTCAGGGCAGAAGCTGTGAACTTCATATTGCTATCAAGATATCTACTTAATGTTTGTTACATAAATAAATACTTTTGAACTTCAGGTGGAAGTTAAGGTTAAAACCTTGGTCATGGGGTTTCCACTGAATCCATGAGGATTGGATTGGTCCCATTGTCCTTTTTTATTCCAAAAAAGCATTTGAGGGGATCCATCTTTTTCTCAGATCACAACTAGTACAGGAAAGGGTTAATTCAGCAGGTCTGGGTTGCTCAGACCCCACATTCTAAATAAAAACCTGCCTCCAGCTGGCTGGCTCTAGGGAGATAACCTCTGAGCCCTTGGAATGTTCTGCCTGATGAGAGTGTTTTTTATGCCTGAGGGATGGGGCCATGCTACTGCAGTGTGACAGTTTATCCTGACAATGTGATTGATGGTAAACACCTATTTTTTTTTTTTTAACTCTGGGTTGGGGCTGAAGTCTGAGTACCTGAGATCAGTCACATGGGCTCTACACACCTTCAGGACTGATCTGCAGTAGAACTCCTGGATACCAAGGCCCAGTGAGCATCCCCAGTTGGCAGCACTTAGCATGTTTTGTGCACATGGCTGCTGGGAGAATTAAGCATATTCCCATGTGTCACTGAAACCGTGCAACTCAGATTGGGTCTTGAGCCCATGGTTCTCTAACTGAGATCACACACCTGGTAACAGGACTTAATGAAGCTCAAGTTCTTGATGTCTCATCACAGGAAGAATTCAGTGAGAGAGATATTAACTAGAGTTATCGTGATAATCATTGTGCAATACATACAAATATTGAATCAATATGTTGTACCCAAAACCAATATAAAGTTATATATCAATTATACCTCAATAAAATATTACACTATATATTGAAGAAAAAGAATTCAGTGAGAGACAAAGTGATAGGTAAGAAGTGGATTTATTTAGAGAGAAACACACTCCACAGGCAGAGTGTGGGCCATCTCAGAAGGGGAGAGTGGCACCAGGGTATGGGGGTGGGTCATTTCATAGGCTAATGTGTGGGAGGAGTATTCCAGCTATTTTGGGGAAGGGGTGGGGATTTCCAGGAATTGGGTCACTGCCCCCCCCCTTTTTTTTACATCTTTATTGGAGTATAATTGCTTTAAAATGGTGTGTTAGTTTCTGCTTTATAACAAAGTGAATCAGTTATACATATACATATGTTCCCATGTCTCTTCCCTCTTGCGTCTCCCTCCCTCCCACCCTCCCTACCCCACCCCTCTAGGTGGTCACAAAGCACCGAGCTGAACCCCCTGTGCTATGGGGCTGCTTCCCACTAGCTATCTACCTTACGTTTGGTAGTGTATATATGTCCATGCCTCTCTCTCACTTTGTCACAGCATACCCTTCCCCCTCCCCATATCCTCAAGTCCATTCTTTAGTAGGTCTGTGTCTTTATTCCTATCTAACCCCTAGGTTCTTCATGACATTTTTTTTTCTTAAATTCCATATTATGTGTTAGCATATGGTATTCGTCTTTCTCTTTCTGACTTACTTCACTCTGTATGACAGACTCTAGGTCTATCCACCTCATTACAAAGAGATCAATTTCGTTTCTTTTTATGGCTGAGTAATATTCCATTGTATATATGTGCCACATCTTCTTTATCAATTCATCCGATGATGGACACTTAGGTTGTTTCCATCTCCGGCCTACTGTAAATAGAGCTGCAATGAACATTTTGGTGCATGACTCTTTTTGAATTATGGTTTTCTCACGGTATATGCCCAATAATGGGATTGCGGGGTCATATGGTAGTTCTATTTGTAATTTTTAAATGAAACTCCATACTGTTCTCCACAGTGGGTGTATCAATTTACATTCCCACCAAGAGTGTAAGAGGGTTCCCTTTTCTCCACACCCTCTCCAGCATTTATTGTTTCTAGACTTTTTGATTATGGCCATTCTGAATAGTGTGAGATGATATCTCATTGTAGTTTTGATTTGCATTTCTCTAATGATTAATGATGTTGAGCATTCTTGCATGTGTTTGTTAGCAGTCTGTATATCTTCTTTGGAGAAATGTCTATTCAGGTCTTCTGCCCATTTTTGGATTGGGTTGTTTGTTTTCTTTTTATTGAGCTGCATGAACTGCTTATAAATTTTGGAGATTAATCCTTTGTCAGTTGCTTCATTTGCAAATATTTTCTCCCATTCTGAGGGTTGTCTTTTGGTCTTGTTTATGGTTTCCTTTGCTGTGCAAAATCTTTGAAGTTTCATTAGGTCCCATTTGTTTATTTTTGTTTTTATTTCCATTACTCTAGGAGGTGGGTCAGAAAGGATCTTGCTGTGATGTATGTCATAGAGTGTTCTGCCTATGTTTTCCTCTAAGAGTTTGATAGTTTCTGGCCTTACATATAGGTCTTTAATCCATTTTGAGCTTATTTTTGTGTATGGTGTTAGGGAGTGATGTGATCTCATACTTATACATGTACCTGTCCAGTTTTCCCAGCACCAATTATTGAAGAGGCTTTCTTTTCTCCACTGTACATTCCTGCCTCCTTTATCAAAGATAAGGTGACCATATGTGCATGGGTTTATCTCTGGGCTTTCTATACTGTTCCATTGATCTATCTTTCTGTTTTTGTGCCAGTACCATACTGTCTTGATTACTGTAGCTTTGTAGTATAGTCTGAAGTCAGGGAGACTGATTCCTCCAGCTCCATTTTTCGTTCTCAAGATTGCTTTGGCTATTCGGGGTCTTTTGTGTTTCCATACAAATTGTGAAAATTTTTGTTCTAGTTCTGTGAAAAATGCCAGTGGTAGTTTGCTATCGATTGCATTGAATCTGTAGATTGCTTTGGGTAGTAGAGTCATTTTCACAATGTTGATTCTTCCAATCCAAGAACATGGTATATCTCTCCATCTATTTGTATCATCTTTAATTTCTTTCATCAGTGTCTTATAATTTTCTGCATACAGGTCTTTTGTCTCCTTAGGTAGGTTTATTCTTAGATATTTTATTCTTTTTGTTGCAGTGGTAAATGGGAGTGTTTTCTTGATTTCACTTTCAGATTTTTCATCATTAGTGTATAGGAATGCCAGAGATTTCTGTGCATTAATTTTGTATCCTGCTACTTTACCAAATTCATTGATTAGCTCTAGTAGTTTTCTGGTAGCATCTTTAGGATTCTCTATGTATAGTATCATGTCATCTGCAAACAGTGACAGCTTTACTTCTTCTTTTCCAATTTGGATTCCTTTTCTTCTCTGATTGCTGTGGCTAAAACTTCCAAAACTATGTTAATAGAGTGGTGGTTAATAAGAGTGGTGAGAGTGGGCAACCTTGTCTTGTTCCTGATTCTAGTGTAAATACTTTCAGTTTTTCACCATTGAGGACGATGTTGGCTGTGGGTTTGTCATATATGGCCTTTATTATGTTGAGGAAAGTTCCCTCTATGCCTACGTTTTGCAGGGTTTTTATCATAAATGGATGTTGAATTTTGCCGAAAGCTTTCTCTGCATCTATTGAGATGATCATACGGTTTTTCTCCTTCAGTTTGTTAATATGGTGTATCACATTGATTGATTTGCATATATTGAAGAAACCTTGCATTCCTGGAATAAACCCCACTTGATCATGGTGTGTGATCTGTTTAATGTGTTGTTGGATTCTGTTTGCTAGTATTTTGTTGAGGATTTTTGCATCTATGTTCATCAGTGATATTGGCCTGTAGTTTTCTTTCTTTGTGACATCCTTGTCTGGTTTTGGTATCAGGGTGATGGTGGCCTCATAGAATGAGTTTGGGAATGTTCCTCCCTGTGCTATATTTTGGAAGAGTTTGAGAAGTATAGGTGTTAGCTCTTCTCTAAATGTTTTATAGAATTCACCTGTGAAGTCATCTGGTCCTGGGCTTTTTTTGTTGGGAGATTTTTAATCACACTTTCAATTTCAGTGCTTGTGATTGGCCTGTTCATATTTTCTATTTCTTCCTGATTCAGGCTTGGCAGTTTGTGCATTTCTAAGAATTTGTTCATTTCTTCCAGATTGTCCATTTTATTGGCATAGAGTTGCTTGTAGTAATCTCTCATGATCTTTTGTATTTCTGCAGTGTCATTTGTTATTTCTCTTTTTTCATTTCTAATTCTATTGATCTGAGTCTTCTCCCTTTTTTTCTTGATGAGTCTGGCTAATGGTTTATCAATTTTGTTTATCTTCTCAAAGAACCAGCTTTTAGTTTTATTGATCTTTGCTATCGTTTCCTTCATTTCTTTTTCATTTATTTCTGATCTGATTTTTATGACTTCTTTCCTTCTGCTAACTTTGGGGGTTTTTTGTTCTTCTTTCTCTAATTGCTTTAGGTGCAAGGTTAGGTTGTTTATTCGAGATGTTTCCTGTTTCTTAAGGTAGGATTGTATTGCTATAAACTTCCCTCTTAGAACTGCTTTTGCTGCATCCCATAGGTTTTGGGTTGTCGTGTCTCCATTGTCATTTGTTTCTAGGTATTCTTTAATTTCCTCTTTGATTTCTTCAGTGATCACTTCGTTATTAAGTAGTGTATTGTTTAGCCTCCATATGTTTGTATTTTTTTACAGATCTTTTCCTGTAATTGATATCTAGTCTCATAGCGTTGTGGCCGGAAAAGATACTTGATACAATTTCAATTTTCTTAAATTTACCAAGGCTTGATTTGTGACCCAAGATATGATCTATCCTGGAGAATGTTCCATGAGCACTTGAGAAAAATGTGTATTCTGTTGTTTTTGGATGGAGTGTCCTATAAATATCAATTAAGTCCATCTTGTTTAATGTATCATTTAAAGCTTGTGTTTATTTATTTTCGTTTTGGATGATCTGTCCATTGGTGAAAGTGGGGTGTTAAAATCCCCTACTATGAATGTGTTACTGTCGATTTCCCCTTTTATGGCTGTTAGTATTTGCCTTATGTATTGAGGTGCTCCTATGTTGGGTGCATAAATATTTACAATTTTTATATCTTCTTCTTGGCTTGATCTCTTGATCATTATGTAGTGTCCTTCTTTGTCTCTTCTAGTAGCCTTTATTTTAAAGTCTATTTTGTTGATATGAGAATTGCTACTCCAGCTTTCTTTTGGTTTCCATTTGCATGAAATATCTTTTTTCATCCCCTTACTTTCAGTCTGTATGTGTCTCTAGGTCTGAAGTGGGTCTCTTTTAGACAGCAAATATATGGGTCTTGTTTTTGTATCCATTCAGCCAATCTGTGTCTTTTGGTGGGAGCATTTAGTCCATTTACATTTCAGGTAATTATCGATATGTATGTTCCTATTCCCATTTTCTTAATTGTTTTGGGTTCATTATTGTAGGTCTTTTCCTTCTCTGGTGTTTCTTGCCTAGAGAATTTCCTTTAGCAGTTGTTGTAATGCTGGTTTGGTGGTGCTGAATTCTCTCAGCTTTTGCTTGTCTGTAAGGCTTTTAATTTCTCCATCAAATCTGAATGAGATCCTTGCCGGGTAGAGTAATCTTGGTTGCAGGTTTTCCCCCTTCATCACTTTAAATATGTCCTGTCACTCCCTTCTGGCTTGCAGAGTTTCTTCTGAAAGATCAGCTGTTAACCTTATGGGGATTCCCTTGTGTGTTATTTTTCCCTTGCTGCTTTTAATATGTTTTCTTTGTATTTAAATTTTGGCAGTTTGATTAATATGTGTCTTGGCATATTTCTCCTTGGATTTATCCTGTATGGGACTCTGTGCTTCCTGGACTTGATTAACTATTTTCTTTCCCATATTAGGGAAGTTTTCAACTATAATCTCTTCAAATATTTTCTCAGTCCCTTTCTTTTTCTCTTCTTCTTCTGGAACCCCTATAATTCGAATGTTGGTGCATTTAATGTTATCCCAGAAGTCTCTGAGACTGTCCTAGTTCTTTTCATTCTTTCTTCTTTATTCTGCTTTTCAGTAGTTATTTCCACTATTTTATCTTCCAGGTCACTTATCCATTCTTCTGCCTCAGTTATTCTGCTATTGATCCCATTTAGAGTATTTTTAATTTCATTTATTGTGTTGTTCATCGTTGTTTGTTTCATCTTTAGTTCTTCTAGTTCCTTGTTAAATGTTTCTTGCATTTTGTCTATTTTATTTCCAAGATTTTGGATCATCTTTACTATCATTATTCTGAATTCTTTTTCAGGTAGACTGCCTATTTCCTCTTCATTTGTTAGGTCTGGTGGGTTTTTATCTTGCTCCTTCATCTGCTGTGTGTTTTTCTGTCTTCTCATTTTGCTTATCTTACTGTGTTTGGGGTCTCCTTTTTGCAGGCTGCAGGTCCGTACTTCCCGTTGTTTTTGCTGTCTGTCCCCAGTGGCTACAGTTGGTTCAGTGGGTTGTGTAGGCTTCCTGGTGGAGGGGACTAGTGCCTGTGTTCTGGTGGATGAGGCTGGATCTTGTCTTTCTGGTGGGCAGGTCCACTTCTGGTGGTGTGTTTTGGGGTGTCTGTGGCCTTATTATGATTTTAGGCAGCCTCTCTGCTAATGGGTGGGGTTGTGTTCCTGTCTTGCTAGTTGTTTGGCATAGGATGTCCAGCACTGTAGCTTGCTGGTCGTTGAGTGAAGCTGGGTGCTGGTGTTGAGTTGGAGATCTCTGGGAGATTTTCACCATTTGATATTGTGTGGAGCTGGGAGGTCTCTTGTGGACCAGTGTCCTGACGTTGGCTCTCCCACCTCAGAGGCACAGCACTGACTCCTGGCTGCAGCACCAAGAGCCTTTCATCCACACGGCTCAGAATAAAAGGGAGAAAAAGTAGAAAGAATTAGTAGAAGTAGAAAGAAAGAAAGAAAGGAGAGAGGGAGGGAGGGAGGGAGGGAGGAAGGAAGGAAGGAGGGAAGGAATAAAAAAAAGAAAGAAGAAAAAGTAAAATAAATTAAAGTAAGATAAGATAAAGTTAATAAAATAAAAAAAATTATTAAGAAAAAAATTAAAAACAAACAAAAAAACGGACGGATAGAACCCTAGGACAAATGGTGGAAGCAACCCTATACAGACTAAATCTCACACAGAAGCATACACATACACACTCACAAAAAGAGGAAAACTGGAAAAAAATCATAAATCTTGCTCTCAAAGCCCACCTCCTGAATTTGGGATGAATCGTAGTCTATTCAGGTATTCCACAGATGCAGGTACATCAAGTTGATTGTGGAGCTTTAATCCGCTGCTCCTGAGGCTGCTGGGGGAGATTTCCCTTTCTCTTCTTTGTTCTCACAGCTCCCAGGGGCTGAGCTTTGGATTTGGCCCCGCCTCTGCGTGTAGGTTGCTGGAGGGCGTCTGTTCTTCGCTCAGACAGGACGGGGTTAAAGGAGCCGCTGATTCGGGGCCTCTGGCTCACTGAGGCCGGGGGCGGGGCGGGGGGGGTGGTGGAGGGAGGGGCACGGAGTGCGGGGCGGGCCTGCGGCGGCAGAGGCCAGCGTGACGTTGCACCAGCGTGAGGCGCGCCGTGCGTTCTCCCAGGGGAGTTGTCCCTGGATCCCGGGACCCTGGCAGTGGCGGGCTGCACAGGCTCCCCGGAATGGGGGTGTGGACAGTGACCTGTGCTCGCACACAGGCTTCTTGGTGGCGGCAGCAGCAGCCTTAGCGTCTCATGCCCGTGTCTGGGGTCCGTGCTTTTAGCCGCGGCTCGCGCCCGTCTCTGGAGCTCCTTTAAGCAGCGCTCTTAATCCCCTCCCCTCGTGCACCAGGAAACAAAGAGGGAAGAAAAAGTCTCCTGCCTCTTCGGCAGGTCCAGACCTTTTCCCGGACTCCCTCCCGGCTAGCCGTGGCGCACTAACCCCCCGCAGGCTGTGTTCACGCCGCCAACCCCAGTCCTCTCCCGGCGCTCCGACCGAAGCCCGAGCCTCAGCTCCCAGCCCCGCCCGCCCCGGCGGGTGAGCAGACAAGCCTCTCGGCCTGGTGAGTGCCGGTCGGCACCCATCCTCTGTGCGGGAATCTCTCCGCTTTGCCCTCCGCACCCCTGTTGCTGTGCTCTCCTCCGCGGCTCCGAAGCTTCTTCCCCCCTCTGCCACCCGCAGTCTCCGCCCGCGAAGGGGCTTCTAGTGTGTGGACACTTTTCCTCCTTCATGGCTCCCTCCCACTGGTGCAGGTCCCGTCCCTATCCTTTTGTCTCTGTTTATTCTTTTTTCTTTTGCCCTACCCAGGTACGTGGAGTTTCTGCCTTTTGAGAGGTCTGAGGTCTTCTGCCAGTGTTCAGTAGGTGTTCTGTAGGAGTTGTTCCACGTGTAGATGTATTTCTGGTGTATCTGTGGGGAGGAAGGTGATCTCAGCATCTTACTCTTCCGCCATCTTCCCCGAAGCCCCACTGCCCACTTTTTGACCTTTATGGCCAGCCTTGGAACTGTCATGGAGTGGGTGGGTGTGTCATTTAGCTTCTTGATGTGTTACAGTGAGCATATATTGAGGTTCAAGGTCTAGTGGAAATCGACTCGTCTGCCATCTTGGACCTGTTTTGTTCTAATCAGTTTATGTCGTGTCCTTGGGCCATGTCATTCTTTTAAAAGTTGTGCCCTGCCCCTTTCCCTCCTGTTTCAACATCACCAAAAGGGGACACATGGAAACTTGTGCCTGGTTTCTCTTAGACTTTGCCCCACATCCCTTTTCCCTTTGCTGATTCTATTTTCTATCATTTTACTGCCATAAATTGTAACTGTGCCTCATAGCTTCTGAGACTTGTGAGTCCTAGCGAATTATCGAGCCTGAGGTTGTTCTTGCGGACCCCCGACAACAACCTTAGTCAGATGCTATCACTTAGAAGTATGGTATTGAAAACAAATAATTGTGGAGACCAATAAAGGGAAAGCCAGGGAAGGTGTTTTGGGGGCAGAGTGTAGTGGATCCTGTGAGGAGTTTGGGTCTCTCCTCTTTACCGGGATTACATAGTTAGAGCCAGAGTTGAACTGGCTGGGGAAAGACTCTTAGCTCTATTTCTTCTGACATTGGATGCATCTCCATGTTCCCAAGGGAAAAAGATGAGGTGAACAAAAGGTAATATGTAGAACTGACAATTTTGCAGACTTGGGGTTCTAACTCTGCCCGGGGAAGGTTGTCCATCAGCCTTGCTGGGACTGGTCCTTCTGAGGATCAGGAAAGGCAGACCTGCATGGGAGCAAGGGGAGAGGTGGGCCTTTCTCAGCTTCTAAGACCAGGGGAATCTCTTTATGTATTGCGTTTTATAAACTCTTGAAATTAGTACCTAGAATCTCTGAATTGATTAGTAAGGTGGGTTTTGGACCTGGAACTTCAGGATTCAGGCACACACCAGTTGTGTGACTTCGAAAGTGCTTAGTCAATGCTGGTGTTGGTTTCTCTTCTGGATCATCTTGAGGCAGGAGATAGATAGGCCCCGGGCTGAGCAGTGAAGTCTGTCCTCTGTAGACAGACACTCCAAGATAAAGACAGTGGTGGGGTGGGGGAAGGAGGAGCTGAGTCCTGCCCAGATAAGAGATAAACAGACCACATATTTCTCATTCTTGAGGTCAAGGAGAACTTCCTGACTACACTTGTGCAGAAAGGTTCCTCGGGGGGGCCAGAAAGGGAGGGGGAACCACCCCACAATAGGTGGTGTCAACCTTCCCACAGGCCTCTCTCTGGGCTGGAATCCATCTCGGCTAAGAGATGCACACGCACACGGGGAGGACCTTGAGATAAACCAAATGCCGACTCAGAGCCAGGCAAAGCAAGATAATTGGCCAGAGGAAACCCGGAAGAAATGCTCCGTATAAGTGATTCAAACTACTGTGGAGGTGTGATTCTCTCTCTGAACCCACCCGTGTGTCTATCCACAAGTACTATACTCTTTTTCCTCCTATGAAGCACCTTACTTGCTTCACTACTTTCCATCAAAGCAGACAAGCCAGGACCTTGTCACTAGCCACTGGCCCTCATGGTCTAGTGGTTAGGATTCAGTGCTCTCACTGCTGTGGCCTGGCTTCAGTCTCTGGTCAGGGAACTGAGATGCTGCTTCAAGCTACTGCCAGTCCAGGCCATCTGAGATCAATCTGATAAGCGGCAGAAGAGCTATCCCAACTCTGATGTTGGGGAGATGGTTTGTTTTGCCTAAAATAGCTTCATGGAAGAAAAACAGGGCATCCTGTGAGTTTACAGAAATTAGAGATTACAGAAATTGCACTTGAATACCAGTTCTTACATGTTGAATTCAAAGAAGAGGATTCCTTTAAGGCAAACATGGTGGTCTTCCTTCTCCCCTTCTCCCGGTGGGGTCCTTCCTGGGCTCCTGTCTGCAGCTGTGATGCAGGCCAGGACTAATTTCTTGTTTCACTGGACAAAGCAAGTGTGAGACTAATATCACCCCTGAGGCCAAGAGGACAAATTTGACACAAGACGAGCTTTAATCATAGGCAAACTCTAGGTTTAAAATAGTCTCTTCTTTTGACATATTCAGGATAATTCCCAAATGAAAAGCTAATTTTTACATAGCTTGGAAAGGCCACAGGCTAGCCTTGGAGCATAATATCCTCAGTGTGCTGAGGGCCTGATGTGAAACGGTACCTTCTACGATATGGTTAGGCTGCCTCCCCACAGTACAGTTAAAAGAAAGGTATAAGGAGGCATTTTATTTTTCTGGGGCCATGGGCTCCATTTCCAAACTCTTAAAAAAGTTTTAGTAAAATTGAAATGATAAGAATTTCTGGCAAAATTTCTTTAATGAAAATTCAAATGATATTTAGCAAAAAAAGAATGAAAACTAAACATGACACCCAATGTTGGATGCCACAGGTGAACAGCATACGTTGCTGAGGAAGCAATGTTAGTGCATGTAAATAACATTTTAATGATCATATCTTTTTTTTTTTTTTGCGGTACGTGGGCCTCTCACTGTTGTGGCCTCTCCCGCTGCGGAGCACAGGCTCCGGACGCGCAGGCTCAGTGGCCATGGCTCACGGGCCCAGCCACTCTGCGGCATGTGGGATCTTCCCGGATCGGGGCACGAACCTGCGTCCCCTGCATCGGCAGGCGGACTCTCAACCACTGTGCCACCAGGGAAGCCCTGATCATATCTTTTAACCCAGGAATTTTGAGAATGTAATGCAGGGGTTGGCAAACTGGTCCATGGGCCAAATCCAACCCAAGGACTCTTTTTGTATGACCAGCTAGGTAAGGATGGATGTGCAGTTTTAAAGAAATATTAAAAGAGGAAAGAGGAAAAAGGAGGAGGAGGACTGCATGCCCCACAAAGCCTAACATTTTTGCTGTCTGTCCCTTTCCACCATAAATTTGCCTATTCCAGATCTTACTTAAGGAATAATCCAAAATATGGAGCATCTACTTGAACAAGGATGATCTTTGCAATAGTTTTGCAATAGTTCAAGAGATTAGGACCAGTCTAAATGGATAGATTTAGATCTATTGGTCCTAGGATAGAGGGATAGTTATGTAACTATTAAGTAATTCATGTGAGGGTGTTTTACCACCAATTAAGTGATGGCTAGCGAGGGCCACGGGTCTGTGATTGTGAATTTTGTCTGTCTTAGGAAGGCTTGATGGATTGCCATGGCTCACCCACGTCTTCTCACTCCTAAGTGCTCAACGCAGATGTTGGACAAACTGCACGTTTCACAATTTGAGGATGTTCTGCCTTGAACTTAAGGAATAGACCTGACAGCTCCTGATACCTGTGCTCTGGCTTTTAGGACCCTTGTAGCAAGGAGGTGACCAGGGTTGCACAGTTTACTTGGAGAGGTGTTCAAGCTCAGGACACTCTATTCTTCATTTTCTCTTAAAGAAGCTTCTCCTTTTCCCAGCATCTCTCAGGACCCCTTCCTCCACGTGTCCACAGAGTATGCTGTGGGTGCGTGGGATTCCTTTGCTCTTTAATTGATCTATGTCTTTCTGAAACCAGATACTGTAAGGCTTGTTACATATATCTCATTTCTTGTGGCTTTTGTGGTTATTTCTGTAAAAGTCTGTCTTCACAGCCTTGACCAGGAATATAATCATGGTCACATTTTTGTTCTGTTGAAAAACATCAGATATAGTTCACAATGTTTGCCCTTTTTCAGGGAAAGAGACACTGATTGTTTTAGTCTTTCCAATGAAGAATTTGAGAGGAATTTTCTAACACAGGTCCTGTGCCAGTGATTTCTTTGGGACTGAGCAAAGCACAGCTAAGATACTTTTCCCTTTGTTACTCTAAATCCTGCCGTGGTCCCCTGGTGCCAGTAAGATAATGTCCAAACTCCTTGGAGTGGAACGAGGTCTTGTCCCAGTCTCTCTACCTCAGTGATCACAGTACACTCCATGTAACTGCACCTCCAACATGTGATAAGCTCTTGCTTTCTTCTGAAATGTTGCATGTTTGGAACTTACTACCTACATGTCACCTCCTCAGAGAGTTCTTTGTTGGTCACTCCAGTTAAGTTGCAATCTAGCTCTCTCACCCATAACACTTTCCCATACCCCATGTCTTTATTATAATTGAAAAGCTTTTGAATAAGTTTAAAATAAATTTATTTTCAGCAAGTGACTTTCCTATTGGATAGCGAATTGCAGAGTTGGAGCTGGAACCCACATCTCCAGATTTTTTATTTAGTGCTGAAGTTAGACCAGAATTCCTTATTCAATGCCATGTTTAGACTAGAATTCCTTATTCGATGTCATAGTTAACATATTTAATATTGAAGCTGGAGCTGGGTTTGAATCCCAGCTCTGCCACTTATTCTCTGTGGGACCTTGTGTTTTGCCTAACTGCTCAATTTTTTCATCAGTGAAACTGAGGGGAAAAAAATCCCCTTTTTGTTTAAGGTTGTTGTGGGAATTAAATGAAGTAAAGCTTGTAAGATCTTGGTTCAATGCCTAACAATCAGAAAGTCCTCAATAAATGTCAGCTGAACCCAGTTATGGGTACTTGAATGAGTGGAAATCAGCTGTTGCAGTGACAGACATTCTTCTGAGACAGCCACACTGCAGTCAGAAAGTAAATTGGTCCAGGATGCTGTTGAGTGGGTAGATAACAAATGTGTTGAGGAACTTTGCCAAAGAAACAGCTGAGTGAAAGGGCAAATTCCTGGCTCACAGTGTTTTTAAAAATGGACTCTTGCCTATTCCTAGATTGGCCAAGAATGTGCTCAAAATAGAAGAATGGAAGTTTGACCAGAAGGAGGGCAAGAGAGGAATGAGGAACGTGGTTGTGTCTTTCAGGTGCTTCCAACTTCTGGATGTCCTTGGAGATACACAGGACCCTGCACAGGGTCCTCCGTGGACTTCCGACCTAGAGTGAGAGAAATCACTGTGGGCTCAAGCTAAGCCTGTGCAACACTGAGAAACAAGCCATTCACCATGCGGCCCATCCCTGGCTCTTCTCTGCAGACTCCTGCTTGGAGTCCCTCCCTGCCTGCAACCTTCTCCAAGGGGCCTCTCCATGTTTGCTGCTCCAGCAGAGGTACCCCACCTTGGTGCAAAGTGACCCATTTCTGTCCCGTTGGCAAATCCATGCAAACATCCCAATCATCTAAGCAGCCCTTGCCTCTAAGAGGCCCTGCCCCAGCTCAAATAGAACATGCTAAGCCAGAGATCAGGGGAGGGACACAGGGTCACAATTCCATAGTCACAAGGTTTACCTTGAGCCAAGACTGAACATCGCTCCCTCTCTGTCGACCTGTGCTCATCCCTGGCTCCATATTCCCTCTTTTCTTTTGTTGCCCCCAGCTTTGGAGCCCATAGAGATGGGGTTTTCCAACTCTTATCTCTGACTCTGACCTCAGGTTCCTTGCTTGCATTCACCTCCCAGTTCCGTATGGCTCCAGAAGCTTCCCTGGTATTTGATCTCTTGGAATTGGCCTCAGAGTCCACTCCTCCGAACCACCCTTCCCAGCAGCTTGAAGTCTGAGACTGGACCTCATCATACCCACTTCCCTGCAGAGAAGGTGAGTGGGTTAATGGTTTTTTCTCCTGAGTATTTACTAGGGGGTCCTTGGACTACTCTGCTTTTACCCCGCTCCTCCCCTAGGTGTGAAACGTCCAAGTCTTTGCAGGAGATACTCAAGAAAATAAGGTCCTGTGATGAAAAATGCTTTAGAAACGTTCAGAAATTTTGCAGTCTCTCCGCCCTCGTGGAGAGTCACAGTACATCTGAGCCCATGGCAGGCTTGGGAAACTCCTACTGCAAAGAGACCTTTTAATTTGGTGTTTCCTAATTGTATTTGAGTGATAGAAACATTTTTTCCAGAAAGTACTTATTCACAACCCAGAGAACTAATGCTTCATGGAGGATGCTGCCTTTGCTTCATGTAAAGTTGATGCTCCAATGGGGAGAGGGTCACACCATGGTAGGTGCTTGTCCACACAGTCTTCCCACTTAGTGCTCAAGAACACTACAAAGTGGACATTATTACCCCCATTTAATTTTCTTATTTTTTAGGCATTTTTAGGTTTACAATAAAATATCAAAGGAGGTATAGATGTTTTCCATATACTCCCTACCCCAGCACATGCATGGCCTCCCCCATTATCAACATCACTCACCAGAATGGTACATTTTTCTTTTTTTAACCAAGGATGAACCTACATCAACACATCATAATTACTCAAAGTCCATGATTTACTTAAGGCTTCACTCTTGGTGTTATACATTCTATGGTCCTGGACAAGTTTATAAAGACATCCATCCATCATTATAATAACATGCAGAATATTTTCATTGCCGTGAAAGTCCTCTGTGCTCTGCTTCTACCCCAATCCTGGCAACCGCTGATCTTTTTACTTTCTCTGTAGTTTTGTCTACATACTCATACAGTATGTAGCTTTTTCAGATTGGCTCCTTTCACTTAGTAATTTGTATTTAAGTTTCCTCCATGACTTCATGGCTTGATAGCTCATTTCTTTTTAATGCTGAATAATATTCCATTGTCTGGAATTTATTTATCCATTTATCGACTGAAGGACATTTTGGTTGCTTCCAAGTTTTGGCAATTATGAGTAAAGCTGCTATAAACATCCATGTGCAGGTTTTTATGTGGACTTACATTTTCAACTCCTTTGGGTAAACACCAAGGAGTGTGATTGCTAGATTGTATGGTAAGAGTATGTTAGTTTTTTATGAAACTGCCAGATTGTCTTCCAAACTGTCTGCACCATTTTGCGTGCCCACCAGCTATGGATGAGAGTTCCTGTTGCTCCACATCTTTGCCAGCACTTGCTGCTGTCAGTCATTACTTCCATTGTAAAGAGGAAGTTGAGACTCAAGAAGTGAAGTAGTTTTGCAGAGACTGTAGAGACAGGGTTTAATCCCAAGACTGCTGACCGTGAGCCTGCTGGGTGTGGATTCAGTGTTCCCACTGGCAATCATGGGTGAGGGACACTCTGCTTTATGTCTAATCTGCTGATGCCCCCTGTCAGAGTGGAGGAGAGGGGCAATGTCATCTCTCTGGACAACTGTCAGAGGGGCTAAGAAGGGAACCCAATCTATGTTGCTGTGGGGCTGACTGGTGAGTCCAGCCTGCAGAATCTTCTTCTAGACTTTGCTTATCCCTCTCCCTCACCTCCAGCTTACCTCTGAGACCCGTCAAATGTCTCTTCAGAAGCTTTTAAAAATTCAGACTATTTTTGTCACCTCTGCCTTTACTACCCTAGTTCAAGCCACCAAATTTTTAAAAAAAATTTTATACGTTTAAAGGTTACTTTCCATTTACAAATTATTACAAAATATTGGCTATATTCCCTGGGTTGTACAATACATCCTTGAGCCCATCTTACACCCAATATTTTGTACCCCCTCCCCCACCCCTATATAGCCCTTCCCTCCCCTCCCCACTGGTAACCACTAGTTTGTTCTCTATATCTGAGTCTGTCAAGCCACCAAAATTTATTGCCTGGATATCGTAAAGGTCCTTTAGCTGGCCATTTCCATTCTTGCTTTACTACAGTTCATCCTGTAACAATAAGAGTGATCTTTTTGAAATAATAATCACATCATGGCACTTCTTTTTTCAAAAGCCTCCAAAAGCTTCCCATCACACATATATCAAGTTCAAATTCTTTATCATCATCTGCATGAACCTGGCTCAACCCAACATCTCTACCTTCAGGTTGCTCTCCGCTTTGGTTTACTGTGGCCATATTGGCTTTCACCCCTGATTTGTGATGGAGCCCAGCCAAGATCAGCAGACACCTAGCTAAGCCCCCTGGACATGTGGGCAACACAAGCTCAGTGCTATATTCCACAGAGGTTCCATGCTTGTTTGTTATAGGCACCATTTGTCAATAAAGAGCCAATTATCTGTTATTGTACAACACAGGGAATATAGCCAATATTTTATAATAACTATAAATGGAGTATAACTTTTAAAAATTGTGAATCACTATATTGTTTACCTGTAACTTATATAATATTGTACATCATCTGTACTTCAATTTAAAAAAAAAGGGGCTTCCCTGGTGGCGCAGTGGTTGAGACTCCGCCTGCCGATGCAGGGGACACGGGTTTGTGCCCCGGTCCGGGAGGATCCCACATGCTGCAGAGTGTCTGGGCCTGTGAGCCATGGCCACTGAGCCTGCGCGTCCGGAGCCTGTGCTCCGCAACGGAGAGGCCACAACAGTGAGAGGCCCGAGTAACACACAAAAAAACACAAAAAAAAGAATGTTAAAAAAAAAGCCAACTGTCTGACTTCCTCACTTTACTCATTTATATTTGAATGTCTCCTGCTCAAAGTGGTTGTTCCTGACTAAGGGAGGATGCAAATAGAGAGAAAAATACCCCAAAAAAGGAGAATAAGGTGCCCTTATGTTCATTTGTTTCATTGTATAGGATCTATTTTATAAAAATTGAAAAAGTTACTTGTAGTTGGCTGAACTGTCTACCCACAGATGACTTAAAATTGTCCCTGAAGAGGGAATGACACAGAAAAATAAGAATAACTGGTGTTGATATGTGAATTATACCCCTCAAAGACTCTCAGCAGCCTGCATATCAGGTACATCAGGCTCCTCTTAGTTACTGTATTTATGATGTGGACTTGAATTCAGAAGACTAAATATAGCTTCAAAAGCCCCAAGCAATTTTTAAAGAGAGATTGCCAAAAGTTTATCTCAGGGTTTCCATCTAGCTCCCATTTGAGCCTGTCCCTTTTAATCTGGTTTTATCTGGATAAACTGGGAGCAAGAAGGATTTTATTAAAGGTATCCTTATTTAAGGTTAAAAAATACCTCCACCTATGACTTGCAGTGCAGAACATATTCAAAGCTGATTTCGTTTGTTTGTTTTTGTCATTTTCTCCCTCCCTTTCTTCCTTTCTCCCTTCCTTCTCTCTTTCTCTTCTTTCTCTTTCTTTCTTTCATTCTTCCTTTCTCCCTTCCTTCTTCCCTCCTTCCTTCTTTCTTATTTCCTCCCTCCCTCCCTCCCTCCCTTCTTTCCTTCCTCCCTCTCTTTTCTCTCTTTCCTCCCTTCCCCCCCTTTCTCTCCCTCCTGCTCCTCCTTCTTGGGCCACTGAAGCCTCATTAAACGAGTGGAAATACAACCACAACAGTAATTAGATCACTTGGCAGTGAGATTGCTAACCAAGGTCCATGCTGAAGTCAGTCCCTATTCCAAAGGGCAAGTTGTAAAAGCAAGTCTGTGTTGCCTTGAAAGAGTCCAAAGCTTTTGTTCAGTTTTGGGAAAAAGTCCAAGGTCATGGTGTGACGATGTGATCTGTCCTATTGTCTTCTAAGTAGAAAGACTGAAAAGAATTATAGACATGAGTAGCTAATGGAGTAATGAATTATTCATACCTGTGCACAATTTTCTAATGCAAGACTGTGAATGTGGGTACCTAAGGCAGTTGAAATTAAAATCTCATCTTCATTATTTACGTCTGGCTAGGAGAGCAAATGACATTATCCACTGAGATGGTTATAGCACAGTGCCTGGTACACAGTGAACGATCAGTAGATGCTAGTTGCAATGATTTTGTTGCTGTTGTTATTATTGCTACTATTTACTGAGCTCTTACTATGTGGGACACACTTTTCTAGGGGCTTTGTATTTCTTTGTGCATTTAATTCTTACAGCAATCTTATTAAGTAGATATTCTTATCATTTCCATTTAACATGTGAGGAAACAATCAGAGAGTACAGGATCACACAGCTGGTAAGTAAGCAGTGAAACTGGATTATCATCATCACAAGTATCATTATTACCACCATTATTTATATCTGGCTTTGGGGCCTACATATGAAGGAGGATTATTGTGTAGCTGTTAAATAGGATAGGGCTTTCTTTTGAGAGGATCTTATTTATTTATTTTTTAAATCTTATTTTATTTTATTTTTTGGACATGCTGCGCAGTCTGTGGGACCTTAGCTCCCTGACCTGGGATCAAAACCCATGCCCCCTGCAATGGAAGTGTGGAGTCCTAACCACTGGACCACCAGGGAATTTCCCTGAGAGGATTTTTAAACAAGATTTATTCAAATTATGAAACAAGTGTAAGTTCATTAGAGAGAGTTTAGAAAATTAAAAAAAAATTTAATTTAAAAAAAGAAAATGAATCCTGATCACTATCCTACTGTATCAAGAAGACCTGGATTATACTACTAACACTGGCTTCAAGCCAATTCCAAAATAATGTATTCACAGCCTTCTCAAGGATCTTTTCTATAAATGGTAGCTTTCTTCTTATATAAAGTAGTCCCACATCACTTAATTTTGTACATCATCGTACCCTCTTAATGATTGTATTACAGTTTATCTGTGTACATGTACTTCTACTGGACTGCCTCTTCCAGAAAAAAACACTCCTTGAGGGCAGCCCTCTTGTCTCATTATCTTTTCATCCTTTGCTCAGTGCCTGATACATAGTAGTGCTGAGAAAATATCATTACTGATTGGTTTAAACACACACACACACACACACACACACAGAATCACAGCTATATACTCTAAGTCTTTCCCTAAGCCTTTCACAAAATGACCTCAAAGACTTGTAAAACACAGGGGTGGTAAAATCTATTATATCCACATTTTTCTTGCCTATTTGGCTTATGCAGAAGGAAGAGAGGTGTGAGAGAATGCCTGTGGATTATTATAAACTTAATCAGATGGTGACTCCAATTGTAGCCTCTGTTCCAGATGTAGTATCTTTACTGAAGCAAATCAGAAAGCCCCTGGCGCTTGGTATGCAGTGACTGACCTCACGACTGCTTTTGTCCCTATGCCAATTTGCAAGGACTACTAGACGTAGTTTGCTTTTACCTGACAGGGCCAAAAGTATATCTTCTTAGTATAGGCTCAGGGTTGTGTTCACTCTCTTACTGTCTGCCACAATGTAGTATGCAGAGATGCTGATCATCTTGATATTCCAAAAAATAACACACTAGTCTACAACATCAATGACATTGTGCCCATTGGACTTAGGTGAACAGGATATACCAGTTACTTTAGGTACCTTACTAAAGCAAATGTGAGTCAGTGAGTGGGAAAGAACTTCAATTTCTGGTATCAATAACTGTATCAGTTAGGATTCAGTCATGAAAACAGATATCCATCATTTTAGCAGAAAGAATTTAATATAAAGAATTCGTTGGACAGGATGGAAGGTTGAAAAGGCTGAAAGGGAATCATCGTGTGTCACAGAGGTAGTTCACAGTCTTATGGAAAAGAGGAAAGAGGTTGGAGTTATTGGAACCTAGAATCTTGGAGGAGGAATATTCCAGAGCTGGACCTGAGCCTCTGATGAGTTTCAGAACTTGGGGGTTGGGGAAGCGGTGGCCCTGCGGAGTTACTGACATTCAGATCTTCCACCAATGGAAGAACGAGAGAAATAACAGTAGGAACTATTGTTGGACAGAAAATGAAGGTTCATTCAAGGCTGTTGGAACATCAGTTTATACTTACCATATTGGGAAATTTATTCAACTTGATGTATTTCAGGAATGGGATGAAGAAATAAATATATAAGATGAGGTAATATTCAAGAAAATGTAGGATATATTTCATGCAGATATAGCTCATTTTTATTCCACTTTAGCATCGATGTTGGCAGAGATGAAATGCCTACAGAAAACAAGTAGAAAGTCAATAGAAATATAGTGACTGATTCCTGGAGGTGAGAGGCAGCAACCCACGGGCCCAGCACATGGTGGGAAATATAGAGAAGCATCTGAGCCAGACAAGAACTTAGCTCAAATCTCAGCTTTATCACAAGCTGTGACATTACTCACATTATTAAACCTTGAGATTATTATTACACCATCACACATTGATTTTCTAGAGTTAAAGTATAAGTGCCTTTATTCCTCCTGCACTTGTCACATGCTTCATTCTGAGCCTGCTCTTTCCCTAAAGATTTCCCATATAATAACCATGAACCACCTGTCTTTTTCTGATCTCTAATAATAATTTTTTTTATGATGAAGATACTTACGTGGATGATATATGAATATAGCTAGAATACTATTGTTTTTTGAATGTGAATTGAAAAATTGCAGTATTTTTAATGATATTATGATATGTAGTTTTATTTATTATTATTTTTTAAAATTTTTATTAGAGTGTAGTTGCTTTACAACGTTGTTAGTTTCTACTGTACAGCAAAGTGAATCAGTTATGTATATACTCTAGTAATTATTTATGATTCTTCCTTTTTTCCCCAGTAGATGCCGAGAGTTTGGATCTCTTTAGGATGAACTCCTGTAACTGATTCACTTTCTAGACACACACCCAAACTTGGGACATTTCAGATTGAATATTGAATACAAAGGGTTAGAGGCTACCAGGCAGATGTTCTTCAGGGGTCTATTAGTCAGAGTCTCCATGAGAGTGATAATAGTAACAACCAGCACAGCAAAGACCCCCCCTAAAGACAGGGGGAAAGGAAGAGAGTTTTGAAATAAAATGCAGATATAGAGTTCAGAAGATACAGATTTACATAAACTTTAGAAAAAGGCGTCAGAGAACAAGAATTGGTCTTGGTGACTCTAGGCATTTCCCAAAGATTGGGGTTCCAATTTCAAGAGACCAAAATTTTATCCGTCTAGAGAAGGACAGGGCACTTCTTCAGCTTTCCAAAGCTTGTTGAGAATATCTCTGTTTAACTCTTTTCCGATATTCATCAGGCATCTACTTTTTGTTGTAATATGCTTTCCTTAGGAAACTTGTACTCTAGGAAGTGTCCTCTGCTAGTGTTGTCGTGCATAGGCTAGGTCCTTCTCTCATGATGTTAACAACTGGTTTTCTGTTACTAATCAGTCCTGTGTGAACTTGGGTGACGATGTTACACTGAGGCCTAAGCTGGGGCAGGACTAGCATCAAATTAATTAGTTTCCCACATCAATAGTGTATATGTGGATATGTTAAGAGGTCCCAAAAGTCCTTCTTACCCTGAATTATCTTTCTTACCCACTTACTATAATATCTGAAATGCTGCTATTAGATTTATGCCATTAGACTATAGTTCCAGAGGTCACCATCATGTAAATTATATTTAACCTCAAAAACTCTTATTGGGTGAACTTTTAGTGCAAAGCATTGTGATGGGTGCTCTGAGTAAAAGAACAAAAGAAAAATTAGGATAACGATAAAGTAAGTTTACCTCTCTCAAGAACCACAAAACAAACTATAAGGTACAATGAAAACTTAGTAGTGTATCAAAAAATGCTGAAAGGCGTGGCAAAGACCTTTATGAAATAGAAATTCAGAGAATCAAGTGATCTGTGGGTGCTGGAGTGGACGGTTACTTGAATGGAGATTTCAGAGGAAGACCAAGTAACCCATTAACCGTCATGAGTTTAGGCTTGATCTGTTAATTAGATATCTAGTTTCCCTGGAAAGAAGAGAAGGATTTAGAATAGATCAGATGACCCAGGGGACTAAACAATGACACAGCCTGGGTGGGAGCCCCCAGGACCAATATCAAAGGGGCCAGAAAGTTTCCAGGGGCACATTTGTTTGACTTTTTTTGACTATTGTCAGAGCTTTGTTGAACTGTGACCCAGGGGCTACTTGGTGCACTTGAACCTCTGTTTGAATAAGTGTGATTAAATAGTGGAATGGCTCTGTGCATAACCTGGTAAAGTCCTTGGAAATCAGGAAGTAAAAGGCAAATTGGAAATGATCACTTTTAATATGTTGTAAGTAAATTATTATTTACTGCATGTTTGTGTCCCTCCCAAATTCATACGTTGATGCCCTAACCCCCAGTGTGATGGTGTACAGAGGTGGGGCCTTTGGACCTTCATCAGTCTTAGATGAAGTGATGATGCTGAACCCCCAGGTGGGATTAGTGTCCTTATAAAATGAGGAAGAGACCAGAGCTCTCTTTCTTTCCATCACATGAGGATATAGCAAGAAGGCAGCCATCTGCAAACCAGAAAGGTGGTCTTGGTCAGACACCGAATCTCCTGGCACTTTGACCTTGGGTATCCCAGAAATAAACATCTGTTGTTTAAGCCATCCAGTTGGTGGTATTTGATATAGTAGCCCGAGCTAAGACACAAATCAATACAAAACACACCATGAAAAGGGACTGCATTCCTTCAGCATTTTCCAAAGAGAGAAAAGCTCACAACAAAGATTGGCTATTACGTGACAGGAAGAAAAACTCCTGTTTTTAATTTTCCAGTCAACTTGACAATGAAGTTGGTGCTTTCACAGCTTAAGCTTTCTTTGGGTTGAAATCATCATCAGGCAGGGGAGGAGTGAGCAGTCACAACTCACACAGACTCATGAGGGCACCTCGGTCATTTTACCCAGGCCATTACCATTCTCTTCCTACTCCTCTGAAAGGAGCAGAGGCTTTGATGTCAGGTGCAGATGAGTCATCTTTCCTCTCGGGGCCTCTGCCTGGGATTTGCAGGCTGCCTTTGCAGGAGCTATTCTGTTAGTCATTCACAAAAAAGGGCATATTGGAAAAGCTGAAGGGAAATGCTTGGACGAAAAAGAGATTAAATTTCTGTTTTCAAAGCAGAGAACCCACTTGCTCGCTCGCAAAAACAGTCTCATCCACTACCAGGCACCCTAAGGGCACACAGTAAATACTTGTTGATTGACTGACAAAAGCATCTGCTTGGTCCTTGTAAATCTTGGTGCTGAAACTGAGTTTTCAGGTATGATTATGTGGTTTAAATACAGAGGTTTGTGCCTCTTTACTCCTTAGAGCCATGGAATGTCACTCAGGTTCATCAGGTTTACATAAAGAAGTTAATAACATCCCTGGCTCCATTATCATAAACATTCTGAAAGGAAAATGAATAAGGACTTTTCTGGAGCTTTATCTGCAGGCCACATTCAGTGGAAGGAAAATTGAACTGTGTTCTAAGAATAATTCTTTGTTTTGCTCCAAAGCCCTCATCAATCTTTCAACCTATTTGAGAACCTGTTAGGGAAAAGAATAAAAATATCTCCATACTCGCCAGCAATGTAGAGGAATGATCAAGAATGAATAAAAGGAATTCCTTCAGCCTGAGACAGGATGTATCATTATTGCTTTGCTTCCATTGAACTGGTAGGGAATCTGAGACCCAGAAAGGGATGGTGAACTAGCCAGTGATACCGAGGAACTATGGTCTAAGCCTTCTTCTCTTCTTTACCCTCTTGGGGGATCTCTATGGCTTTGTAGACCATACATGTCGATGACTCTTACATTTCTTTCTCTAGCCCTAGGGTCCAACTGCATATACAACTTTGTGCTTTACACCTTTACTTGAAGATCTGATTGGTATTTGAGTCTTCATATTCAAAGTGGAACTCATGACTTTTGTTCCCAAATTGCTCTTTGCTTGTCTCCCTTAGGAGGGACCACCATTTGTAGTTATTTAAGCCAAAATGTCTAAGAGTCATCTTTGGTTTCCCTGGCCTCATTCTCTACATCCAGTTCATGAGTAAGACTTTAAATTTATATCTTTATTTCCATCTCTCCATGTCCAATGTCAATACTCTAATGTAAACCATTGCCGCTTCTCAATGGGTTGACAGCAGTAGCTCTGAATTGGTCTCTCTTCTTTCATTTTTAAAAAAAAATTTATTTATTATTTAGTTTTGGCTACGTTGGGTATTCATTGCTGCGCGCAGGCTTCTCTACTTGCCGTGAGCGGGGGCTACTCTTCATTGTGGTGCGCGGGCTTTTCATTGTGGTGTCTTCTCTTGTTGCAGAGCACGGACTCTAGGCACGCGGGCTTCAGTAGTTGTGGCACGTGGGCTCAGTAGTTGTGGCTCCTGGGCTCTAGAGCTCAAGCTTAGTAGTTGTGGTGCACGGGCTTAGTTGCTCCGCGGCATGTGGGATCTTCCCGGACCAGGGCTCAAACCCATGTCCCCTGCATTGGCAGGCAGATTCTTAACGACTGCACCACCAGAGAAGCCCTCTTCTTTCATTCTTGACTCTTATAATCTATTCTCCACTGTGAAGGTTAATGTGAAACTCTAAAAATATTAACCAGATCTTTTTACCCTGGTTCTTGTTTTAAAATGTCCACTGGCTTCCCATTGTTTTTCAGGTGACATTCAAACCTCCCATCATGGCAGCAGGGTCTTACATGATCTGGTTTATCTCCCTCCTCTTTCATCTTCTTGCTCTGGCTTCCTTTAGTCCTCCCATGCACCAATCTTGACCTACCTTAAGATCTTTGCACCTGCTATTTCCTCTGCTGGGAATCTTTCCCCTTTTCACAGAGCTGTCTGTTTTCCATCTTTTAAGTATCAGTTCTAAGGCCCCTTCCTCAAGAAGTCATCTCTGAATACTCTTTCTAAATCAGTGTTCCCCTGCCCACCCTTAATCCCTATTCATCACATCACTCAATTTAATTGCTTTGTAAGACTAATCACAAATGGCAATTATCCAGCCTATTCAATTACTTGTTTATTGAATTTCCACCACCTCCCTGCCTCTTTCCAAGTAGGTTGTAAGCTCTAGGTGAGCAAATGACTTGTCTGTCTTCAAAGAGGCAGTATGGAGCTCTTACATCCTGGAGACAGATTTCTTGCATTAGAAGTCCAGCCTTGCCACTTTCTAGGTATGTGGCCCTGGAGAAATTGTTTAACCTCTCTGTCCTCCATTGCTAAATGATGGCCACAAAAGTTCCTGCCTCATAAAATTGTTCTGAAGAGCTCACAACTCATAAGATATCCCTGGCACAAGAGTACATCCTCAGCAAATGTTAGCTGTCTTTATTGTTCATCACATACTTGCTTAACACGTATTTGCTAAATGAACAATACATGAACTTTATGTATTCAAGGAAGACTTCTGCTATGTTACAGAATTTAGAATACGCATCGCAAGGGGTTCTCGCCTGGGGGCTGAGTACAGTTCTGTCATCCTCGGAAGCTGTTTGGAAGCAGGCAGGGAGAGCTGCAGCTGTGGAGGGAGGTGGGAGTTGGCCTGTTGAAATGGAAAATGATAATAATAGAAGCCCAAGTTTATTTAGTACTTATTCTGTGCTAAGTACTGTGACCCATTTTTCTATTTTTTCCCTCAAAATGACTGATGCATTACTGTGACGTTATATTATGAAGCACTTCTTATGGCTCCTATTACACCAACCTTCTGCAGAAAACAGAAGGTTTGTACAGTCCATTCCCCTACCCGAATACTCTGCTTATCCTCTACCCCATGCCTGGTTACCACCCATCTTCAACTCTCAGCCACAATGCCATTTCCTCAGGGAAGCCTCATCTGACCCTGATGGAAGATCTCCCTGTAATATGTGCTCATCATGACACCTACCTTTCCTTTCTAGCATGCTCCAAACTTACATTAATTTACATGATTATTTAATTAACCTTCTGACTTGATTCTATACTTTGTGAGGTCAGGTTTCTGTCTTGTTTTTCTCACCATTTTATCCCCAGAGTCCAGCAACACCCCTTCCCAGTGGTTGGCACACAGGATATACTTACTGAATAAGAAGTGGGTATCAATACTGCAGCAGAATGAACACCCCTCTCAAACCTAACTGTGACTCTTATTTGAAGACTGAAAAATGCAAAAGCCAGTTTTATTTGAATTGAATTTTTATGTTTATCAACTCCTATGCTTCTCATTTCTTTCCCAACAGAACTTAACCCAAGATAATGATGAAAAACAAAATTTGTCTTAAGCTCTAAAAGAAAAGAGAAGTCACAGAAAGAAGGAAATTGAAGAGAGATAGCAGAGGGGAGTGAAAGATAAAACCAGGACACTTTCTAGCATCTTTAAATTTTTATTCTATTGAGAATATTTAAGAAAAAATGATAAATAATTGTATTTTCCTCTTTGCAACTAAAAAGACACAGTCTCAACTAAATCTTATACAGAGTTATCTGTACATTCATTATAACTCCTCTAGAAGAAAAGCTTGATTTTCTTTAAAATTTTAAGTTCTGCTGACAGCATGAAACATATAAATGAAAAAATAGCACCCGTCCAATTAACATTATTTCTTGTTTTGTTTTGTTTTGTTTTGTTTACGGTACGTGGGCCTCTCACTGTTGTGGCCTCTCCCATTGCGGAGCACAGGCTCCGGATGCGCAGGCTTAGCGGCCATGGCTCACGGGCCCAGCCACTCCGCAGCATGTGGGATCTTCCCAGACCGGGGCACGAACCTGTGTCCCCTGCATCGGCAGGCAGACTCTCAACCACTGCGCCACCAGGGAAGCCCCAACATTATTTCTTAAGAGTCTGGCTCAACAAAAAAATAATCAAACTCAAAAGAAAGAATAATCAAAGAGTAATCAAAGAATAACAATATTTTTTATCATTTGATAACAAAGGTCATTCAGTACTTTATTATTCCCATTAAAATAAGAATTACTTTAATTCATTGTGAACCACATAAATGGTTTTGATCGTTCATGCCAGTGATTTCCACTAGGGCTGATGGAATTCAGAGAAAAACACCCAGTATCACAATGATGGCAAAAGTGAGGAAATGCCAAAAAGAAACTTGTTTACTCACTCAAGTGACAGTTTATGAGAAGGAGAAATGCTTCTGAGGGGAGAGATCAGATGGTACCTCTAGGAGGAGTTCAGAGGGAAACATGACAGGTTTGAATTCAAAGACAGTTCGTAAGACATTGATCAAGTCCAATTGGGAAGAGACCTATTTCAAATGTAAAGCCAAGTCTCTTGTTTGGAATTTGAATTTTTTCTAGCCTTTAACAAATTAATATTTTAAGCAACAATAAGTTTTTCAGAAGGGCATATGAAAGTTATATTTGCCATTTGGGATGAGATGTAAGACCAATCAACTGAAATTACATTATTGATGAAGTTACTGGAAGGTCTTCTCATATGAATTGAAGCCAAAAAAGAGAAATTTAGATGAGAAAATTCTTTCTGAACCAGTATTCAAGCTGAAAAATATGGAGGGAGATGGCAGAAGAGAGTACCAGGAAAAAAATAAAATGAATCAAAATGAAGAACTTCAGAATAGGTGGGGAGTCTAGAATTCACCTTTTTAATTTTTCAAAAGTTTTTTTTGGTTCTTTTTATTTTAATTTATACAAGCAATTTATAAACTTTCTATATTTCTTCTACAGCAATATATCTCTTTGAACTCTCTATCTAATGAGTCAGTTTTGGAAAACTATTTTCCTACATAATTATCCATTTCATCTAATTTTTCAAATGTATTTGTATAGAGGTCTGCAAATTAATCTTATTTTAAAAGTCTTCTATGTCAATGATTATTTCCCCCAATGCATTAATTTTGTGTATTTGTGCCTTCTCCTACAATTAAGTTAGTGTTCTATTCATTTTGTTACTGTTTAAAAATTAATATTTTGTCTTACTAATTAGATATGCTGCTTTTCTGTCATCTCCCTCATTAATTTCTGTTTTTATAGTTATTATTTATTTCCTTATCTTATATTTTGGTTTATTTTAAAGCTTTTAAAAAATTTATTTATTTTATTTTATTTATTTTTGGCTGTGTTGGAACTTTGTTGCAGTGCGTAGGTTTTCTCTAGTTGTGGCGAGCAAGGGCTACTCTTTGTTGTGGTGCGCAGGCTTCTCATTGCAGTGGCTTCTCTTGTTGCGGAGCACAGGCTCTAGATGTGCAGGCTTCAGTAGTTGTGGCTCATGGGCTCAGTAGTTGTGGTTCATGGGCTTAGTCACTCTGTGGCATGTGGGATCTTCCCAGAGCAGGGCTTGAACCTGTATCCCCTGCATTGGCAGGCGGATTCTTAACCACTGCACCACCAGGGAAGCCCATGGTTTATTTTTTGTTGTAGTGGTGGTGGGTTTTTTATTTTTTTATTGTTTTGGCTTTTATGAGTTGGGAGTTTAGCTTTAAAAAAATATTTTCTTGTATTGATAAAGTATTTAAGTCTTTGAATTTTCCTCTCTTAACAGATTTAAATTTATCCCACAGATTCTGAATTGTAGTGTTTCAACCATTTATAAAGATTAATGAGGAACGGTGAGTCTTTTGGCTTCTCTTACCTATATATTAGGCTCTATGTCAAAATCTCTCAAGCACTCAGTTTTGCTATCATAATTCTTTAATAATATGGCTTGTAATACTGATTTCAGTGTACAGACATTAGAAAGTTTAATAGATTTTTGGAGGTTTTATGAATGATAAGTAGGCCCATTGGTCATGGCTTAGAGAATAATAAATATCTGAGTCAAAAATAATATAATAATTTTTAGAAGTTCTGTTATTTTGGTTATAAAGCTCTTTGTACTTAATAGCTATTTGATAGCAGTGTTTTTCAATTGAAAAATTTTAAAACAAACTTTTTGTTTTGGAATGATTTCATATTTACAGAACTGTTGCAAAGATAATACAGAGTTCCCATATAGTCTTCAACCAATTTCCCCTGTTGTTAATATCTTAGGTTATCATGGTACATTTGTCAAAACCGAGAACCAATATTGGTACACTATACTGGGAACTATACTCCAGACTGTATTTGGATTTTTCAGTTTTCCATTAATGTTTTTTCTGTTCCAAGAGCCAATCCAGGGAATCACATTACATTTAGTTGTCATATCTCCTTAGTCTCCTCTGGCCTGTGCCAGTTAAATAGCAGCTTTCAAATTTCCAGGAGGAAGGGTCTTTCAGCTTTTTAAAAAATACTTTATTAATAATTACTGGTCTTATTGCATTGTCATCAGAGAGTTATTTTTCTGTCTTATGCAACTTACTATTGTTTCCCCTGTGACCTAATATTTGATCACTTTTGTAAATAGACTATGTGCTCCTGAGAAGAAAATATGCTTTCTATTATCAGGGTTAAAGTTCAGTATAGGTCTGTAAGAGCTATCTTATTAAATATGTTATTTAGGTCTTCTATACATTTATTTATTGTCTATTGATTTATCTTGTACTGAGAGTGGAAATCTCCTATTATTAGTATGTTTCCTTTTCTCTTTGCATCTCCTATGGTTTTGCTTAATAAAACTAGCTTCGACCTTATTTAGTGCTTTGATGCTCAGAGATGTTTGATCTTTTTTGTGAATTTTAAAGCAGTATTTATATGGACCTTGGTTATCTTTAATGAATTTTGGCTTAAATTCTATTTATTTGAGACATCAGAATCTGAAAACTTGCTTTCTTATTATTTATATTTTCCTAGTATATTTTTGCTCATTTCATTTAAACCTCTGAATCGCTTTGTTTTACATGTGTCCCTTGAATACAGCATAAAGTTAGATCTTGCTCTGTGACTATAATTGAGATTTATTTCTTTTAATAGGTGAGTTAAGTCCATTTATTGATGGGTTTTTGTGTTTGGTCTTAACTTTTTCAAATTATTTTCTATGTACTGTACTGTTTTCCATGTTTCTTTACGTGATGTGTTTTTTTTTCTTTAATTTTATTTTCCTTTTGGTATTTAGGAAGGTTTTACTTTTCTAGTAGTTACTTTTGCACTGTTATCTTTTTGAAAGGCCTCCATTCCTCTGTTTTATTATTTACTCTTCACTATCTGGTTTGGGAGTTTTTAATGTTATCCTTTGATACCCACCAACTGCCTACTCAGCAATCAGTGAACTCACTCTGCTTTCCTCACTGATGAGTGGGCATGTGAGTTGTTTCTAGTTTTTGGCAATTATGAATAAAGCTGCTATAAACGACAAAAAAGGGATCTCCAGGTAAAGATGGTGAGGCACATTTATAGCTTTTCGCTGACCGCATTCAGCCTGTATCTAAAACTTGTCCAGATTGAATATGCTTTGTCTGCTGTAGCTGGAGGAGCCGCTTGACTGGGAATTATAGATGCAAATGGTGTGGTATCAGCCACTGGGAAGAAACAGAACTCCATTCTGTAAGATGAGTGAAGTGTGCACAAAGTGGACGTGATGACCAAGCATAGAGGTTTGGTGTACGGTGACATAAGTCCAGATCTCAGAGTGCCGGTGCACAGAGCTGGAAAACTACTTCAGCAATCTATCTTGTTTACTGAGAAACCATTCTCACAACTCTGCTAGTACAGAGCTTAACTTCTGTGATGCAAGAATACACCCAGTCAGGTGGTGTGCCTCCACTTGGAGGTTTTTTTTTTTTAACTATTTGTGGATGGAATGAGGGATGACCATATTTATTTCAGTCAGATCCATCTGGACCTTACTTTGCCTGGAAAGTCACATCAATGGGAAAGAACTATGTGAATGGGAAATCTTTCCTTGAGAAAAGACATAACCAAGATCTGGAACTTGAAGATGCCACTCATACAGTCAAATTAATCCTAGAGGAAAGTTTGGAAGGGCAAAGGACAGAAGATTACATAGAAGTTGGAATCTTCAGTGAAGCCAGGTTTACACGTCTTACTCCAGCTGAAGTTAAGGATTACTTAGCTGCCCTAGCATAATAATAAAGTGACTGAAAAATCCAGAATTTCAGACAATCTATCTACTTAAACATATCTGAATTATACTTTGTCTTGTCAACTTTTTCATACTTATTTCTACATAGTTTAATGGACTGACATTTTTAAAATGAAACATAAATCATAATAAATTGTTTAAAAAAAGTGCCCCACACCCTTTTATACCTCCATTCTTTCCTCAATGGTCTTCCCACTGATTAGAGAACGCCTCTGCCATAGTGTGTGACTCCTACTTTTTGTTCAAAACTCAGCTCTGAAGGAAACGCATTTATGAAATTTTCCTGGAACTCCCCCCAGGCTGGGTTAGGTGCCCCTCTTTTGTGCCCTGTAGCACAAAATTTGAAGCCTCCCAATAAATATAATCACAAATTATTTTCCAGCTTTGTCTCTCACTATGGTCCATCATAGGTTTATAGGCAGGGTTATTTGCATAGTAGTTAAGAGAGAGGACTCTGATATGAGACTGCTAGGATTAAAATTTTGGTTCTACTATTTCTAATTATGTGACCTTGGGAGAATTTCCTAATTCTGAGTCTCTTTCTTTTTTAAAAATTAATTGATAATTAATTATTAATTTTTGACTGTATTGGGTCTTTGTTGCTGCACGTAGGCTTTCTCTAGTTGCGACGAGCAGGGGCTACTCTTCGTTGCGGTGCCCAGGCTTCTCATTGTGGTGACTTCTCTTATTGTGGAGCACAGGCTCTAGGTGTGTGGGCTTCAGTAGTTGTGGCATGTAGGCTCAGTAGTTGTGGCTCGTGGGCTCTAGAGCACAGGCTCAGTAGTTGTGGCACACGCACTAAGTTGCTCCGCGGCATGTGGGATCTTCCCAGACCAGGGCTCGAACCCTTGTCCCCTGCATTGGCAGGCAGATTCTTAACCACTGTGCCACCAGGGAAGTCCCTGAGCCTCTTTCTTTGTAGGAAATATGGAGAGTTTAATATCACCAACCTCCAGATAAAATCAGGTGCCATGATAATGAGGTAATTCGCTTACTAAGTTGTCTCACACTTACTAAGCACTCTCTACCTATTAGCTGTAATGTTACTGTTAGTGATAGTTGGCAATAGTGTATCTCATGCTGGACTTTGCTTGTTTTTCCTAAAGTCTGATTGACACTGGAAGCCCCAAACTTGCAGTTTGAGAACTTTCTACCATGTTAAAAGTTCAACCTAGAATTAAGTCCACAGGGAAGAAAGAAGTCAAGATATGTATAGTAATACAGGGGCGAAGACAGTGGACTCAACCTGTGAAAATATATCGAGTGGGTTAGAGCTCAGAAAGAAATGCTTTGTAAGGCTTATTCTAATGGTGGAGAGAAGATCAGTCTGGCCAGAGTAGACATTTGCATCAACACAGGAGTGGTATTTCAAGTTATCCTTAGAAGAGGCTTTGGATAAGAGTATACTGAGATTTATTTTAAGGGACTAAAAATCATCAGAATTTATTATTTTATTTCATAAACCAAATTATAGATATAATATATTATATATATTTTATGTTTCAATTAAGGAAAAAACCTTAGGTGATTCACATACTTTGATGAATTTTCTTTCTCCTTATGCCAAGCATTTGTAAAATAAAATGGTTGCATGGGATGATTACTAAGGCAGTCTATAGTCTTTCAGGATTACCTCTACCTCTGACATTCTATGACATTTCAAAAAATTCTCTTTTCCTAAGAAGATTTCTATGGTAGAGAAGGAATTGTAATATAGCAACAATCTTCTTAACGTGCTTTCCTCAATGAAGGGTCATTTAGAGTTTAATAGGATTAATTTGGCTGACATGTTCAATTTTAAAAGGAATCTCTGTTCTTGTGCCAGCCAGTATGGATTTTGACAGGCTAAAAGCTCAGATCCTGCCAGTTTCTCCCAAGAGTATGGCCCCTTAAGCCGTGGCTCTGGCTGAAAGCTGCTTGCAGACACTGGTTGTGGAGATGATGAATAGATGGTTGGACAAAACGTTCTGCTCCTGGGCTCCCATATGGAGCAGGTCCTCCTTGGCCTCCAGGCTATCCTAGCCCAGTCTCTGGGACCCTCTTCCTAATCTGTGCTAATAGGATAAACAGATTTAGAGGGGAAGAGAGTTCCTCCACCAGAGGCCTTGTGCACAATTGAAGATGGATTTCATACTAAGAAAGTTCATCCCAAAAGGCAATGGAAAAATTTCCAGTTATGGAAGCAGCCTCGGCAGCTCCATAAATTCTCCTCTCCCTCTCCAGCTCTTCTCTTTCTGTATCTTCAGGATCATGGAAGAATAGCTTTCTATTGGTGGTACTGGCGTTTTCAGTAGCAACGGTTCTTTTATCTTCTTCCAGGTCTGGCAGGGACACTTAAACTCCAGCTGCTTTAAAATTTTTGCATCTTATTTAAAATGGATAACCAACAAGGACCTATACTGTACTCTGCTCAATATTATGTAACAACCTAAATGGAAAAAGAATAGATACATGTATACGTATAACTGAATCACTTTGCTGTACACCTGAAACTATCACAACATTGTTAATCAACTATACTCCAAGATAACATAAAAAGTTTAAAAAATTTGTTTGCATCTTATGCTTCTTCCTCTGGATAGGAGTGACCTTAGCGACTGAGAGCAGGGAAGCGATAAATAATTAAGGCCAACCCAGCAGAAGATGAACCCACTGGGATATAGGATAGATTGGTCCCCCTACACAAGAAAATATTGCCAATTAGCTAGATAGATTCCATCTTTATCTTTCCTCTAAAGCTGAGGGTGAAGGAGAGTATAACAGAAAAAAACAGGTATTGATCCATGGAACAAGTTTCTATGACTACCGTGTTTTGGCACATTGAACTTAATTGATTGGAGAGGACTTGTCCTGGAGTAAAGGCATGGTGATGCCGTCAGGTTACCTTATGACCTGAGTACCTGACCCTGGAAGGCAACACTTGTATTGGTTAAGACTTATACTTTGACTTGACTTCAGTCTAGGCCTACTGTACATAGATGCGTTACCTGGACAAGTTACTTAATTTCTCTCTATATTAGTCTTCTCTAAAGTTGGGATAATAATAATGTTTCCCTCATAGAGTTGTAGTAAGATTAGATGAATTAATTTAAATGCTCAATACATACCAGTTAATTTAAGGCCCGGACAATATCTTTTTTACCTCTGTATTCTTTATCCCCAAATCCAGGTTTCTTGGTGAAAAGTGACATATTCGGTAGCCTGAATTAGATTGGAGGCAGGGGCAAGGGAAATAAAAGGTTAGTTTAGAGAAACTTAGCAATTAAAAAATAGTCAGGGCATGGTCAGTCCTTTTATGAGAGGTAAGAGGAAACCAAGCCTCATTTTTAAGTTTGGAACTTCAGAGACAATGACAATGGTGATACTAGGGAGTGAGAAGTTAGGAGAGAAAATGTTTCAAGACAGAAGATGACTTTAACTGCTGATACATAGATACTGAGGCATTGTCAGCGCACCCAGAACAAATGTCCAGCAGGCAAATGCAAGAACTGGGAAAACATTTTTTTTTTTTTGTTTACCTCTAGAAACTAGGAAAAGATTCTGAATATAATATGATTTTGATGACTTTATTTTGGATAGTTTTGCTCAAGATTTTAAATAGTACATAATTTCCTTCTTCTGTCCACCAGCATTTGAATGCATTTTTAAGTTAATTTTTAAATTACACTTTGCTTTTTGGAGGAATTTTACATTATAATTCTTTTCCAGGGGGTATAAATTTTATTGTTTTCCTCTAAGAATTTTACCCTTATCTGAACATGTTTTGATCTTTATTTTAACTTTAATGTCAGTAGAGTCAATGTATAAAGTACATATTCTGGGACCTAGGAGTTCTAACTACACAGGAGTGTGTTCATTATTTATCATTGACTCACAACTCAGAAATCTCTTTGAAAGAAAGTCCATTAGGAAATGTCTCCCTTTCAAAAGAGATGTTCTGAGAATAATCCTATTAGGCTAGAAGCTTGCTAAGCTTATTAGCTCCAAACACATTTCTCTATAAAGGGGAGAAAAAAATGCAAATAGAATGAATGTGACAAGTAAATGTTGATAGAAAACATATATTTAATTTCAGAGAATAATAACTATTATATTCAAATGTCAGTTTCATGCCAGGACAAATGTGATGACCTTGTAAGATCTAAGCTTGATAACATTTAGATGAAAAGTGAAAAATCCCGTCTATCTTCAAATATTTGGATCAATGTGGGTCTTTAAATAGTCAATATTTTTAACTTTAAGAGAAAAATAATCTCTTACATATTTGCATATATTTTTCAATTTTAATAATCTTCATTTCTTCCTGAAGATTTAGGTTTCCATTCCCTTCAGCCTGAAGAACTTTACCATTTTTGGCAGTGTAGGTCTGCAGGCCATGAAATCTTAGTTTTCTCTTATTTGAAAATGTCCGTATTTGATCTTGATTTTTGAGGGATAATTTTGCTGGAGATACAATTTTGCATTCACTGTTTATAAAAACATTTCAGCACTTTAAAAATCATTGTTTCTGATGAGAAGTCAGTGATTCTTTTTCCTTTGTGTGTAATGTGTTATTTTTCTTTGTCTACTGTTAAGATTTTCTCTTTGGTTTTCACCAGATTGACTATGATGGGTATAGGAGTAGTTCTTTTTGCATTAATTCTGCTTGGTGTTCACTGTAAATTTATTACTTTAACCAAATTTGAAAACAATTCACCTATTGAAATTGAAAATTTTTTCAAAAATTTTTTCTACCCCCATACTTTCTCTTCACTCATTCTGGGACTCCAATTACACATATAGTAGGCCTTTTGATATTGTCCCGCAAGTCCCTGAGGCTCTGTTCCTTTCATATTTTCAATCTTCTTTTCTACTTGTCTTTATTTTTAAAAAATATTTATTTATTTTATTTACTTATTTAAATTTTTTTGGCTGTGTTGGGTCTTAGTTGTGGCACATGGTCTCTTTGTTGTGGCACGCAGGCTACAGTGTGAGTGGGCTCTGTAGTTTGTGGCAAGTAGGCTCTCTCATTGAGGTGTGCAAACTCAGTAGTTGCCCCACAGCATGTGGGATCTTAGTTCCCTGACCAGGGATTGAACCCGTGTCCCCTGCATTGGAAGGCAGATTCCTTACCACTGGACCATCAGGGAAGTCCCTCTACTTGTCTTTAGATGGGATCACGTCCACTGATCTAGTTTCCAGTTGGCTGATCTTTCCTCTATCGTCTCCACTCTGATGTTAAGCTCATCTGGTAACACTTTAATTTCATATATAGCATGTTCTAGGTGAAGAAATTATATTTGATTCCTTTATAGTTTTTATTTTTCCTGCTGAGATGTCCTAATTTTCACACACTATGAGAATATTTTCCTTTACATCCTTGGGCATAATTATAGTAGCTGCTTTAAAATCCTAATCTGCTAATGTCAACATCAGAGTCATCTCAGGACTGGTCTATATTATATTGTCTTTTCTCTTGAGAATGGGCCATGTTTTTCTATTTATTTATATGTTGAGAAATTTTGTATTATATCCTGGACATTGTGAAGAATGTGTTATAGAAACTCTTGATTCTATTATGTTCCTTTGAAGAATATTAATTAAAAAAAAAAAATCAGGCTGGTCACTTGGCTGTACTGAAATAGAAAATTTTTGTCTCTCCTGCAGTAGGTGGCAGCTCAAATTTCAATTTAGTTCTTTTATCCTTAAGACTCCCATCCATCAAAAAAAAAAAAAAAAGACTCCCATCCATCAGAAAGTTATAAAACTAAAATTTTACCTAGTGCCATTCTCTTTTTATAAATATTGACTCCACTCCATTTTCTGCCTGCTTCTGTTCACCCTTCAGTACCTTCAGTTAATTGTTTTATACCTTGTCCAGAGTTTGTAGCTGTTATTTACTGGAGGGTTGGTCTGATAGGAGCCACTCAACCATACTGAAAGTAGAACTACTCCACCTCTTTGCCCATTCTCCAGAAAATGGAATGGCTGTTTGCAATAAATTCATTGTCTTGAGCACTCTTGTTCTTCTCTCACCTATTATTCCCTTTTCCTTTTCCTATTACCTTCCTAAAAATAGGGAGTGGTCTTGTACATGTGAAGGATAAAATGTTTGAGCAGATGACAGAAAGTATCTACTCTTTTTTGTTCTCTTCACATTATTAAACTGCAGGGAATTTACCTATATCTCTGGGCAGGTAACACCACAAGAGGGAGTGCATTGAGTATGTTATATAGATAGAAATAAAAATGCAGTGCAAGTCTGAATTGCAGAGATTATTTGAAATCAGCAGCTTTTCTTCATGCTGTGAAGGCTAGTATTATCCCTTTGAGTAGAAAAAAATAGGTGATGTGTATAAGAAAATCAGTTTATTAAAAAATGTTATATTATGGGAATTCCCTGGTGATCCAGTGGTTAGGGCTCTGCATTTATACTGCAGGGGGCATGGGTTCACTCCCTGGTTGGGGAACTAAGATCCTGCATACCGCACCGTGTGACTAAAAAACAAAAAAAAAAGCTATATTAAATATATTACACTAATCACAATTATAAGCATTTCCCAAATTTTGTTTAGATGAACATGTACGCCAAGACAGTTCTTGGAGAAAGGTTCAAATGTATTGAAAAAAATGTATATTATATTGTCTTTTCTCTTGAGAATGGGCCATGTTTTTCTATTTATTTATATGTTGAGAAATTTTGTATTATATCCTGGACATTGTGAAGAATGTGTTATAGAAACTCTTGATTCTATTATGTTCCTTTGAAGAATATTAATTAAAAAAAATCCTCTCAGCACTAGTTAACTAGTTAACTATGCTGAATGTGATTAGTTCTCTCTTGGATGATTCAGAAAGTATATCAAGATCTTTCCTTGTCTTGCTTTCTCTTTTTACATCCTCTGCCTAATTTCATCCATTTCTATGGCTTTAAATGCCATCTATGAGTTGATGACTCCCAAATTTATCTTTTTAGTCAAAAACCTCTTCTCTGAGTACATTCAACAGCCTACCTGGCAGTTCTACTTTGATGTTTTATAGACATTTCAAAATCAACATTCCAATCTAGAATTTTAATTCTAACCCCAGCCACAAGTATATTCCTACATAGTCTTTCTTATTTTAATAAATGGCATCACCATTTACTTATGCTGAGAAGTTTGGACTCATCATTGATTCCTCTCTTACATTAGCGAGTCCTATTTGCTGTTGGTTATCTTGCCAAAGTATACTTTGAACCATCCACTAGTTCAAGACATTACTATCAGTTAAATATGGAGGAAAAGATGTTTGTCATGTTATTCTCTGAGAACTAAAGTCCTATGGATTATTCTCATGACTAAATTTTACTGTTTTATCTTTTTCATTTTCTCATTACTACCTGATTAATGAAGAGTAGGACATGTAAAATCACCTGTGATAATTTAGATAAGGGTCAGAAAAACTATGTCTGTGGGCCATATTTGACTTACCACATGTTTTTGTAGATAAAGTTTTATTGGAACACAGCAAGCTCCATTCTTTTAAATACAGTCTATGGCTACTTTTGTGTTACACAGCAGAGAAGTTGTGACAGAGGCTGTAAAATCCACTAAACTTAAGATATTTACTATCTGATCACTTATAGAAATGCCAATTTGCCAATTCCTGATTTAAATTAGTGAATCTTTGGGTCATTATCATTTTTTTTTTCTACACCAGATGAGGTTACATTTCTCAGGAGATGTCAAGCCATGGAGATCAGGAATGGAAAATAAAAATCTTGAGCAGCTATTTGATTTTCTACCTATCAAAAGTAATTTGTACATCCTGCCAACACCTTTAGGTAATGATGATTGATCAAATATTTTAAATAAATGTGTATATATTCAATATATGATGTTGCATATTGAAGCCAAGAAGACAAATAACAAGACAAGGATAATAACAAGATGACTCTAGTAAGTCCTTACCTATCAATAATTACTTTAAATGTAAATAAATTATTTATCCAGTCAAAACACAGAGAATGGCTGAATGGATTTAAAAAGGACCCAACTATATGTTTCCTACAAGACTCACTTCACCTTTAAGAACAGACATTGGGTGAAAGTGAATGGATGGAAAAATATATTCCATGTAAATGGAAACTAAAAGAGAGTAGGGGTAGCTATACTTACATTGGAAAAATAGCCTTTAAATAAAAAGTTGTAACAAAAGACAAAACAGGTTATTACATAATGACAGAGGTGTCAATTGCACAACAGGATACAAAAATTGTAAATACATATGCACCAAACATTAGAGTACCCAAATGTATTAAGCAAATGCTAACAAATCTGAAGATAAAAATAGACAGTGATGCAATAATAGTAGGGAACTTAAATACCCTACTGTCAACAATGGATAGATCATCTAGACAGACATTTAGTAAGGAAACACTGGTCTTAAATGACACTTAGACCAAATGGACCTAGCAGACATTAAAGAACATTCCATTCAACAGTAACATTGATATACATTCTTCTTGAACACACAGAGAACATTCTCCAGGATAGACCATATTTTAGGTCACAAAACAAGATTTAACAAATTTAAGAAGATTGAAATATCAAGTATGTTTTCTGATCACAATTGCATAAAACTAGAAATCAGGAGGAGAACTGGAAAATTCACAGATATGTGGAATAAAATAGCACCCTTCTGAACAAAGAGTCAAGAATAAGTCAAAAGGAAAATCAAAAAGTATCTTAAAAAAAGAAAAATGGAAACACAACATACCAAAACTTATGAAACACAGCAAAAGCAGTTATAAGAGGGAAGTTTATAGTGAAAAAGGCTTACATTAAGAGAAAATAAAGATCTCAGATAAACAACCTACATTTACATCTTGAGGAACTAGAAAAAGAAGAATACACTAAGCCCAAAATTAGCAGAAGGAAGGAAATAATAAAGATCAGAGCAGAAATAAATGAAATACAGACTAGAGAAACAGCAGAAAAGATCAGTGAAACTAAGTGCTGTTTTTTTTTAAAAATAAAATTGACAAACCTGTAGCTAAACTGACTAAGAAAAAAGGAGAGATGACTCAAATAAATAAAATTAGAAGTGAAAGAGGAGATATTACAACTGATATCACAGAAATACAAAGGATCATAAGAGACTGCTATGAACAATTACACACCAACAAATTGGATAACCTAGAAGAAATGGAAAAATTCCTAGAAACATACAACCTACCAAGAGTGAACCATAAGAAATAGAAAATCTGAAAAGACCAATTACTAGTAAGATCGAATCAGTAATTAAAGGTCTCCAAACAAAGAAAAGCCCAGGATCAGATGGCTTCCTGGGTGAATTTTGCTAAAAATTTAAAGAAGAAGTAACACCAATCCTTCTTGAACTTCCCAAAACTGAAGGGGAGGGAAAACTTCCTAACTCATTTTATGAGGCTGGCATTAACATCATAACAAAGCCAGATAAGGATGTTACAAGCAGAGAAAATTACAGGCAATATCTTTGATGAACATAAATTCAAAACACTTTACAAAATATTAGAAAACAGATTCAATAGCATGTTGAAACGATTCAACACCATAATCAAGTGGGATTTGGGCTTGGGATACAGGGATGATTCTATATAAACAAATCAATAAATTTGATAATATATCATATTAACAGTATAAAAGGCAAAAATCATATGATCATTTCAATAGATGCAGAAAAAGCATTTGACAAAATTCAACATCTTTTCATGATAGAAATTCAACAAATTAGGTATAGAAGGAATGTACCTCAACATAATAAAGTCCACATATGAAAAGCTCACTCAACAGTGAAAAGTTGAAAACATTTCCTCTAAGATCAGGAACAAGACAAAGGTGCCCACTCTCACCACATTTACTCACACAGTGTTGTAAGTCCTAGCTAGAGCAATTAGGCAAGGCAAAGAAATAAAAAGCATCCAAATAGGAAAGGAAGAAGTGAAACTGTCTCTGTTTGCAGATGACATGATCTTATATATAGAAAACCCCAAAGAGTCCACCAAAAAACTGTTAGAACTAATAAACAAATTCACTAAAGTTGCAGGATACAAAGTAAATATATAAAACCAGTTGTATTTATATATTCTAACAATGAGTTATCTGAAAGAGAAATTAAGAAAACAACCTCTTTAATATCATCAAAAAGAATGAAATACTTAAGAATAAATTTAACAAAGGAAGTGAAAAACCTGTACACTGGAAAGTATAACATGGATAAAAGAAATTGGAAAAGACAAAAATAAGGGGAAAAATTTCCTGCATTCATGGTTGGAAGAATTAATATTGTTAAAATATCCATACTACCCAAAGCAATCTAGAGATTTCATGAAATCCCTATCAAAATCCCAATGGTATTTTTCATAGAAATAGAAAAAATAGTTCTAAAACTCATATGGAACCACAAAGACCCTGGATAGCCAAAGTAATCTTGAGAAAGAGGAACAAAGCTGGAGGCATCACACTTCCTGATTTCAAACTATATTACAAAGCTATAGTAATTAAAATAGTATGGTACCAGGATTAAAAACAGACACATAGGTCAATGGAACAGAATAGAGAGCCCGGAAATAAAACCCCATACATGGTCAACTAATCTTTGACAAGAGCTCCAAGAACACACAATGGGAAAAGGACAGTCTCTGCAATAAATGGTGTTAGGAAAACTGGACAGCCATATGCTGAAGAATGAAACTGGACCCCTATCTTATACCACTCACAAAAATTAACTCATAATGAATTAAAGACTTAAATGTAAGACTGAAACCATAAAAATCCCAGAAGAAAACCTTGACATATGCAGCAAAAGCAAAAATAAAGTGAGGCTATATCAAACTTAAAATCTTCTGCACAGCAAAGGAAACAATCAACAAAATTTAAAGACAACCTATAGAATAGCAGAAAATATTTGCAAACCATACATCTGTTAAGGGGTTAATATCCAAAATGTATAAGGCACTCAAACTCAATAGCAAAACAAACAAACAAACAAAACCCCCAAGTAATCCAAATTAGCAAATAACCTGAATAGACATTGCTCAAAAGAAGACATAAAAATGGCCAACACATACATAACAATGTGCTCAACATCACTAATCGTTAGGGAAGTACAAATCAAAACCACAATGAGACATCACCTCACACCTGCTAGGATGGCTGTTATCAAAAAACCAAGAAATAAGCAAGTGTTGTCGAGGATGTAGAGAAAAGGGAACCCTTGTGCACTGTTGATGGGAATGTAAACTGGTGCAACAATAATGGAAAACAGTACAGAGGTTCCTCAAGAGATAAAAAATATAACAACCATAAGATCCAGCAAACTCACTTCTGAGTTTATATCTGAAGAAAACATGCACTTCTGTGCTCGTTGCAGCATTATTCACATAGCCAAGATATGGAAATAACCTCATTGTCTTGACAGATGAATGGATAAAGAAAATGTGGTATAATTATATACAATGAAATATTATTTAGCCAGAAAAAAAGCAAATCTGCTATTTGTGACAACATGTATAAACCTGGAGGACATTATAAGTGAAATCAACCAGATGGAGAAAGAAAAATACTATATGATCATATTCATATATGGAATCTTAAAAAAAGGTCAAGCTCATAAATCAGAGTAGAATGGTGGTGGTCAGAGGTGGGGGAGGGGAAGTGGGGAGATGTTGGTCAAAGGGTACAGACTTCCAGTTATGAATAAGTTCTGGAGATCTAATGTACAGCGTGGTTACTGTTGTTAATAATACTGTACTGTATACTTGAAATTTGCTAAGAGAGTAGATCTTAAACATTCTCACCATACATATACACACACACACACACACACACACACACACAAGCACACACAGCATAGCTTTGTGCAGGGGTGGTTGTGTTAACTTGATTATGGCTATCGATACATAATACACATTTATCAATTCCTCAAGTTGTACACTTTATGTACAATTCTATTTGTCAATTATACTTCAGTAACGCTGGAAAAAAAGAAAATATGTTTTATCTTCAGGGTCTCACTTTGCTTTAAAAAGAGATGTTTATTCATTATGAATATGAATCCAAGTGTTTGGATGAATATAAGAGAACCAAATGCAACAGAAATTTAAGACCATCTTTTCCTTTAACATGAAAAATTTGGTATTTTGTATTTCATTGGATAAATTATGAATCATTTTCTAGACCCTGAGGTTGTATATTTTATGATGCGGCTGTGACACAGCTGCCATGATTGGCTTCTTTTTAATACATATGAATTGTTATGCCCCACAGGAAGAGAGCATAATTATTTCATTGTATTTATGAGTTTCCTGTAATTTGAATAAATTCCATGATCAATGCAGATGTTTACTTGGAAAAAAAAGAAAGTAAAAATCTCTTGGCTCTTGAGAGAAAACAATTATAAAGTTGGATCTCAAGTTACAGGATCAAGAAATGCATGTTATGTTGATAAATGAATATATTAACAATAGTAATAGTGTTCAGTAAGTTTACAAACTGAATGTCATATTGGCTGATTTTGGTGCAGAAGCTCAAACAGCTACATACTCCATCCTATGACTCATTTCCTCTAGTTAGTCACTGAGTCATAACTCATCTTTGTTCATCATATCCACGCAAAACGTCTCATGATGAATCCAAAGTACCTTATGTTCTTTTTAAATAGGTAGGGAGGTATCTAAATACATCTTCGGTCAACAATATATTAAGTGACTCATGGGCAGCACCATGAGTTATCATTAAACATTAATTGGATGGTTCAGCCTCTTTCTCCTCATTTTCCTTTCTTACATACTTGTCCTCCTTTAAACTTTCTCTATCTTTCACATCCCCTTTTCTGCCTCTAACACAATCCAAGTAAACTAACTTTGTGCTTGGAACTGATTTGAAATTTTCCCATAATTGAGGTCAAGTTTTACAACTGAGTCAAAAATCCACTCCCTTTCAATTGTTACCCACCTCAAGTTACCTGACAATTACCCCACTCTTTCCTGGATTTAGCTTCTGCATCAAAACAATAATTTCCTCCCCTGTCATATCTTAATGCCCCTCTACCAGGGAGAAGGGCTAGTTGCTGAGGTGGGATAATAAAGCCATTCCTAAGAGGACAAGGTGGCTGGATTCAAAACACAGAGGCAGGAGTCTGAGACGTAGATGACTTAAATTGGTTCTTGTATTGTAGTCAGGATGATAAAGACATTAGCTTTGTATGTGTGTGCAGACTGAGTCAATCTCCATTTCCTGTGTTGGAGAGGAAGAGACCTTAGAGAAAATTTGGTTGAATGACCAGGAAAGAGTAGAAACAATGTGTGTTAGATTTTATGAAATTGAGAGACTTCAAAAGTGCTAAGAATAGATTGGGACATGTTTTCTAACAGTATTTGTACTTGTTTGTAATGAACAAAAAACCCTGCCTTCTTCATCTGAATGAATGTCATTTGGAGGTAAGAAATAACATCTGGGAGAGGATAAGACTTTGGGTCCATATAGCTTAGATCTCAGTTTGTTCCAAGAGTCCATACAAAGTCATTTTAAAGAATACATCCTATAGTTTCTCTTTCTTTAGGACAGTGATGACATTATTTAGTGACCATTTAAAATCTGTTAATGACAAGAAGCACTGCTGGGGAAGAGCAGGATAAACAGTCTTTCTCCTTGAGCACACTGTGCAAATGTAGCTCCTTTTCAACAATATTTTTATAATAATATGTTGCCTAAAGTTAACAACACTGTATTGTGCACTTAAAACTTTTGTTAAGAGGGTAGATCTCATGTTAAGTGTATTTACCACACACACACACAAAATAACAAAGAAAAAAACCACAGAGGGGCAGGAGGAGTCTTTTGAATTTGAGGGATATGTTTATTACCTTAATCGGAGTGATGGTCTCACAGGTGTATGCATATGTTTAAACTCATCAAGTTGTATACATTAAACATACGCAGTTTTTTGTATATCAATTGTACCTCAATAAAGCTATTTAAAAAAAAGAGTAATGTGTTAACTCAACAGGGAAGGCTATGCTGAGAATATTTCAGGAAAAGCAAGACTGTGAAATAAAAGGAAGGTATATAGTTGGTTATGGGGATGGGGGGCTATACATATGTTGCCCCACCAATGAAGGAGACAGATCCCGGCCCCTCACCCCCACCGAGTCCCAAGTATTGCTCCCTTTGTAGTTAGAATCAAATTGTGCCTCAAATGATAATGTGGGTACAAAACGTATAGGTGATTTACTGCCTGAATCGGAAGAGCAGTGGGAATCAGTACTCCCAATGCAGGTGATAAATCAGTACTTAGCTTCCCTCTCAGAGTTGACCCTGGAAGCTGCTGTGTCAGAGAGAATTACCCTCCTGACCTGCAAGCCCAGGTGGGTGTTGTGTCACACACCTTGGCAGACAACTTCTATCACCGTGCTGTATATATTTATATATATATATATGTATTTGTGAAATGTACTGGTTTTTTCCTATGCTGAGTAAAACCTATCTCTCAGCTTCTCTGAGGTTATCTCAATATTGATGAGGGAGTAGTTTGTTTATTTCAAAACCCCAGGGGCCAGATCATAGTGTTCTCTAGACTGAGTCATAAAAAGAAAGCTAAATGCATTACCTGTTCCTTAATGAAAAACATGGGTGTGAGATCTCACTAAAGTTCATATGATTCACAGGGAAGAAATGAAAAGGACAGCCTATGGAACAGTATCAATGCAGTTGATCTTTCCTTCTGGTAATTATAAGCCCTCAATTTTATTTGGGTTCAGCATGTTTAACGAAGGAAAATCAGTTTCTAAGGAGAATCATTTTACTAAAATAGATGAACTAATAACTGGTACTAATGACATTTTTTAGCTATGGAAATTATACTCTGCATTTAGTACCTTTAATTTTTATTTATTTATTTATTTTTAACATCTTTATTGGAGTATAATTGCTTTAAAATGGTGTGTTAGTTTCTGCTGTATAACCAAATAAATCAGCTGTACATATACATATATCCCCATATCTCCTCCCTCTTGCGTCTTCCTCCCACCCTCCCTATTCCACCACTCTAGGTGGACACAAAGCACCGAGCTGATCTCCGTGTGCTATGCAGCTGCTTCCCACTAGCTATCTATTTTACATTTGGTAGTGTATATATGTCCATGCCATTCTCTCACTTCATCCCAGTTTACCCTTCCCCCTCCCCATGTCCTCAAGTCCATTCTCGATGTCTGCGTCTTTAGTCCTGTCCTACCCCTAGGTTCTTCAGAACAAATTTTTTTTTTTTACATTCCATATATATTTGTTAGCATATGGTATTTGTTTTTCTCTTTATGACTTACTTCACTCTGTATGACAGTCTCTAGGTCCATTCACCTCACTACAAATAACTCAATTTCATTTCGTTTCATGGCTGAGTAATATTCCATTTTATATATGTGCCACATCTTCTTTATCCATTCATTTGTTGATGGACACTTAGGTTGTTTCCATGTCCTAGCTATTACAAAGAGAGCTGCAATGAACATTGTGGTACATGAGCCCTTTTAAATTATGGTTTTCTCAGGGTATATGCCCAGTAGTGGGATTGCTGGGTCATATGGTAGTTCTATTTTTAGTTTTTTTAAGGAGTCTTCATACTGTTCTCCATAGTGGCTGTGTCAATTTACATTCCCACCAACAGCGCAAGAGGGTTCCCTTTTCTCCACACCCTCTCCAGCATTTATCATTTGTAGATTTTTTTTGATGATGGCCATTCCAACTTGTGTGAGGTGATACCTCATTGTAGTTTTGATTTGCATTTCTCTAATGATTAGTGATGTTGAGCATCCTTACATGTGTATGTTGGCAATCTGTGTATCTTTTTTGGAGAAATGTCTATTTAGGTCTTCTGCCCATTTTTGGATTGGGTTGTTTGTTTTTTTGATGTTAAGCTGCATGAGCTGCTTGTAAATTTGGGAGATTAATCCTTTGTCAGTTGCTTTGTTTGCAAATATTTTCTCCCATTCTGAGGGTTGTCTTTTCATCTTGTTTATGGTTTCCTTTGCTGTGCAAAATATCTTAAGTTTCATTAGGTCCCATTTGTTTATTTTTGTTTTTATATCCATTTCTCTAGTAAGTGGGTCAAAAAGGATCTTGCTGTGATTTATGTCATAGAGGGTTCTGCCTATGTTTTCCTCTAAGAGTTTTATACTGTCTGGCCTTACATTTAGGTCTTTAATCCATTTTGAGTTTATTTTTGTGTACGGTGTTAGGGAGTGTTCTAATTTCATTCTTTTACATGTAGGTGTCCAGTTTTCCCAGCACCACTTATTGAAGAGACTGTCTTTTCTCCATTGTATATTCTTGCCTCCTTCATCAAAAATAAGGTGACCATATGTGTGTGGGTTTATCTCTGGGCTTTCTATCCTGCTCCATTGATCTATACTTCGTTTTTTGTGCCAGTACCATACTGTCTTGATTACTGTAGCTTTGTAGTATAGTCTGAAGTCAGGGAGACTGATTCCTCCAGCTCCCTTTTTCGTTCTCAAGATTGCTTTGGCTATTCAGGGTTTTTTGTGTTTCCATACAAATTGTGAATTTTTTTGTTCTTTTTCTGTGAAAAATGCCAGTGGTATTTTGATAGGGATTGCATTGAATCTGTAGATTGCTTTGGGTAGTATAGTCATTTTCACAATGTTGATTCTTCCAATCCAAGAACATGGTATATCTCTCCATCTGTTTGTATCATCTTTAATTTTTTTCATCAGTGTCTTATAATTTTCTGCATACAGGTCTTTTGTCTCCTAAGGTAGGTTTATTCCTATGTATCATATTATTTTTGTTGCAATGGTAAATGAGAATGTTTCCTTAATTTCTCTTTCAGATTTTTCATCATTAGTGTATAGGAATGCCAGAGATTTCTGTGCATTAAGTTTGTATCCTGCTACTTTACCAATTTCATTGATTAACTCTAGTAGTTTTCTGGTAGCATCTTTAGGATTCTCTATTTATAGTATCATGTCATCTGCAAACAGTGGCAGCTTTACTTCTTCTTTTCCAATTTGGATTCCTTTTATTTCTTTTTCTTCTCTGATTGTTGTGGCTAAAGCTCCCAGAACTATGTTGAATAATAGTAGTGAGAGTGGGCAACCTTGTCGTGCTCCTGATCTTAGTGGAAATGGTTTCAGTTTTCCACCATTGAGAACGATGTTGGCTGTGGGTTTGTCATATATGACCTTTACTATGTTGAGGTAAGTTCCATCTATGCCTACTTTCTGGAGGGTTTGTATTATAAATCGGTGTTGAAATTTGTTGAAAGCTTTTTCTGCATCTATTAAGATGATCATATGGTTTTTGTCCTTCAATTCGTTAATATGATTTATCATGTTGATTCATTTGTGTATATTGAAGAATCTTTGCATTCCTGGGATAAACTCCACTTCATCATGGTGTATGATCCTTTGAAAGGACTGTTGGATTCTGTTTGCTAGTATTTTGTTGAGGATATTTGCATCTATGTTCATCAGTGATATTGGTCTGTAGTTTTCTTTTTTTGTGACATCTTTGTCTGGTTTTGGTATCAGGATGATGGTGGCCTTGTAGAATGAGTTTTGGAGTGTTCCTCCATCAGCTGTATTTTGGAAGAGTTTGAGAAGTATAGGTGTTAGCTCTTCTCTAAATGTTTGATATAATTCTCCTTTGAAGCCATCTTGTCCTGGATTTTTGTTTGTTGGAAGATTTTGCTCCGGACGCGCAGGCTCAGCGGCCAGGCTCACGGGCCCAGCCGGTCCACGGCATGTGGGATCCTCCTGGACCGGGGCACGAACCCGTGTCCCCTGCATCGGCAGGCAGACTCTCAACCACTGCGCCACCAGTGAAGCCCTGTTGGAAGATTTTTAATCACAGTTTCAATTTCAGTGCTTGTGATTGGTCTGTTTATATTTTCTATTTCTTCCTGGTTCAGTCTCGGAGGGTTGTGTTTTTCTAAAAATTTGTCCGTTTCTTCCAGGTTGTCCATTTTATTGGCATATAGTTTCTTGTAGTAATCTCTCATGATCCTTTGTATTTGTGCAGAGTCAGTTGTTACTTCTTCTTTTTCATTTCTATTTCTATTGATTTTAGTCTTCCTTTTTTTCTTGATGAGTCTGACTAATTGTTTATCAATTTTGTTTAATTTCTCAAGGAGCCAGCTTTTGTTTTCCTGACTTTTGCTATCATTTCCTTCATTTCTTTTTCATTTATTTCTTATCCTATCTTTATGATTTCTTTCCTTCTGCCAACTTTGGGGTTTTTTGTTCGTCTTTCTGTAATTGCTTTAGGTGTAAATTTAAGTTGTTTATTTGAGATGTTTCTTGTTTCTAGGTACGATTTTGTTGCTATAAACTTCCCTCTTAGAACTGCTTTTGCTGCATCCCATAGGTTTTGGGTTGTTGTGTTTTCATTGTTATTTGTTTCTAGGAATTTTTTGATTTCCTCTTTGATTTCTTCAGTGATCTCTTGGTTATTTAGTAGTGTATTGTTTAGCCTCCATGTATTTGTATTTTTTACACATCTTTTCCTGTGATTGATATCTAGTCTCACAGCATTGTGGTCAGAAAAGATACTTGATATGATTTCAATTTTCTTAAATTTACCAAGGCTTGATTTGTGACCCAAGATATGATCTATCCTGGAGAATGTTCTATGAGCACTTGAGAAGAAAGTGCATTCTGTTGTGTTTGGATAGAATGTCCTATAAATATCAATTAAGTCCATCTTGTTTAATGTATCATTTAAAGGTTGTTTTTTCTTATTTGTTTTCATTTTGAATGATCTGTCCATGGGTGAAAGTGGGGTGTTAAAGTCCCCTACTATGATTGTGTTACTGTTAGTTTCCCCTTTTATGGCTGCTAGCATTTGCCTTATGTATTGAGGTGCTCCTATGTTGGGTTCATAAATATTTACAATTGTTATATGTTCTTCTCAGATCGATCCCTTGATCATTATGTAGTGTCCTTCTTTGTCTCTTGTAATAGTCGTTATTTTAAAGTCTGTTTTGTCTGATATGAGAATTGCTACTACAGCTTTTCTTTGACTTCCATTTGCATGGAATATCTTTTTCCAGCCCCTCACTTTCAGTCTGTATGTGTTCCTAGGTCTGAAGTGGGTCTCTTGTAGACAGCATATATACAGGTCTTGTTTTTGTATCCATTCAGCCAGTCTATGTCTTTTGGTTGAATCATTTAATCCATTCTTACTTAAGGTAATTATTGATATGTATGTTCTTATTACCATTTTCTGAATTGTTTTGGGTTTGTTATTATAATTCTTTTCCTTCTCTCGTGTTTCCTGCCTACAGAAAGTCCTTTAGCATTTGTTGTAAAGGTGGTTTGGTGGTGCTGAATTCTCTTAGCTTTTGCTTGTCTGTAAAGCTTTTAATTTCTCGGCCGAATCTGAATGCGATCCTTGCTGGGTAGAGTAATCTTGGTTTTAGTTTTTTCCCTTTCATCACTTTAAATACGTCCTACCACTCCCTTCTGGTTTGCAGAATTTCTGCTGAAAGATCAGCTGTTAACTTTATGGGGATTCCCTTGTATGTTGTTTTTCCCTGGATGCTTTTAAAATTTTTTCTTCATATTTAATTTTTGATATTTTGATTAATATATGTCTTGGTGTGTTTCTCTTTGGATTTATCCTCTATGGGACTTTCTGTGTTTCATGGACTTGATTATTTCCTTACCCATATTATGTAAGCTTTCAACTATAATCTCTTCAAGTATCTTCTCAGCCCGTTTTTTTTCTCTTCTTCTTCTGGGACCCCTATGATTCAAATGTTGGTGCGTTTAATGTTGTCCCAGAGGTTTCTGAGATTGTCCTCAATTCTTTTCATTCTTTTTTGTTTATTGTGCTCTGTGGTAGTTATTTCCACTATTTTGTCTTCCAGGTCACTTATCCGTTCTTCTGCCTCAGTGATTCTGCTATTGATTCCTTCTGGAGAATTTTTTTTTTTTTTTTTTTTGCAGTACATGGGCCTCTCACTGTTGTGGTCTCTCCCGTTGTGGAGCACAGGCTCTGGACGCACAGGCTCAGCAGCCGTGGCTCATGGGCCCAGCCGCTTCACGGCATGTGGGGTCTTCCTGGACCAGGGCATGAACCCATGTCCCCTGCATTGGCAGGCAGGCTCTCAACCACCGTGCCTCCAGGGAAGCCCCTTCTAGAGAATTTTAAATTTCATTTATTGTGTTGTTCATCATTGTTTGTTTGCTCTTTAGTTCTTCTAGGTCCTTGTTAAACATTTCTTGCATTTTGTCTATTCTATTTCCAAGATTTTGGATCATCTTTACTATCATTACTCTGAATTCTTTTTCAGGTAGACTGCCTATTTCCTCTTCACTTGTTAGGTCTGGCGGGTTTTTGCCTTGCTCCTTCCTCTACTGTGTGTTTCTCTGTCTTCTCATTTTGCTTAACTTACTGTGTTTGGGGTCTGCTTTTTGTAGGCTGCAGGTTTGTAGTTCCCAATGTTTTTGGTGTCTGCTCCCAGTCGGTAAGGTTGTAGGCTTCCTGGTGGAGGGGACTGGTGCCTGTGATCTGGTGGATGAGGCTGGCTCTTGTCTTTCTGGTGCACAGGATCATGTCCAGTGGTGTGTTTTGGGGTGTTTGTGACCCTATTATTATTTTAGGCAGCCTCTATGCTAATGGGTGGGGTTGTGTTCCTGTCTTGGTAGTTGTTTGGCATAGGGTGTCCAGCACTGTAGCTTGCTAGTCATTGAGTGGAGCTGGGTCTTTATTGTTTGTAGAGTTTTTGATGATGGCCATTCTGACTGGTGTGTGTCTTCAGTCTTAAAATTTCTAAGCCTATGCCGTTTTTACATTTTAGGTTTCTTTGTGTGAGGGTTTAAAAATCATTAAAATGAAGTGTCCATAGCTTCTCCACTCTCTGTATCCTTCATCCTTTTTTTTTTTTTCTGCGGTACGCGGGCCTCTCACTATTGTGGCCTCTCCCATTGTGGAGCACAGGTTCTGGACGCGCAGGCTCAGTGGCCGTGGCTCACAGGCCCAGCTGCTCCGTGGCATGTGGGATTTTCCCGGACCGGGGCACGAACCTGCGTCCCCTGCAACGGCAGGCGGACTCTCAACCACTGCGCCACCAGGGAAGCCCTCCGTACTCTTCTTGAATTCTTCTTGCTCCTCCCATTCTCTTAGGGGAGTAAGAAAATAACCAGTGAATGTACTCTGTCCTCCGAGAGAGGACAGAGCATTATGAGGAGGAAAGAAGGACTCAAGGGACCTCAAGGTGAAGCAAGATGACTTGGGTAAGATAGTTCTGTTTTTGAGATGGGAGGCAGTAGAATGAAAGACCTCCAAGATTAGACAGGGTGGAAGTGAAGGTGGAGACTGTGGTACAAGGGTTTATATATTAGGTTTTGTAGACTAATTCTTGGACAATATTAAATGCTTGAAAAGGAATAAAAATTGAGACTTCTAATGCATCATGCTTCTTTGAATGTGGTTCGTCTGTGGAATGGGTTATGGAGGAAAGTCCTTTATCAGTTAGGAATGCTGGAATCATTTGTGGACTTCTTAATGATATCAACAAGCCAGCGTCGTTCCATTGTTTTACTTCTTCAGCCATAGTGTGCTGGTCTTTTGTCTTTTCTCTTGCTCCTCCGTAGTCAGAAGATGGCGTCACATCCAGTTTCTAAGGTGCAGAAAGAACAGGGAAGAGGTGAAGCCAGGAGTATGTAGCTTATACAAGTCCTTCTTATAAAGAAACAAGAGTTTCCCAGTCACACTAGCAGGTCTCCCCTTGTGAGTTATTTGCCATACTGGGTCATAGTGACATCATATTTCTAGTAGCTGAGAGAGATCCTACAAAAGTGAATATTCAGCTTTTCTGGCATCTACATTGGAAGGCAAGTGGGAGAACCAGGCTAGAATTGGCTACTGGGTCAGCCAGCCAACAGTGTGTATCATGGCATGTCATAGGTCTTACCTTTGAGTGACAAAAATTGACCAAAAACAAGCCCCAGAAAAAGGAATTGGGAAACTACTGTTTTAGAACAGTCATTTTCAAGTTTTCCAAATCATTTAAAACTTGTTGAAAGCAGATTTCTGGGCCTCAGTCCCATGGATTCTGATTCAGTAGGTTTGGGATAAGACCTAGAAATTTACCTTTTTAGTAATCTTCCCAGATGACTCTGATGCAGGAAGTCTATGGATCACACATTCAGAAACAATGGTTTTGAGAGACAGGCTAAAGTTAATTCAGCGATTCTTAAACTGGCTGAATGTTAGAATCACTGGGAAGCTCTTCAGAAATATCCAAGCAATGCTTGTGCATGGACCCTTTTCACAACTAATTAAATCAGAAAATTTGGGGTTGAGAGATCAGAATCATTTAAATCTCCCAAGGTGACTCTAATATGCAGTCAGGGATGAGAATCACTGACTTATATTTAAGATTCTCCTGATTAACAAGCTTCTTGTACAAAGAGTGAAGCCAGAGACAGATGGGGTAGCAGAAAGACATCCCATCCTCTCCATGCTGGCTCTTGGAAATCTGTGAAAGGAATGGGTAGAGAGGAGAGAGTAAAACTGGCTGGCAACCTTAGATAAGATAAATAACAACAGATATGCAAGAAATAAAGAGTAAAAGGTGAGGAATCTCAAATAGATCAGTCTTTCTTGTCTTTTATATACTAGCTTTAGGTGCAGGCATTTAAATGCTGCTTTTAAGGTATTACATCATTTGCATGAGCATAAACTTATTAATATTTATGTAGATGCTGTGATTAAATGTGTATTTTTTTCAGGGAACAGAAATAACATTAGAAGTAGTAGTCTCTGGAATCCTCTGCAATCCTTACCTATAAACCCCGTAGTTGTCTGAGATGCTACTCGTGTCAACTAGAAAAAGCCACACAACACAGGCTCCTTGGAATCTGAAGAGGCTCTTGTCTTCAGCTGCAGGTTTAGCAGGTTAAATATGTCAAATTCTTTATGATAAGTCTAGTGGCATTCTGCTGGTAGAGCAAGAATTTAAGCACGTGTATAATTACCTGTGTAAGACACTAGCCTGGTGTTCTGGACCCAGTGGCTTTATTTGTGAGAAATGTCTGTGCTGCTATGGTAAGGCTTCTCAAACATCAGCTAAAATGTTAAGGAATGTGGTTACTTCATGTATGTCACCAGCTCAGCTCTGTGGTGATGTATGTTGCCAGGGAATGAACCCCCCATGGGGTTGGCTTCTTGGTAGAAAAACAGGAATGAAAAAGTGACTACACAAGAATGAAGAGGAGATTAAAATTCTATACTGCAAACATGGATGAGGTATTATTCATGAAGAGAATATGAAGATCAACAAGACATCAATCTTACCTTCAGGAGAAAAACATACATGGTGAACAACTAGGAAACACAGAAGTGTATGATATACCATAAGACATTTGAAAGTCATTCAGTGTGAATCAACCTTGTAAATTCAGAGGAGAGGAACTTACATCTTGCCTTGGAACTTCAAGATTTTTTTTTTTCAGGGGGAGCATTTTTAAATGAAGTGGTAGTTTTTGATGTAAGAATTGAACCATTGTGTTATGGGTTGAATTGTATTCCCCCAAATTCCTATGTTAAAGCCCTTAGCCTTGGTACCTCAAAATGTAAACTTATTTGGAAATAGGGTGGTTGCAGATGTAATTAGTTAAGATGAAGTCAAACTAGAGTGGGGTTGGTCTCGAAACCACTTTGATTGGTGTCCTGATAAAAAGGGGAGATTTGGACACTGACGCACCCGGAGAATGTAATGGGAACATGAAGGCAGGGATTGGAATGATTCATCTACAAGGCAAGGAGTGCCAAAAATGACCAGACCACCACCAGAAGCTGGGGAGAGGCATGGACCAGATTCTCCCTCATAGTCATCAGGAGGAACAAACCCAGCCAACACTTTGATCTTAGACTTCTAGCTTCCAGAATCGTGAGACAATAAATTTCTGGTGTTTTAGCCACCCAGTTTGTGACACTTTGTTACAGCAGTCCTAGCACACTAATGCACATGGATATTGTTTTGACAGACAATGGTTAGGAAAAAGGTATAATTGGTAGAGGGAACAGCATGAACAAAGACATGGAGGGAAAGGCATGTTCTGGTAACAGAGGTACGAGGTCCTGTGACCTAGGGTCAGTGTGTGTGTTTGGGGGGAAGATAAAGGGTGGCTGAAGGGTATGTTTGGGGAAGATTGTGAAGACCTGTGGTTCCTTGTTTAGGGTTATGGACATTTTCCTTTGGGTACTGAGCTGTTGAAGGTTTCAAATGGGTAGGGTAAGATGTCTAGAGCTATTTAAATTATTTTTAATCTACATGGAACATTTTTGGAGGAAAAGATCTGAGGAAATGCTCATTTAACCCAGTGTGAAGAAACTGACCAACTCACTTTAGCCTGTAAATGATGTAGCCTTATTAACTGTAGTCCAGTTCTGCCGAATTCTATCTAATACTCACACACTGCTGTCTTACATCTCACCTTTAGTAAATGTCACTGCTCTGCTTGGCAGGAGATATTTCCTAACCAACCCACTGTCCCTTGATTGTACCAGAAATTAATTACACAGACATTTCAGAATCCTGTCTCCCTGAATATCGTTGGCAGATGTACAGAAGAATTGACCATTATAGGAGTTTTAAAAAAGAGGAATTGTTTGATGAACTGAAAGCAACACTTTTGTTTTCAGTACACCTCATTTTTTTCTCAGTTCCCCAGTCTAGAAAACCAGGGTAATGATACAATAGAATCCATCTCATGTGTAATTGTGAAGGTTAAGTGAGATGATGCATGTAATGTGCTTAGAGAGTGCTCAACAAATGTTAAGTATATTACTGGTAGGACTGGAGGAGCTGGGCTTCAAATCCCGGTTTTTTGACTCCAAATTCTGTGTTCTTTCAACCCCTCTGCTCTGTTTTCCTAACTGGTGTTCTTCTGTAACAATGATAGGCTTTATGCTACACTCCTGGTGGTTTCTTATCACTACTTTTCTCTCCTGACACACGTCAGGTAGTGTCTTCCCATGCAAACTCCTCATCCATGACAGATGTTGCCAAGACTCAAGTGGTCCTCCCCACCTCAGGGAGGAACGGTTGAGAGCTGTCAGGGCGGTAAACAAGTGGAGAGTGGGCTGCTGGTGTCTCACACAGTAGAAGCATTGATGGATCTGGGCAAATAGAATGCTTTCTAGAGAGTCTGGGATCCCTGGGTAGAGGCAGACTCTCCACTGAGAGAGGCTTGCTTCTATGGTGTCTCAAGATCTCATCCTCATGAGCGTGAGAAACGAATTGCAGCTGGAAAATAAAAACAAGAGGGCGTCTGGTTAAATGTGAAACTTAACATCTGGCAAGGGGTGTATTCCTGCCGGGGCTCTTCATGTTTGCCTCTGCAAGTGATATTTATAAGCAGAAGGTCAGTGTGTAACTTCCTTGCAGATGGTTCAATGCTTAAAGAGTTTTATATACAGAGTGACCAAAGTTCATAAAGAAAGCTGTACCTACTTTGTGGTTCCTTTGTTTAAAAGCAAAACACTCTACCATCAATTGACTTTTGTATCAATCAGGAGGGGCTAGTTATATGCAGTGGGTAACAAACATTCCCAAAATATTAGTGGCTATGACAACATAATTTTATTTCTTACTCTTACTTGACAAAAACCCACCAGATTTGTAGCTCTTCTCCTCTTTAGTAACATCTACATTTTTTTTTTTAGTATCCACAATGTGACAGTCATGAGACTAGCACTTTGCATATAATATCTTCTTTAATCTCATACAATTCTATGAGGTTGGCATTATTATCTCCTTTTTGCAGATATGAATTTGAGATGCAAGTTCAGTGAGTAAGCAGTAGACTGAGTTTTGGATCCAGATTCTTCTAATGCTAAACCGGTTATGCTACTCTTTTAAACATAATCTTCAGTTTCAATTTTTAAGTGTAATTCACTAATGTTCTCTCTCCAGTATTCCTAGCAGAAAGGTTCAGATGTCATTATTCTGATATATAGATTGGCAAATCAAGACATGAGAGATTATGTACTTTGTATATGCTGGCCAGTACATTTAGTGACAAGGTTGAAAATAGAATCTTGAGCCGTGTTCTCACATCAGAATTACCTTGTGTAGTTTGTGGAAATGCAGATTTCAAAGCTGTCCCTGGTGGTCCTGGGTGATTCCCATTCTGGAGAAAAAGAAGGGCCCAGTGGGAATCACTGACCTATGTCTTCAATTCTCCCAGTACTGTTGGCACTAGGTCATGTTGTCACTGAAAGTTGAGAAACTCTTGGGCAGGACATGATTACAATCTGCAACTTTGCTAATGCTTTTGCCCAGAAAGATTGCCTGAACTTGAAGGTTGAATTTGAGAGCATAATGGAATTGCTGATTAAACTCCAACCGTAGCATTAGTCATGTGGGAATAAACTGTAACTGTTTATAGTATATTCAAATCTAGATTTCTGAGAAGGCAATTAGCCTAATTAGTTCGTAATGAAGAGCGTTAACCCTTGTATGTCATTATGGAGTCCACAGTCCAGTTTACTTCTGTCCCTCAGTTTTACGTCATTTGAAATTAAGATGGAAGTGTTGTGTGTATAACTCAAAACAACTCAGTTAGGTAGGCAAGCGACTGAAAAAAATGTTGAACTGGTGATTCAAAGACAAAAATTTCTCATGGATTATTTAAATCTTTCCTATTTCAAATATGACTGTTTCAGCACTGTGGCAAGATTGCTTAAAAGTAAAGATTACATACTTTGATTTTTTTTGCTGAAAAGTCATTAAATAGTTACAGATTAGTTTACCAAAAGTTGATTTGTGACATTTTTACTTCCTAAGTCAGTGTTTCCAAATTGACTTTCCATTAATTTTTAAAAGCTGGGGCACTTTTAAAATATGTAGATTCCCTGGTGGATTCAAGGAATTTGTATTTTAATCTAAAATCTGGGTCATTTAAAAAAAATAGTTCTTTATTGGAGTATAATCGCTTCACAATGCCATGTTAGTTTCTGTTGCACAACAAAGTGAATCAGCCATATGCACACACATGTCCCCATATCCCCTCCCTCTTGAGTCTCCCTCCCATCCTCCCTATCCCACCCCTCTAGGTCATCGCAAAGCACCAAGCCGATCTCCCTGTGCTATGCTGCTGCTTCCCACCAGCCAACTATTTTACATTCGGTAGTGTATATATGTTGATGCTACTCTCACTTCGCCCCAGCTTTGCCCTCCCACCCCATGTCATCAGGTCCACTCTCTATGTCTGCCTCTTTATTCCTGCCCTGCAACTAGTTTCATCAGTACCATTTTTTTTCTTTTCTTTTTTTTAGATTCCATATATATGCATTAGCACACGGCATTTATTTTCCTCTTTCTGACTTACTTCACTCTGTATGATAGACTCTAGGTCCATCCACCTCACTACAAATAACTCAATTTTGTTTCTTTTTATGGTTGAGTAATATTCCATTGTATATATGTGTCACATCTTCTTTATCCATTCATCAGTCGATGGACATTTAGGCTGGTTCCATGTCCTGGCTATTGTAAATAGAGCTGCAGTGAACATTGTGGTACATGACTCCTTTTGAATTATGGTTTTCTTAGGATATATGCCCAGTAGTGGGATTGCTGGGTCATATGGTAGTTTGATTTTTAGTTTTTTAAGGAACCTCCATACTGTTTTCCATAGTGCTTGTATAAATTAACATTCCCACCAATAGCATAGGAGGGTTCCCTTTTCACCACACCCTTTCCAGCATTTATTGTTTCTAGCTTTTTTGATAATGGCCATTCTAACTGGCATGAGGTGATACCTCATTGTAGATTTGATTTGCATTTCTTTAATGATTAGTGATGTTGAGCATCTTTTCATGTATCCCTTGGCCATCTGTATGTCTTCCTTGGTTAAATGTCTATTTAGGTCTTCCACCCATATTTTAATTGGATTATTTTTTTGATATTCAGTTCCATGAGCTGTTTTTATATTTTGGAGATTAATCAGTTGTCTGTTGTTTCATTTGTAAATATTTTCTCTGATTCTGAGGGTTGTCTTTTTGTATGTTTATGGTTTCCTTTGCTGTGCAAAAGATTTTAAGTTTAATTAAGTCCCATTTGTTTATTATTGTTTTTATTTCTGTTACTCTAGGAGGTGGGTCAAAAAAGATCTTGCTGTGGTTTATGTCAAAGAGTGCTTTTCCTATGTTTTCCTCAAAGTTTTATAGTGTCTGGTCTTACATTTAAGTCTGCAATCCATTTGGAGTTTATTTTTGTGTATGGTGTTAGGTAGTGTCCTAATTTCATTCTTTTTTTTAACATCTTCATTGGAGTATAATTGCTTTACAATAGTGTGTTAGTTTCTGCTTTATAACAAAGTGAATCAGCTATACATATACATATATCCCCATATCTCCTCCCTCTTGTGTCTCCCTCCAGCCCTCCATATCCCACCCATCTAGATGGTCACAAAGCACCAAACTGATCTCCCTGTGATGCGGCTGCTTCCCACTAGCTATCTATTTTACATTTGGTACTATATATAAGTCCATGCCACTGTCTCACTTTGTCCCAGCTTACACTTCCCCTTCCCTGTGTCCTCAAGTCCATTCTATACGTCTGTGTCTTTATTCCTGTCCTGCTTCTAGGTTCTTCAGAAATATTCTTTTTTTCTTTTTTAGATTCCATATATATGTGTTAGCATACGGTATTTGTTTTTCTCTTTCTGACTTACTTCACTTTGTATGACAGTCTCTAGGTCCATCCACCTCACTACAAATAATTCAATTTCATTTCTTTTTATGGCTGAGTAATATTCCATTGTTTATATGTGCCACATCTTCTTTATCCATTCATCTGTCGATGGACACTTAGGTTGCTTCCATGTCCTGGCTATTGTAAAAAGAGCTGCAATGAACATTGTGGTACATGACTCTTTTTAATTATGGTTTTCTCAGGGTGTATGCCCAGTAGTGGGATTTCTGGGTCATATGGTAGCTCTATTTTTAAATTTTTTACAGAACCTTCATACTGTTCTCTATAGTGGCTGTATCAATTTACATTCCCACCAACAGTGTAAGAGGGTTCCCTTTTCTCCACACCCTCTCCAGCATTTATTGTTTGTAGATTTTTTGAGGGTAGCCATTCTGACTGGAGTGAGGTGATACCTCACTGTAGTTTTGATTTGCACTTCTCTAATGATTAGTGATGTTGAGCATCCTTTCATGTGTTTGTTGGCAGTCTATATATCTTCTTTGGAGAAATGTCTATTTAAGTCTTCTGCCCATTTTTGGATTGGGTTGTTTGTTTTTTTTTGATATTGAGCTGCATGAGTGACTTATAAATATTGGAGATTAATCCTTTGTCAGTTGCTTCATTTGCAAATATTTTCTCCCATTCTGAGGGTTGTCTTTTTGTCTTGTTTATGGTTTCCTTTGCTGTACAAAAGGTTTTAGGTTTTGTTAGGTCCTATTTGTTTAGTTTTGTTTTGATTTCCATTTCTCTAAGAGGTGGGTCAAAAAGGATCTTGCTGTGATGTATATCACAGAGTGTTCTGCCTATGTTTTCCTCGAAGAGTTTTATAGTGTCTGGTCTTACATTTAGGTCTCTAATCCATTTTGAGTTTATTTTTGTGTATTGTGTTAGGGAGTGTTCAAATTTCATTCTTTTACATGTAGCTGTGCAGTTTTCCCAGCACCACTTACTGAAAAGGCTGTCTTTTCTCCATTGTATATTCTTGCCTCCTTTGTCATAAATTACGTGCCCATATATGCATGAGTTTATCTCTGGGAATTCTATCCTGTATCATTGATCTACATTTCTGTTTTTGTTCTAGTACCATACTGTCTTGGTTACTGTAGCTTTGTGGTATACTTTGAAGTCGGGGAGCCTGATTTCTCCAGCTTTGTTTTTCTTTCTAAAGGTTGCTTTGGCCCTTTGGGGTCTTTTGTGCTTCCGTATGAATTGTAAGATATTCTGTTCTAATTCTGTGAAGAATGCCATTGGTAGTTTGATAGGGATTGCACTGAATCTGTAGGTTGCTGTAGGTAGTATAGACATTTTCACAATATTGATTCTTCCAATCCAAGAACGTGGTATATTTCTCCATCTATTTATGTCATCTTTGATTTCTTTCATCAGTGTTTTATAGTTTTCTGAGTAGAAGTCTTTCACCTCCTTAGGCAGATTTATTCCTAGGTATTTTATTCTTTTTGTTGCAATGGTGAATGGGAGTGTTTCTTTAATTTCTCTTTCTGATTTTTCATTGTTGGTGTATAGGAATGCCAGGGATTTCTGTGCATTAATTTTGTATCCTGCAACCTTATGAAATATACTGATTAGTTCTAGTAGTTTTCTGGTGGCATCTTTAGGATTCTGTATGTATAGTATCATGTCATTGCCAAATAGTGACAGTTTTACTTCTTCTTTTGCAATTCGTATTCCTTTTATTTCTTTTTCTTCTCTGATTGCTGTGTCTAGGACGTCCAAAACTATGTTGAATAAGAGTGGTGAGAGTGGACATCCTTGCCTTTTCCTGATTCTAGTGTAAATGCTTTCAGTTTTTCACCATTGAGAATGATGTTTGCTGTGGGTTTGTCATATACAGCCTTTATTATGTTGAGGTAGGTCCCCTCTATGCCCACGTTCTGGAGAGTTTTTATCATAAATGGGTGTTGAATTTTGTCAAAAGCTTTTTCTGCATCTATTGAGATGATCATATGGTTTTTCTTCTTCGATTTGTTAATATGGTGCATCACATTGGTTGATTTGTATATATTGAAGAATCCTTGTGTCCCTGGGATAAATCCCACTTGATCATGGTGTATGATCCTTTTAATGTGTTGCTGGTTTCTGTTTGCTAGTATTTTGTTGAGAATTTTTTCATCCATATTCATCAGTGATATTGGTCTGTAATTTTCTTTTTTTGTAGTATCTTTGTCTGGTTTTGGTATCAGGGTGATTGTGGCCTCATAGAATGAATTTAGGAGTGTTCCTTCCTCTGCAATTTTTTGGAAGCATTTGAGAAGGATGGGTGTTAGCTCTTCTCTAAATGTTTGATAGAATTCACCTGTGAAGCCATCTGATCCTGGACTTTTGTTTGTTGGAAGATTTTTAATCACAGTTTCAATTTCATTACTTGTGATTGGTCTGTTCATATTTTCTATTTCTTCCTGTTTCAGTCTTGGAAGGTTATACCTTTCTAAGAATTTGTCCATTTCTTCCAGGTTTTCCATTTTACTGGCATAGAGTTGCTTGTAGTAGTCTATTAAGATGGTTTGTATTTCTGCGGTGTTTGTTTTAACTTCTCCTTTTTCATTTCTAATTTTATTGACATGAGTCCTCTCCCTCTTTTTCTTGATGAGTCTGGCTAATGGTTTATCAATTTTGTTTATCTTCTCAAAGAACCAGCTTTTACTTTTAGTGATCTTTACTATTGTTTTATTTGTTTCTATTTCATTTATTTCTGCTCTGATCTTTATGATTTCTTTTATTCTGCTAACTTTGGGTTTTGTTTGCTCTTCTTTCTCTAACTGCTTTAGGTGTAAGGTTAGATTGTTTATTTGAGATTTTTCTTGTTTCTTGAGGTAGGCTTGTATAGCTATAAACTTCCCTCTTAGAACTGCTTTTGCTGCATGTCTTAGGTTTTGGATCGTCATGTTTTCATTGTCATTTGTCTCTAGGTATTTTTTGATTTCCTCTTTGATTTCTTCAGTGATCTCTTGGTTATTTGGTAACGTATTATTTAGCCTCCATGTGTTTGTGTTTTTTACATTTTTTTCCCCTGTAGTTCACCTCTAATCTCATAGCATTGTGGTTAGTAAAGATGCTGGATATGATTTCAATTTTCTTAAATTTACTGAGGCTTGATTTGTGACCCAAGATGTGATCTATCCTAGAGAATGTTCCGTGTGCACTTGAGAAGAAATTGTAATCTGCTGTTTTTGGATGGAATGTCCTATAAATATCAATTAAATCTGTCTGGTCTATTGTGTCATCTAAAGCTTCTGTTTCCTTATTTTGGATGATCTGTCCATTGGTGTAACAGAGGTGTTAAAGTCCCCCACTATTAATGTGTTACTGTCAATTTCCTCTTTTATAGCTGTTAGCACTTGCCTTATGTATTGAGGTGCTCCTATGTTGGGTGCATATATATTTATAATTGTTATATCTTCTTGGATTGATCCCTTGATCATTATGTAGTGTCCTTCCTTGTCTCTTGTAACATTCTTTATTTTAATGTCTATTTTATCTGATATGAATATTGCTACTCTAGCTTTCTTTTGATTTCCATTTGTATGGAATATCTTTTTCCATTCCCTCATTTTCAGTCTGTATGTGTCCCTAGGTCTGAAGTGGGTGTCTTGTAGACAGCATATATATGGGTCTTGTTTTTGTATCCATTCAGCAAGCCTGTGTCTTTTGGTTGGAGCATTTAATCCATTCATGTTTAAGGTAATTATCGATATATATGTTTCTATGACCATTTTCTTAATTGTTTTGGGTTTGCTTTGTAGGTCCTTTTCTTCTGTTGTGTTTCCCACTTAGAGAAGTTCCTTTAGCATTTGTTGTAGAGCTGGTTTGGTGGTGCTGAATTCTCTTAGCTTTTGCTTGTATGTAAAGCTTTTGATTTCTCCATCAAATCTGAATGAGATCCTTGCTGGCTAGAGTAATCTTGGTTGTAGGTTCTTCCCTTTCATCACTTTAAGTATATTGTGCCACTCCCTTCTGGCTTGTAGATTTTCTGCTGAGAAATCAGCAATTAACATTATGGGAGTCCTCTTGCATGTTATTTGTCATTTTTTCCTTGCTACTTTCAATAATTTTTCTTTGTCTTTAATTTTTGCCAGTTTGATTACTATGTGTCTTGGTGTGTTTCTCTTTGGGTTTATCCTGTATGGGACTCTCTGAACTTCCTGGACTTGGGTGGCTGTTTCCTTTCCCATGTTAGGGAAATTTTCGACTCTAATCTATCCAAGTATTTTCTCAGGCCCTTTCTCTCTCTCTTCTCCTTCTGGGACCCCTGTAATGTGAATGTTGTTGCGTTTAATGTTGTCCCAGTGGTCTCTTAGACTGTCTTCATTTCTTTTCATTCCTTTTTCTTTATTCTGTTCTGCAGCAGTGAATTCCACCATTCTGTTTTCCAGGTCACTTATCCGTTCTTCTGCCTCAGTTATTCTGCTATTGATTCCTTCTATGTAGTTTTCATTTCAGTTATTGTATTGCTCATCTCTGTTTGTTTGTTCTTTAATTCTTCTAGGTCTTTGTTAAACATTTCTTGCATCTTCTCAATCTTTGCCTCCATTCTTTTTCTGAGGTCCTGGATCATCTTCACTATCATTATTCTGAATTCTTTTTCTGGAAGGTTGCCTATCTCCACTTCATTTAGTTGTTTTTCTGGGGTTTTATCTTGTTCCTTCATCTGGTACATAGCCCTCTGCCTTTTCATCTTGTCTATCTTTCTGTGAATGTGGTCTTTGTTCCACAGGCTGCAGGATTGTAATTCTTCTTGCTTCTGTTATCTGACCTCTGGTGGATGAGTCTATCTAAGAGGCTTGTGCAAGTTTCCTGATAGGAGGGACTGGTGGTGGGTAGAGCTGACTGTTGCTCTAGTGGGCAGAGTTCAGTAAAACTTTAATCCACTTGACTGTTGATGGGTGGGGCTGTTTTTCCTCCCTGTTGATTGTTTGGCCTGAGGCAACCCAACACTGGAGCCTACCAGGTCTCTTTGGTGGGGCTAATGGCGGACTCTGGGAGGGCTCATGCCAAGGAGTACTTCCCAGAACTTCTGCTGCCAGTGTCCTTGTCCCTACGGTGAGCAACATCCACCACCCGCCTCTGCAGGAGCCCCTCCAACACTAGCAGGTAGGTCTGGTTCAGTCTCCCTTGGGGTCACTGCTCCTTCTCCTGGGTCCTGATGCACACACTACTTTGTGTGTGCCCTCCAAGAGTGGAGTCTCTGTTTCCCCCATTCCTGTCGAAGTCCTGCAGTCAAATCCCGCTAGTCTTCAAAGTCTGATTCTCTAGAATTCCTCCTCCCGTTGCCGGACCCCCAGGTTGGGCACCTGACGTGGGGCCTAGAACCTTCACTCCAGTGGGTGGACTTCTGTGGTATAAGTGTTCTCCCATCTGTGAGTCACCCACCCAGCATTTATGGGATTTGATTTTACTGTGATTGCGCCCCTTGTACCGTCTCATTGTGGTTTCTCCTTTGTCTTTGGATGTGGGGTGTCTTTTTTGGTGAGTTCCAGTGTCTTCCTGTTGATGATTGTCCAGCAGCTAGTTGTGATTCTGGTGTTGTCACAAGAGGAAGTAAGAGCACGTCCTTCTACTCTGCCATCTTGGTTCCTAATCCATACTCTCATTTCTTATAATAAATGTTGTGTTCTTAAAAGAATTGCCACCATAATTCACAAACAGTTGTTGAACTCATACTGTGTGAGAAGAAAGATGATATGTATGCAATGAGAATGCAAACATTTCTAAGGCAAGTCTTGGCTTTTAACGAGCTCACAGCCAGATAATCACAGAAACAAATATTGAAATACAAGTCTACCAGGAGATTAGTAGAGGTGCTGATAATACCATCTGGACTGAATACCTGGCTGAACCCCATTAAGGCCTCTCTATAAAGTCCTAGGATTCTGTAGAACAGGTGCAGAGTTCTACTTGTGTTGCAGCTGCCCAAGACAAGATTCATATATAAGTTCCCTTGTTTATTAAATCTGCCACCTACCAGTCGGGAGCTGTCTGCCTCTTTCTTTGGTCTCTCCTTGCCCTCTGTGTGCAGGGGCCAGTTTTGAATTTCACCTGGGGAACTCTTGAGGGTGCAAACCAACAGTGTGCTGAGAGAATAATAATAATAATTGATAATAATAATATATAATGTATATTATAATATATAATAATAATAATGTCTGAGCAGAGTCTTGAAGAAAGTGAAGTTTGCCAAGCAAAAGAAGGGACCAGGGACACACAGAGCAAAGGGAACTACGTGTGTACCAAATTAATTATTTCTGTGGGGTGTCTTGCCTAATACTGAGAAGCATTTTGCAAGCCAAAGAATTCCAGGGGTATATCTCTCAACATTACCTGTGTTTTTTTTGTTTGTTTTTGTTTTTGTTTTGCAGTTCACGGGCCTCTCACTGTTGTGGCCTCTCCCGTTGCGGAGCACAGGCTCAGCGGCCATGGCTCATGGGCCCAGCTGCTCCGCGGCATGTGGGATCTTCCCAGACCGGGGCACGAACCCGTGTCCCCTGTATCGGCAGGTGGACTCTCAACCACTGTGCCACCAGGGAAGCCCCTGTTTGTTTTTATCAGATTATTTCCTCCTCTTCATTAATTTTCCTTCCCTCCCCCCCCATTATGGTAGCAAGTACTTTACACAAAAACTCTTTAAAATGTTTTTCCCCATGCATTTCATTTTTTTGCTGTGTGAATCTTTACAGGTAAAATGTCCCCTGATGTCTTCTGTCCTTGGAAAAGGAAAAGACTGGTGGTACTTTATATCTACAGCCTCCAGGACTGACATTTTCTTAATCTCTCTTCTCATTGTCTCAGGCTCCCTCTTTTCTAATACTATCATGTTCTTATTCTGGTTGTTTGACCACACTCAGTGCCTGCAATATTGAGTATGTTGTCTGTGATCCCTGTGGCACATGAACTTTTTAGTGTCTACCAATGCCATGCACTGAGCTTGGATGATTAAAAAAATGGTTTTTGCCTTTTTGGGGAATATTTTCTCCCATTTGGTAGAGTTGTGCTCATTCAATCAACATGCAAATTTATTCTGTTTGTTCTTCAGATCCCTGGCATTGCAGGCAAATCTTTTGTTAATTAGAGGTTAGATTGCATTTCTTCTTTATAGGCACTCAACTTTCTGTTTTAAAGAAATGTGATTCCATTCCCACAATAAATGCAACCAAGAACTCTGAGTCAGTCTCAACCAGCTGTACAGTGACAGGGGTGAAGTGTTGCTGATGTTTTTCAAAGACCATAGAAAGATTAGCTGAATATGTTTTCCAAGTTGTTCTCTTTTCTCCCATGGATCTCTGAATTATCTGCACTTACTTGAATGAGGGAGAAAGATTGTTTACTTCCCTTGAAGGCTTTTACATTCTTGGTCCTTTATTCAGTTACAACTATATCACATTTTTTTTTTTTTATAGCAAATGCACCTAAAGGTGAGGAGGGCTACACAATTTTCTCAAGGTGTCACATCTTATGTAAAGTAAGCAAGTTATGACTTTGGGAAAGATACTTAACCCTCCTTGCATGTTTCCTCATCAGTAACATGGGGATAAAAATAGTACCTAACTCAGATGTTCATTCAGCTTAAAATGGCTATATCTATCTGAAAAATCCAGATTGTTCTCTGAGATTTGCTCACACTGTTCTGAAACTATTAGGAAATTTGTCTTGTAAGCTATAGTGCTTTGCAAAGACCTGTTAGAACATGTTGGATAATCCTGTGTTCAAACAAATGTGCCCCATATTCTTAACTAGCTTGCTTGGGAAAAAGGTTAATTAGATAAATGTTTGGAATAATGTTGCGTCATGCTAATCTTCTTCTAGAGAGTGACTGGAACTTTTAATCAATGCCAGAATGGATTTTGTTATTAAAATGGTTGGAAAGGAAGGTGTGCTTTTGCACTTGAGCAGAGGAGACACTCAACAGATGTATACTGAACTGAAGTGGAGACTTCATGGAGTCATTGGCTTCTCTGCCCATTGCAGAGACATTGCAGAATGAGAGTCTAGCCCAGGGCTGTGTACCTACCAACCACTTAGCAAGGGTTGATTATATGATGGATTTGTATTTGGTTATTTGTTTATTTTTAAATTTTTATTTTATATTGGAATATAGTTGATTAACAATGTTGTGTTAGTTTCAGGTGTACAGCAAAGTGATTCAGTTATACATATACATGTATCTATTCTTTTTCAAGTTCTTTTCCTATTTAAGTTATTACAGAATATTGATGTATTTGGTTATTAAATCAGCATGCATAGGGTTTCTGAGACAGTTCTCACCTTTATCATTCATATATAGCAAATTGTATACACTTACGCCTTTTACATTTTGGCCCAAACATTTTATTTTATTTTTCTCAATCTAAGTTTTCTGGTTTTATTGAGATATAATTAACATACAGCACTGTATAAGCTTAAGATGTACAGTATAATGATTTGACTAACATTTATTGTGGAATGATGGCCACAATATGTTTAGTGAACATCCATCATCTCATTTAGGTGCCAAAAAACAGAAAAAAAGTTTTTTTCCTTGTGATGAGAACTCTTAGGATTGAGCCTCTTAACAACTTTCAAATGTACCATCCAATGATGTTAACTATAGTTATCACATTGTACATTACACCCCTAGCAATTATTTATGCTATAATTGGAAGTTTGTACCTTTGACCACCTTCATTTAATTTCCCCACCCCACCCCTGCCTCCAGTAAGCACAAATCTGCTCTCTTTTTCTATGAGTTTGCTTATTTGTTTTTTGGAGTTCATGTGTAGGTAAGATCTGTCTGACTTGTTTCATTTAGCATACTGTTCTCAAGATCCAACCATGTTGTCCCAAGTGGCAAATGGCAGGGCGTCCTTTTTTAATGGTTGAATAATACTCCATTGTGTAAATATCACAACTTCTTTACCTATTTATTCGTCCATGGACTCTTAGTTTATTTCCATGTGTTGGCTATTGTAAATAATGCTGCTATGAACATGGAGGTGTGGATATCTCTTCAACATAGTGTTTTTGTTTCCTTTGGCTATGTTCCTGGAAGTGGAATTGCTGGATCATACGATAGTTCTGTTTTTAATTTTTTGAGGATCCTCCATACTATTTTCCATAGTGGCTGCACCAATTTACAATCCCATCAATGGTGCACAAGGATTCCCTTTTCTCCACATATTTGCCAGCATTTGTTATCTCTCGTCTTTTTTATGAGTTGGCTTAAACATTTTAAAGTGGAAATTTAAGGTAATTCCCTGGTGGTCCAGTGGGTAGAGCTCCTCATGTCCACTGCAGGGGGCGTGGGTTTGATCCCTGGTTGGGGAACTAAGATCCTTCAAGCCACGTGGCGTGGCCAATAATAAATAAATAAATAACATAAATAATAAAGTGGAAACTTAAAGTATGCTCAGGTCAAGTTATTCAGGTTCATTACTAATTTTCTACTGAGATTAAATAGACACTAGTAGCAGAGTTGTAATCAGATCTACTGAGATGATTCAGTTTGAAGTAATCAGCATCTCTACCTAAAGTTAGATCTTTAAAAATGACCCATATTCCATATTTTGTGTGTGAGCATGTGTGAACTTTTCACTCTAAGGATTAGAGTATATGATAATGAAAGACATTCTTTCATTGTTAATTGCAAAAAAACAAAAAAAATCACCTACCTAGTGTAAAAAACTAGGCTATAGTGAGCATTTTTATCCTTAGGTGTCTTAGTGCACATCCACTAGAGCAGCCTAAAAGAGGGATAAGTTCCATAACTTCCAAAAAGAAAGCGAAGTGTTATTAATTTTTGTCTTTGTTCAGAGAAAACAAAAGTTATGTTTGACTCATAACTTCAGTAATTATATCTGTTACCACTAGAATAATAGTCTCTGGCTCGGAGCGTCAACAGTTAAGCTCTATAGTAATCAATTCCAATGTCCTCTTTAGGGAAACATTGAACAGTTTGGTTTTGACTGATTGAAAATTTCTCTAAGAATTCTTAAAACACCAATCCATTATTTCATTTTCTTACCTGTTTTCTCAACCCTAGTTCAGATCTTGACTGTCTAGTAGGTAAACCATTGCAATGATCTGCTCAGTAATCCTAGTGTTTACCTCCTCCAAGCTAGAGTTCCTGATATACTCTGTAATGTAACAGGCATTTTGTCTTGTTCATCACCACTGGCTCAATACCTAGAGTAATGTCGTACATAGCTGGCACTCAACATGTTTTGCTGAGTAAAAAAATATCTGATTACAATAGCCCCATATTTACCCCTACCCCTCAAAACACCAAATTTTAATGTTTCCCCATTGCATTTACAGAATTAAGTCCTTGGTTCAGCATTCAAGGCCCACCCTAATCTAACTCCAATCTAACTATCTCATCTCATTTCCCATCTGTTATAGACTGCATTCCACGTCACACCCACTCCTTCCTCCATGTTCCAGTTAGATCTAGAAGTTCCCTATTTCCTGAACATGCTCTTCTACTGCCCTGACCTTTGTTCATGTCCTTATTATTGCCTCGAATACTCTTTATCCTAAATCCACATATTAAGTACTACCTACCTTTCAAGGCTCAGCCCAAATAGCACTTCTGTGTTCCATGGCGGTTTCATACTTCTTCTGGTCTTTTCATCATAGAGCATACCTGCCCATGTACATGTCACTGTCCTCCCCCTACAATGTAAACTCCACACCTTGTATATTTCTATTTCTGACTGACTGGCTCAGAAATAAAGACACCAGAGTTGCTCAGATAAATATTGTTGAGTGTAATAATATCCACCAACCTGCCCCAAAATATCTCCATTAAATTTAGATTTTGAGGGGCTTTCAGAAACAGTGGCTTTAATTAGAATAAAGCACTATGTTGTTTTAGATTCCCTGGGAAAGATATCACACTAATTCTTTAGTATCTCACTTTGGATTAGTTAGTCTGACTAAGCAATTCTATGTCCAGAAACACTCATCTATAAGCCAGGCCTTATTGAAATTATATACAGAAGGGGTTCTCAATACCGGGTAGTCATCAAAATCACCTGGGATATTTTAAAACTCTAACATCCTGAAGGTTCTGATTGGGTAGGTCTATGAGCAGGACCAGGAAAGATTGTTTGTGAACAGCTCTGTGATGATTCTAGTGTTAGACTGGTTTGGGAACTAAAAGGTTAGAGAATTTGATGAAAGAAATATTTCTAGGAAGTATGTGGGTAGGAATAACATAAAAGAACTGAGTATTCTGGGTTTGAGGAATGAAAAGGAGGCAGGATGAAAATTAAAGAAAAGGTGAAGGAAAATACACTCACTCATTGAACAAGTTCTCTGAATTGCCCAACCCAGTGGTAGATGGCGGGGATGTCATGGTGAGCAAGGACTTTGCTCTCACTGATGTTTCCTAGTAAGGAAGTTAAATGATCCATGCCTTGAAAAGGAAGAATACTTGGTAATTTTGTGGCAAATGGCAGGACCATCTGACTCAGGGTGTGTATAGTCAGGGGGTGGGGGTGAGGGAGGCCATCCAGAGGAAATGGGAGTTAAGTGGAGATGTGAAGTAAGAGTAGGCATAAGATAGGGGCTGAGGAAGACAAAGAGTGTCATGTGAGTTGAGGAGGCCATAACAAACACAGAATACCTGAGAAACAAAAAACCTCATAAAGGCTGGAAGGTGAGGGCAGAGCAGGGAAGGGCTAAGGAGGAAGGGGATGTGAGACACTCACATCAGAGTGATGTTAGAAGATGAACATTCTGACTTCAAAGTGAAGAATGGATTTTTACAAGGCTCTGCAGCAGTCACCCAAGTGAGAGATAATGGTTTGAGCCAGGGTGGTGGCAGTGATGATGGGAAAGGTGGAGAGGGACTCAGGAGGTGGATTGCAGAGGATTTGGAATAGGTCAAAGAGTAGGAGGACTCAGGGATGCATCTCACACCTCTGACTTGGACAATCCCAAGGATGAGGTTGCCATTCTCAAGGAACGTGAAGAGGTACATATTTGGCAATGGGAAGGAAGATGATTATTTTAAATCACATGATTTTTTTAAGGCTTTTTCAAAATTATTTTTATTTTATTTATATATTTTTTATTTTTTAAAATACAAAAACTTATGATTTCAATCCCACTACTGGGCACATACCCTGAGAAAACCATAATTGAAAAAGAGACGTATCACAATGTTCATTGCAGCACTATTTGCAGTAGCCAGGACATGGAACCAACCTAAGTGTCCATCGACAGATGAATGGATAAAGAAGATGTGGCACATATAAACAATGGAATATTACTCAACCATAAAAAGAAATGAAATTGAGTTATTTGTAGTGAGGTGGATGGACCTAGAGTCATCATACAGAGTGAAGTAAAGCAGAAAGAGAAAAACAAATACCGTATGCTAATGCATATATATGGAACCTTAAAAAAAAATGGCACCGATGAACCTAGTTGCAGGGCAGGAATAAAGAGATAGACATAGAAAATGGACTTGAGGAGACGGGGTGGAAGGGGGAGGCTGTGGTGAAGTGAGAGTAGCATCGACATATATACACCACCAATGTAACATAGCTAGTGGGAAGCAGCAGAGCACAGGGAGATCAACTCGGTGCTTTGCGATGACCTAGAGGGGTGGGATAGGGAGGATGGGAGGGAGGCTCAAGAGGGAGGGGATATGGGGACATGTGTATACATATGGCTGATTCACTTTGGTGTACAACAGAAACTAACACAGTGTTGTGAAGCAATTATATTCCAATAAAAATCTATTAAAGAAAATTATGATCATTTTAGTTTCTGATATCTTGAGTTAGAGTGGCCCATGAGACACTGTCAAGTTACTGAATATGCTATTGAATAAATGGTCCTGAATTTTAGAAGACATTTGGATCAAACAAGCAGTTTGAAAGTCATCAGCATAATTAAATTAATAATAAAAATTACCATTGGAGGGCTTACTACATACAAGCATTGTTAAGTGCTTTATATTCGTTATCTCTTTTTTCATAACAGCTCTACAAGGTAAATGCTATTATCCCTTTCAAACAAATATGGAAATTGAGGCTTACAGAGGTTAAGTAACTTGCCTAAGTTACATAAATAATGCTTACCATAAATAATGGTAAAATCTAGAATTAAGCCCAGATAGTCTATTCCGTAATGCACTCAGCTACATACCACCCAGATGATCACTGAGAGCATTAGAATAAGTGGTATCTCCCAGGAAGTTTATAATATAACAAGAGAACTCTGCAAGAAGCCTGAGATCCCCCAGTACCACAGGGATGGACAGAGGATGTAGGAACAACCTGTGAAGCAGAAAGGAAGCGACAGTGGAGTGAACAATAGTGTGGCCAATGCTGCCAAGATGTCAAGTGGGAAATGGCCTGGAGGGTGACTTGGGTTAAGTGATGAGGGGGTTGTTAGTAAGCACGGTGAGGCTGTTTTAGAGGCATGGTGAGAGTAGATGCCAGGTTTAATGGTTTGGGGTGTGATTGGAGACAAGGAAGAAGAGACGGGAAGTGGAGACTACTCTTTCAGGAAGTTTGTCTGTGACGGAGAGAACACAGAAAGCATGAAAGTGGGTAGGGATGTAGGGTAAAGGGAGAATTTTTCTTTTAAAGAAAATAGCTAGAGATGAGCATGCTGATGGAATCACATATTATTAGGATTAAGTTGGTAGTGAAGGAGAGATTGAAAATAGGGTAGCAAGGGGGCATACCGGCAGACGGATAAAGAGAGAAAGGACAGGATCGGTAATAGAGGTAAAAGGGTTTACTGTATTTAGGATCAGGAACAACTTTTCCATCATCACAGGAAGGAAGAACAGCTGGGGGCAGATGTAAGTACGTTTGCAGAATCGGTTTAGAAAATTCATGGAGCTCTTGTCTGACGGTACCAATTTCCCCTGTAATTTTCAGAGAGTGAGAGGGAGATGTGAGCGTTAGGGTATGGAATGCCATGGAAGATTAGACTATCCCCTCTGGGAAGACATGACTGAATGAACTGTCAGGAGGTATTAGTGCCCAACCTGTCAAAATGGCATGAATGAGCATTCCTCATGCATGCTGCACGGTTCTGTCAGCAGAGCCTAGTGGTCAGGCTGCAGGAGAGGTGAACGGTGAGACTGCACTAAAATTCAGGCATGATTACCTGCTTCTATCATACTCACGATTCTCCCTTCCTCCTTGCTAACAGAGCCCCGTTTTTGTTTAGGTGACCACTCTCCTCACTTTAGGCATATTCTTCAAGGGAGGCTGGTCCTGATTCGTCTCAACCAACCATGGTGGTCCTTGTCAATGACTGATTTGGGCAAAGGCATGAGCGTGTGATGAAGTCTAAGCAATGAGGTGGATTCCACAGACAGGAAAATGTTTTCTTCTAAAAAGAGAGAGAAGGAAGAGATGGTCACTTTTCTACCTTGGGATGCTGTCTTGCCTGCAGGTGCTGCTTGGAAGTAGCCTGAAAGCAAGGTGACGTATGAGGATGCAGGGTTCAAAGGTAGAACTGGGTCCTCGTTAACATAATTGAACTAGTGGCCTTCTTTTTATGTGAGATAATTACCTTACTGCTTATGTCATTTTGAATAGGAGTTTTGCTATTTGAATCTGATACACAAGATGAGCACATTGGAAAGGTAGTGGTACAAAAGACATTGAGGATATTGGCTAGATCCTGCTTGAGGTGATGGACCCTGCAGTCTAAGATGGAGAGGGAAGGAAGTGATGACAGGAGAGGGCTGAGAGAATGTAAGGGCTCTTGGCCTGGAAGTCACAAAGAAGTCAAAGAGATAATGCCTTAGGAGTAGTGGAGTGAGAAAGATGGAGAAACTGGAGAGAGGAGAAGAACTGAACTTATTCAGATACTTTGGGATGTTCCTAACATTGTCATATTTGAAGATCCATTTGTTTCTTTATTTTAGTGACTGTGAGTATCCCCACAAAAGATTTAGTATGGAATCTTGTCAGCAGAAGTGAGAGAGGCAAGAGTGTCTTGTCACCTTTCATATGTTTTGGAAATAAAGAAGAAAATGGTATCTTTTAGAAAACATTTGTGGGGAGAAGAGCTTTTAATAGGGAGCTACGAACTGTATATTTCCACCCAGACTCCAAGCCAACTGGACAAGATGGTAATTAGCAAGACACACTATTGTTCACTCTTACACACTTCATAGCCCAAGCTTGATTCACAGAAACTACAAAACAGAATAGTTACTTGCTTTTAACTTCCTTTTAACTTCAATCTAACTACTTCAATTAACTAACTTCAATTAACTACTATCCTTTTAACTTCAAATCCTTTGCATTTCTTAAAACAAAGAAACCAACATTTTTAATTAAATACACAACTCATATAAAAGGTAAAATAGCCTATGAAAGATATATAAGAAGAGATATTTAAGGTATAATTTGTTTGGAAAACAAAAGTAAAATTAAATAAAAAAGGTCAACTCTGAGCACCCTCGATTTCTACCACAAGTAACTTGGAGCAGCCTCACTTGATTTATCTTCAGTAGTCTTCTCATTTTATTTTAGGGATGTCCTCTGAGACCATTTGGTCTTTCTCAGTGAGGTTTTCTTAGAACAAGCCTCCAGGCTCAGTGTAAAAGCTGAAAACTGCTGGCCCCTAGTGCAGCCCTCTCAACAATTTTGTTTGGCCACCACTGAAAAGTAAATATTTTACAGTTGAATGTCCTTAGGCAGGAAAGGCCAGTGACATTTGACCACATTTGTCAAAACTCCTTTATCTGTGAGAACCCAGAGACACTTGAGTCTGAGACCTCTGTTTCCCAGTAAGGGATAAGCTGTTTTCTGGCACATCTTAAAATATAGAACATGTGGAATATTAGAGGTGAAAGAGATCTTGTCAGAGATATGGGATATGTTGGGGTATTTGGTGAAAAGGGAAATGAGACCCAGAGGGATTAAGCAAATTAATCCCAGAGCTGTTTGGAAACTTGGGTTTCACAAGGAAGAGACTCATTACCCCCCATGTAGCTTCCATTCCTAAGACTATACATATAGTCATTACTCCATGGACACAAGTGTCAGTGTCATGGTGCACAGGCAGTACATTATGGTGGTTAAGAACATGGATTTTTGTGCCAGATTAAAACATCATCCCATTACCTACTATGTGTGTGAGCTTCCTGATCTGACAAATGGGAGTAATAGCTGTATCTGCCTCATAAGCTTTTTGCAAATACTGACTGAGTTAATAAATATAAAGCTCTTAGAATAGTTTCTGGCACTCAGTAAGTACTGAGTGTTGATTATTATCATTCATTCATTTATTAAGCATTGAAAGAACATTTTCTACGTTCAAGGCACTGTAGTAGGTCCTGAATATTCAACTGTGGACTAGACAGTGCCATTCTTCAAGGAGCTAACAATCTAGTAGTGTGGGTACTCTGACACTACCAAAGCTTAATGCAAAGGCTAGCTTTCAACATTAGGTGGGAGCCTCATCTCTTCATATCAGGTGTCATTTCTTTTAAAAAAAAAACTACTGTAAAGAAAAAGGTAAAATTGGCAAACATGTTTTAGTAATGAAATGCATTTTTCTGTGTGTCTGATAAGGCAGTTGAAATTGAAGTCTTTTGAGAAAATCACCTAAAAACTGCACATACTGACTTGATAAAGCTCCTATTTCTAGGGATATGGCCTATTTCACATTGGAAATGTGAAGGATAGTGAGTGCCCAGTATTTTTTTTTAAAAGATATATCCCTTCTTTAATGCAAACTGAAATCCTCTTAATTCCAGGTTGTCTTATTAAGTTAGGAAATGTGGGGTGGAGTAGGGGAAGTGGTTATCAAGGCCTTAGAGCCTGAGGTCCCTGTTACTTCATACAGCAGACAGTGTGCTCTCAAACCTAACATCCTGTTTGGTCCAAGCAGGTCACATGACTCCAGGAAGGCCAATCAGGGCTAATGAGATTCATTCCTGGCAAGTGGTTTGTATTATCAGGAGAGCCTTGGGACTGTAAAGCTAACAGATGGATCCTACTAACATGCTCTGAGTCCTGAATTAAGCCACACTTGAAACCACAGCACTGTTCTGTTATGTGAGTCAATATATTCCCTCTCTGTAAACCTATTAGGCTTGGGTTTGATGTTTTTGTAAGCAACTTTGGCGGACTCCCTGAACTTAATAGTTTTAAACAAATGTTTTAAAAGTAAACATATAGTGGCCTGAATGTATCAATAGAAACCTGTCCATTTGTAAATAATCAGACTTATTTGCATACAGCTGGATGGACTCTACCCTATCCAGAGAGTAATCTGAACCATTGGCTTTGACTTGAGATAAGGAGAATAAAGAACATAGGTTCCATGTTCAGGCCGACTGCGCCAAAAACTTGAGAATTCCTGAAGGTACAGCAAGAAATTAAACTTGAAAGTATACAACGTGGCATTATAAGACATTCTTTTATGGAAGCAACTTGCTGTGGCAATTTTGGACTGGCATAATTGACTCTGGAGACAGACCTCCTGGGCGTGGATCCTGTTTGGCCACTTATTAGTAGTGAGATCTTGCACAGGTTATTTCATTTTTCTGTGCCTCAGTTTCCTCATCTGTAAAAAGGGATAATAATAGCACCTATTTAAAGGAGGTTTTACGAACCACATTTGCAAAATATATTATAGATGCCATATAATTTTTTTTAATTACAGATATATAAGGTAATAAACCAGACCTATGAATACTGACACATCTTCTCCCCAACATGACACTATTTGGCCTGAAATAGAATACAAAGCAGTGACCCCAAAGTTCAGTGCAACTCTGATTCTTCCTTCAGACCACCTGGGCTATTGAGACACCGAACTTTGGGTTTCTATGATGAACAATGATGGATTCAAGAGCCCAATCAACTCACACTACTACATTTCTGGAAGCTTAGGCCCATCTTTTGCAAGGTCTGCTTGCTGGTTCATGACTAAGACATGATGAAAAAAATTCACTTGAGGCCAGTGGTCATTTTCACCTGGCCAGTCTTGGTGACCTGTTGACTCAAAAGTAATAGAGTCATTGCTCAAAAAGATATTGACAATAATATTTTAATAAGTACTAAAGAAAATTTTTTGGCTAATTCTGCCTCATGTGACCACGGAATAAGTAGATGTTTTCATTACCATGTGCACCTTTTCAACATGTTTTGAGACATTTCAATTCATTCCAAGATCCCTGAAACCATTTGACATTTATAGTTAGGTTCACTTATCTTTATCTTTACCTGTGTCATTTTCCCTTGTGGATGTCAAATCCCACTTTGTTTTAGCCTTTGAAAGGGAACAAAGCTTTGATAACCCAGAAAAACAGCCTAAAACTATTTTCTTTTTTTTTTTAATTTATTTTTATTTATTTCTTTGTGGCTGCATTTGGTCTTGGTTGCTGCGCGCAGGCTTTCTATAGTTGTGGCGAGCTGGGGCTACTCTTTGTTGCAGTGCACGGGCTTCTTATTGCTGTGGCTTCTCTTGTTGCGGAGCATGGGCTCTAGGTGCGCAGGCTTCAGTAGTTGTGGCACATGGGCTCAGTAGTTGTGGCCCGTGGGCTCTAGAGTGCAGGTTCAGTAGTTGTGGCACACGGGCTTAGTTACTCCGTGGCCTGTGGGATCTTCCCAGACCAGGGCTTGAACCCATGTTTCCTGCATTGGCAGGCAGATTCTTAACCACTGTGCCACCAGGGAAGCCCCTAAAACTACTTTCAATAGTGTTGCTTCATTACTATATTATAGGTAAGGTAAACAAGATTCAACAGGTACAATAGTATTAAAAAGTATCTAATAAGATCAACTTCTTTTCGTGCAGCATACTGAATTGCACCCTTTTTAATAAAGTTCACAGAAATAAGCAAATATCTTTTTTTTTTTTTTTTTTTTTTTTTTTTTTTTTTTTTTTGCGGTACGCGGGCCTCTCACTGTTGTGGCCTCTCCCGTTGCGGAGCACAGGCTCCGGACGCGCAGGCTCAGTGGCCATGGCTCACGGGCCCAGCCGCTCCGCGGCATGTGGGATCCTCCCAGACCGGGGCACGAACCCGTGTCCCCTGCATCGGCAGGCGGACTCTCAACCACTGCGCCACCAGGGAAGCCCAGCAAATATCTTTTAAATTGTGTTTTTGTATTAGACTTCTACAATCCATACTAATATTTAAAAGAGCTATCAGTTTATAAACTGAGAAACTGTCAAATAAAATGGAAAGAGATAAAATGTTTTATTGCTAATATATGACTTCACATGTTGAGTCAATTATTCTCTTTGCTAATTTGAGTAGCTTTAGCTTTTCTGGTTACTTAGATTGACTTTCTCTGTCTTCATTTTACCCTCCTTCTATTTAGAGAAGTTAGAAAGCTAGGATTATGCTTCAATATGGCAGAGGAGTAAGACATGGACATCACCTTCCTCCCCACAAATACCTCAAAAATACATCTACATGTGGAACAACTCCTACAAAACACCTACTGAAAGCTGGCAGAAGACCTCAGACTTCCCAAAAGGCAAGAAACTCCCCATGTACCTAAGTAGGGCAAAAGAAAAAACAAAAAACAGAGACAAAAGAATAGGGATGGGACCTGCACCTCTGGGAGGGAGCCGTGAAGGAGGAAAAGTTTCCACACACTAGGAAGCCCCTTCACTGGTGGAGACGTGGGGTGGGTGGGGGTAAGCTTTGGAGCCACGGAGGAGAGTGCAGCAACAGGGGTGCAGAGGGCAAAGTGGAGAGATTCCTGCACAGAGGATGGGTGCTGACCAGCACTCACCAGCCTGAGGGGCTTGTCTGCTCACCCACTGGGGAAGGTGGGGGCTGGGAGCTGAGGCTTGGGCTTTGGAGATCAGATCCCAGGGAGAGGACTGTGGTTGGCTGTGTGAACACAGCCTGAAGGGGTCTAGTACATCACAGCTAACAGGGAGGGAGTCTGGGAAAAGGTCTGGAACTGTCTAAGAATCAAGACACCATTGTTTTAGGATGCGTGAGGAGAGGAGATTCAGAACACTGCCTAAACGAGCTTCAGAGATGGGCACGAGCCACAGCTATCACCATGGACACCAGAGATGGGCATGAAATGCTAAGGCTGCTGCTGCAGCAACTAAGAATCCTGTGTGCAAGCACAGGTCACGATCCACACCTCCACTCCCAGGAGACTGTGCAGCCTGCCATTTCCAAGGTCCCATGATCCAGGGACAACTTCCCCAGGAGAACTCACACTGCGCCTCAGGCTGGTACAAAGTCACACCAGCCTCTGTCACCGCAGGCTCACTCTGCATTCTGTACCCCTCCCTCCCCCCAGCCTGAGTGGGCCAGAGTCCCCTAATAAGCCGCTCCTTTAGCCCCCTCCTGTCTTGGCTAAGAACAGACTCCAGAGGGCGACTTACATGCAGAGGCAGGGCCAAACCCAAAGCTGAACCCCAGGAGCCGTGTGAACAAAGAAAAGAAAGGGAAATTTCTCTGTGCAGCCTCAGGAGCAGTGGATAAAATCAGTACACTCAACCTGATGTACCCGGCATCTGAGAAATACATGAATAGACAATGAATCATCCCAAAATTGAGGCGGTGGACTTTGGGAGCAACTGTACACTTGGGGTTTGCTCTATGCAACAGACTAGTTTCTGATTTTTATGTTTATCTTAGTATAGCTTTTAGTGCTTGATATCATTGGTAGATTTGTTTATTGGTTTGGTTGCTCTCTTCTTTTTTTATTACTTTTAATTTTTTTATTTTAATATTTATTTTAATAATGTTATTTATATAATTTTATTAATTTTTTTTTTGTTCTTTCTTTTTTTCTCCCTTTTCTTCTGAGCTGTGTGGCTGACAGGATTTTGATGCTCCAGCAGGGTGTCAGGCCTGAGCCTCTGAGGTGGGAGAGCCGAGTTCAGGACACCAGACCACCAGAGACCTCCCAGCCCCAAGTAATATCAATCAGTGAGAGGTCTCCCAGAGAACTCCAACTCAATGCTAAGACCCATCTCCACTCAACAACTAGCAAGCTCCAGTGCTGGACACCCCATATGAAACAACTAGCAAGTCAGAGACACAACCCCACCTGTTAGCAGAGAGGCTGCCTAAAATCATAATAAGTTCACAGACCCCCAAAACACACCATTGGATGTGGTTCTGCCCACCAGAGATATAAGATCCAGCCTCATCCACCAGAACACAGGCACCAGACCCCTCCACCAGGAAGCCTACACAACTCACTGAAGCAACGTTACCCACTGGGGGCAGACACCAAAAACAATGGAAACTACAAACCTGCAGCCTGTGAAAAGGAGACCCCAAACACAGTAGGTTAAGCAAAATGAGAAGACAGAAAACTATGCAGCAGATGAAGGAGCAAAGTAAAAGCCCACCAGATCAAACAAATGAAGAGGAAATAGGCAGTCTACCTGAAAAAGAGTTCAGAGTATGATAATAAAGTTGATCCAAAATCTTGGAAATAGAATGGAGAAAATTCAAAAAATGTTTAACAAGGACCTAGAAGAATTAAGAGCAAACAATGATGAACAACACAATAAATGGAATTAAAATTTTTCTAGAAGGAATCAATAGCAGAATAACAGAGACAGAAAACAGATAAGTGACCTGGAAGATAAAATAGTGGAAATAACTACTGCAGAGGAGAATAAAGAAAAAAGAATGAAAAGAATTGAGGACAGTCTCAGAGACCTCTGGGACAACATTAAACACACCAACATTCAAATTATAGGGGTCCCAGAAGAAAAGAAAAAGAAAGGGACTGAGAATATATTTGAAGAAATTATAGTTGAAAACTTCTCTAATATGGGAAAGGAAATAGTCAAATCCAGGAAGCACAGAGAGTCCCATACAGAATAAATCCAAGGAGAAACACTCCACGACACATATCAAACTATCAAAAATTAAATACAAGCAAAAATATTAAAAGCAGCAAGGGAAAAACAACAAATAACATAAAAGGGAATCCCCATAAGGTTAACAGCTGATCTTTCAGAAGAAACTCTGCAAGCCAGAAGGGAGTGGCAGGGCATATTTAAAGTGATGAAAGGGAAAAACCTACAACCAAGATTACTCTACTCAGGAAAGATCTCATTCAGATTTGATGGAGAAATCAAAACATTTACAAACAAGACATGCAAAAGCTAAGAGAATTCAGCACCACCAAACCAGCCTTACAACAAATGCTAAAGAACTTCTCCAGGCAGGAAACACAAGAGAAGGAAAAGACCTACAAAAACAAACCCAAAACAATTAAGAAACTAGTAATAGGAACATACATATTGATAATTACTTTAAATGTAAATGGATTAAAGGCTCCAATCAAAAGACATAGACTGGCTGAATGGATACAAAAATAAGACCCGTATATATGCTGTCTACAAGAGACCCACTTCAGACCTAGGGACATTAGAGACTGAAAGTGAGGGGATGGAAAAAGATATTCCATGCAAATGGAAATCAAAGGAAAGCTGGAGTAGCAATTCTCATATCAGATAAAATCGACTTTAAAATAAAGACTATAATAAGAGACCAAGAAGGACACTACATAATGATAAAGGGATCAATCCAAGAAGAAGATATAACAATTGGAAATATTTATGCACCCAACATAGGAGCACCTCAATACATAAGGCAAATGCTAACAGCCATAAAAGGGGAAATCAACAGTAACACAATCATAGTAGGTGACTTTAACACCTCACTTTCACCAATGGAGAGATCATCCAAAATAAAAATAAATAAGGAAACACAAGCTTTAAATGATACATTAAACAAGATGGACTGAATTGATATTTATAGGACATTCCATCCCCAAACAGCAGAATACATTTTCTTCTCAAGTGCTCATGGAACATTCTCCAGGATAGATCATAGCTTGGGTCATAAATCAAGCCTTCGTAAATTTAAGAAAATTGAAATTGTATCAAGTATCTTTTCCGACTACAACACTATGAGACTAGATATCAATTACAGGAAAAAAAACTGTAAAAAATACAAACACATGGAGGCTAAACAATGCACTACTAAATAACCAAGAGATCACTGAAGAAATCAAAGTGGAAATTTAAAAATGCCTAGAAACAAATGACAATGAAAACACGACGACCCAAAACCTATGGGATGTAGTAAAAGCAGTTCTAAGAGGGAAGTTTATTGCAATACATTCCTACCTCAAGAATAAAGAAATATCTCAAATAAAAAACCTAACCTTACACCAGAAGCAACTAAGAAAGAGCAAAAAACCCCAAAATTAGCATAAGGAAAGAAATTATAAAGATCAGATCAGAAATAAATGAAAAACAAATGAAGGAAATGATAGCAAAGATCAATAAAACTAAAAGCTGGTTCTTTGAGAAGATAAACAAAATTGATAAACCATTAGCCAGACTCATCAAGAAAAAAAGGGAGAAGGCTCAAATCAACAGAATTTGAAATGAAAAAGAAGAAACAACTGACACTGCAGAAATAAAAAAGGCTCATGAGAGATTATTACAAGCAACTATATGCCAATAAAATAGACAACCAGGAAGAAATGGACAGATTCTTAGAAAAGCACAACTTTCCGAGACTGAACCAGGAAGAAATAAAAAATATAAACTAACCAATCACAAGCACTGATATTGAAACTGTGATTAAAAATCTTCCAACAAACAAAAGCCCAGGACCAGATGGCTTCACAGGGGAATTCTATCAAACATTTAGAGAAGAGCTAACACCTATACCTCTCAAACTCTTCCAAGATATAGCAGAGGGAGGAACAGTTCCAAACTCATTCTATGAGGCCACCATCACCCTAATACTAAAACCAGACAAAGATGTCACAAAAAAAGAAAACTACAGACCAATATCACTGATGAACATAGATGCAAATATCCTCAACAAAATACTAGCAAACAGAATCCAACAGCACTATAAAAGGTTCATACACCATAATCAAGTGGGGTCTAGCCCAGGAATGCAAGGATACTTCAATATACACAAATCAATCAATGTGATACACCATATTAACAAACTGAAGGATAAAAAACATACAATAATCTCAATAGATGCAGAAAAAGCTCTGGACAAATTTCAACACCCATTTATGATTAAACCCTTCAGAAAGTAGGCATAGAGGGAACTTACTTCAACATGATAAAGGCCATATATGACACAGCCACAGCCAACATCATTTTCAGTGGTGAAAAACTGAAACCATTTCCACTAAGATCAGGATAAAGACAAGGTTGCCCACTCTCACCACTATTATTCAACATAGTTATGGAAGTTTTAGCTAAAGCAAGCAGGGAAGAAAAAGAAATAAAAGAAATCCAAATCAGGAAAGAAGATTTAAAACTGTCACTGTTTGCAGATGACATGATACTATGCATAGAGAATTCTAAAGATGCTACCAGAAAACTACTAGAGCTAATCAATGAATTTGGTAAAGTAGCAGGATAGGAAATTAATACATAGAAATCTCTTGCATTTGTATACACTAATGATGAAAAATCTGAAAGAGAAATTAAGGAGACACTCCCATTTACCACTGCAACAATAAAAATAATATACCTAGGAATAAACCTACCAAAGGAGACAAAAGACCTGTATGCAGAAATTAAAGATGATACAAACAGATGGAGGGATAGACCATGTTCTTGGATTGGAAGAATCAGCATTGTGAAAATGATTACACTACCCAAAGCAATCTACAGATTTAATACAATCCCTAGCAAACTAACAATGTCATTTTTCACAGAACTAGAACAAAAAATTTCACAATTTGTACAGAAACATAAAAGACCCCAAATAGCCAAAACAATCTTGAGAAAGAAAAATGGAGCTGGAGGAATCAGTCTCCCTGACTATACTACAAAGCTACAGTAATCAAGACAGTATGGTACTGGCAGAAAAAGAGAAATATGGATCAATGGAACAGGATAGAAAGCCCAGAGATAAACCCAGGCACATTTGGTCACTTTATCTTTGATAAAGGAGGCAAAATATACAATGGAGAAAAGACAGCCTCTTCAATAAGTGGTGCTGGGAAAACTGGACAGCTACATGTAAAAGAATGAAATAAGAGTACTCCCTAACACCATACACAAAAATAAACTCAAAATGGATTAAATACCTAAATGTACGGCCAGACACTATCAAACTCTTAGAGGAAAACATAGGCAGAACACTCTATGACATAAATCACAGCAAGATCCTTTTTGACCCACCTCCTAGAGAAATGGAAATAAAAGTAAAAATAAACAAATAGGACCTAATGAAACCAAAAGCTTTGCACAGCAAAATTAACCATAAACAAGATGAAAAGACATCCCTCAGAGTGGGAGAAAATATTTGCAAACAATGCAACTGACAAAAGATTAATCTCCAAAATATACAAGCAGTTCATGCAGCTTAATATCTAAAAAGAAACAACCAATCCAAAAATGGGCAGAAGACCTAAATAGACATTTCTCCAAAGAAGATATACAGATTTCCAACAAATACATGAAAGGATGCTCAACATCACTAATCATTAGAGAAACGCAAGTCAAAACTACAATGAGGTATCTCCACACACCGGTCAGAATGGCCATCATCAAAAAATCTACAAACAATAAATGCTGGAGTGGGTGTGGAGAAAAGGGAACCCTGTTGCACTGCTGGTGGGAAGGTAAATTGATACAGCCACTATGGAGAACAGTATGGAGATTCCTTAAAAATCTAAAAATAGAACTACCATATGACTCAGCAATCCCACTACTGGGCATATACCCTGAGAAAACCATAACTCAAAAGGAGTCATGTACCACAATGTTCATTGCAGCTCTATTTACAATAGGCAGGACATGGAAGCAACCTAAGTGTCCATGGACAGATGATTGGATAAAGGAGATGTGGCACACTTATACAATTGAATATTATTTAACCAGAAAAAAACCCGAAACTGAGTTATTTGTAGTGAGGTGAATGGACCTAGAGACTGTCACACAGAGTGAAGTAAGTCAAAAGAGAAAAACAAATACTGTATGCTAACACATACATATGGAATCTAAAGAACAACAAAAAAAGGTTCTGAAGAACCTAAGGAGAAGACAGGATTAAAGACGCTGACATAGAGAGTGGACTTGAGTACACGAGGAGGGGGAAGTGTAAGCTGGGACAAAGTGAGAGAGTGCCATTGACCTATATACATTGCCAAATGTTAAATTGATAGCTAGTAGGAAGCAGCCGCATAGCACAGGGAGATCAGCTCAGTGCTCTGTGACCACCTAGAAGGAGGGTGGTTGGGAGACACAAGAGGGAGAGGATATGAGGATATATGTATATGTATAGCTGATTCACTTTGTTATACAGCAGAAACTAACACAACATTGTAAAGCAATTATGTTCTAACAGATGTTAAAAAAACAAAAAGAAAGCTAAAAATGTGACATTACCTTGACTCTTTTGCAGTTAGGGTCCTGAACACCGAATAGATTCAGTTATTCGATAAAATTTTGTGAGCTCTAAAAGGCAGAAATATGGGGTTTGTCATCTTGCAGTAGAGTATAGATGGACATAATTGCTAAATCAATATTAGCAATGGCTGGATTCTACATCTCACCCTGGTCACTAGCTTTGTGGATGCAAGTAGCTTTGAAATTAGCAGCAGTTGAGATGGCTGTAGCAGTATCTGACCTCTGCATCACATTTACAATGATGGGAACCTGGAACCAAACTTCTCCAGTCTTTAAACTGATTTTTTAAGTATTTAATCTTCCTTATTACCTATAGTAATTTCATAGTTGATTCTCATATTAAATATTAAATATTTATTAAATATTTTATTAAATATTTATTAAATATTAGTAAAGCTTAATGTATTTCCTATTTTTAAAATAACATATAAATAGTGGTTCTACTGTTTCCTCTAGTTCCTAATTGATTGTCTTATGCACAGTCCTTGATGTGTCCACCCATGTTTGGAAACCTATGGCTTAGAGGACAATCTTTGTTGGCCAACTATTTTACCTTTTATATAAAAATTTATGGCATTTATTGACACAGAATATTCCATTATTGGATAAAGAAGATGTGGTATATATGTACAATGGAATATTACTCAGCCATAGAAAGAATGAAATAATGCCATTTGCAGCAACATGGATGGACCTAGAGATTATCATACTAAGTGAAGTGAGCCAGACAGAGAAAGGTAAATATCATATGATACGACTTATATGTGGAATCTGAAAAAAAAAAGATGCAAATGAACTTATTCACAAAACAGAGATAGACCCACAGGCATAGAAAACAAACTTATGGTTACCAAAGGGGAAGGGGTGGGAGAGATAAATTAGGAGGATGGGATTAACATATACACACTACTATATATAAAATAGATAACCAACAAGGACCTACCATATAGCACAGGGAACTATACTCAAAATACTGTAATAACCTATAAGGGAAAAGAATCTGAAAAAGAATATATATATATGTGTATATCTATATATATTATATCTATATAATATATATATAGCTGAATCACTGTACTATACACCTGAAACTAACACAACATTGGAAATCAACTACAATAAAAACAAAAATAAAACAAAAAGAATATTTTAATTCTCACCTCTAAGAACCATGGTTGCTCTCACATTTATTCATTTAATAAATATGTATTAATAAATATGTAAATAAATAAATATGTATTCATTAAATAAATATGTAATAAATATACTATGAGTAATTTTAGGCTCTGAAGATATGTGAGTGAAGAAAACAAAATTCCTGTCCTCATAGAGCTTGCATTCTGGTCTGTATGTGAGCAAACAGACCAGAAACAAAGAAGCAAATATTTAATATGTCAGATAAGTGCTAGAGGGTAAAATAAAGCAGGTTAAGGGGGAAGCGAGTGCCAAGTACAGAAATGTGCTGGAGCCGCTCACGTGGGCTCTCAAGAGCCCATTGTGTGCATGTCTTCCCAAGTCAGCACTCAGTGATGTCATGTTGGCAGACTGAAATTGGCCACGATGGGGGTATTTATAGCATGGAAATGAACAAATGTAGAAATCAGGACTTTTTTTCCCAGAGAACTAATAGTTAAACATTTACCAGCACATTACTGGATAAGAGTGAGTGGTTCTATGTTATATAGGCTGATTAGAGCAGCCATCATTGGGCAGAGATAAGAAGGCAGTGAGGGAGTGAGTCATATTGATATCAGAGGTCAGGATGAACAGCATTCTTGGAAGAGGGAACAACAAGACCTTTGATAGTATAATTGGAGAAAGAAAAAAAATCTTCCACACTGGAGCAGTGTGAAATGGAGGCAACAATTGTGGGAGGTGTTGTAGGAAATGTAGACGGGGCGGGATCATGTCAAGTCAGAGTTTGCTGCTTCATAGCAACCATGGGCTGAAGTTGAATAGCACAATCTGCTTTGAGAAAGATATGTGCTCTGCAGGTTGCAAGAATCCCATTACTTGTATTTCACCAAGCTCACCTGCTTCCCTGGTTTAAGTTTTCTACCTGGCCCCTCTAGGTGTATTGACCCTATTCAATAGCATTTTCTTCCCTCTATATTATAGCACATATTTTATGCTGCCTTGTGTGTGTGTGTGTTTTCAGTCAGTGCAAACAGTTTCCTTAACTCAACTAAAACAAGGACTGTCTTTTTAGTACTTGGAACAATGCCCTTCATGCAGTTGGTGTTTAATACATGTTTGTTGAATAAAATAGGACTAAGGCTCTGTATTTATACTGGTACCTTCTCAGGATGTGCTAACCAATTTTCCTCTATTTAGTGAAATCCTTATTTTCTCCCAAAATTCTGAGCCTGAACTTATGATCCAGGTTTCATTAACATTTATAGTATATATTTTAAGCTATTAAAGTTTACCTTCAAGTGATAATTATACCACTTTACATATAGTATTAGGATCTCAAAATAGCATAAATCTTTTCCCCTCCTAACCTCTGTGCTATTATATTATATGTTACTTTCACATGTATTATAAACCACACTACATTGTTATTTTTGTTTTTATAGTCAATTATCTTTTAAGGAGACAATAATAAACTATATCTTATATATTTACCCATGTAGTTACCATATCTGAACTCTTCATTCTTTTGTGTAGATTCATATTTATACATTTCCATCTGGTATCATTTTTCTTCTGCCTGAAGGACTTTCTTTAATATTTCTTATAGTGAGCGTTTGCTGATGAAAAATTATGTCAGCTTTTGTACGTGTGCAAAAAATCTTTATCTTGTCTTTGCTATTTTTTTTCTTAACATCTCTGACCTTGAATCTCTCACATTGTACTTAATTATCCCATATTTGTTCAGAGCATCCTTCCTCCAAACTGTCTCCAGTATCTTAATTTCCTTGCCTTTGAAGCAGAACAAATCATATTTTCCACTTATCACGCTGAAGTGTTCAGAGAGTTAAGAAAATTATGTGAAAATGTGGAAATAGAAAAAAGGCATTTGTTATGAACAGAATGTTCACCCCCCACCCCCAGTTTGTATGTTGAAGCCTTAACTCCCAATGTGATGGTATTTGGAGATAGGGCCTTTGTGAGGTAATTAGGGTTAGAGGAGGTTATGAAGGTGGGGCCCTCATGATAGGATTAATGTCCTTATAAGAAGAGGTACTGGGAGCTTGCTCCCTCTTTCTCTCACTGAGTGCACAGAAAGGGCTCAGTGATGGCTGCCTGCAAGTCAAATCAAGTTAAGAGAAGAGGCTTCAGAATGAAACCGACCTTTGCTGGCACTTTCACCTTGGACTTCTAGCCTCTAGAACTCTAAGGAATAAATTTCTGTAGTTTAAACTACTCAGACTATGGCATTTTGTTATGGCTGTGAAGCTAAGATAGCATTACTGTTTTTTTCAGTGCAATATTGCATATTTCTAGCAGACCCACCTCTCCTGGGGACTATCTAATTATCCAGGGGGGTATATCTTTGTTAAACTTCCTATTTCCTATTAATTAGGGATTTTCACAACCTTGTAAAAGTAGATATTAACTGATAGCGTTGCAGATTAGTGTTCGGGGCAAAGCAAGTAATTCCTACCCATAAAGTAGAGCAACCATTGGGTTACCATTTATTGCCTAGTAGGACATTTAGAGTTTTGAAACTATTGGCAAATTTATTTTAGCTTTCTATGGAGTGTCTGACTCTGCTTCCCTATTTATTTATTTAACATCTTTATTGGAGTATAATTGCTTTACAATGGTGTGTTAGTTTCTGCTTTATAACAAAGTGAATCAGCTATACATATACATATATCCCCATATCCCATCCCTCTTGCCTCTCCCTTCCACCCTCCTTATCCCACCCCTCTAGGTGGTCACAAAGCACTGAACTGATCTCCCTGTGCTATGCAGCTGCTTCCCACTAGCTATCTATTTTACATTTGGTAGTGTGTATATGTCAATGCTACTCTCACTTCACCCCAGCTTACCCTTCCCCCTCCCTGTGTCCTCAAATCCATTCTCTATGTTGGCATCTTTATTCCTGTTGTGCCCCTAGGTTCTTCTGAACCTTCTTTTTTTTTTTTTTAGATTCCATGTATATGGGTTAGCATACAATATTTGTTTTTCTCTTTCTGACTTACTTCACTCTGTATGACAGTCTCTAGGTCCATCCACCTCACTACAAATAACTCATCTTTGTTTCTTTTTATGGTTGAGTAGTATTCCATTGTATATAAGTGCCACATCTTCTATACACATTCGTCTGTCGATGGACACTCAGGTTGCTTCTATGTCCTGGCTATTGTAAATAGAGCTGCAATGAACATTGTGGTACATGACTCTTTTTGAATTATGGTTTTCTCAAGGTATATGCCCAGTAGTGGGATTGCTGGTTCATATAGTAGTTTTATTTTTAGTTTTTTAAGGAACCTCCATACTGTTCTCCATAGTGGCTGTGCCAAGTTACATTCCCACTAACAGTGCAAGAGGGTTTCCTTTTCTCCACACCCTCTCCAGCATTTACTGTTTGTACATTGTTTGATGATGGCCATTCTGACCAGTGTGAAGTGATATCTCATTGTAGTTTTGATTTGCATTTCTCTAATGATTAGTGATGTTGAGCATCCTTTCATGTATTTGTTGGAAATCTGTATATCTTCTTTGGAGAAATGTCTATTTAGGTCTTCTGCCCATTTTTGGATTGGGTTGTTTGTTTTTTTGAAACTGAGCTGCATGAGCACCTTGTATATTTTGGAGATTAATCTGTTGTTAGTTGCTTCCTTTGCAAGTATTTACTCCCATTCTGAGGGTTGTCTTTTCATCTTGTTTATGGTTTCCTTTGCTGTGCAAAAGCTTTTGTTTCATTAGGTCCCATTTGTTTATTTTTGTTTTTATTTCCATTTCTCTAGGAGATGGGTCAAAAAGGATCTTGCTGTGATTTATGTAACAGAGTGTTCTGCCTATGTTTTCCTCTAAGAGTTTGATAGTGTCTGGCCTTACATTTAGGTCTTTAATCCATTTTGAGTTTATTTTTGTGTATGGTGTTAGGGAGTGTGCTAATTTCATTCTTTTACATGTAGCTGTCCAGTTTCCTAACACCACTTATTGAAGAGGCTATCTTTTCTCCATTGTATATCTTGCCTCCTTTATCAAAGATAGAGTGACCAAATGTGCCTGGGTTTATCTCTGGGCTTTCTATCCTGTTCCACTGATCTATATTTCTGTTTTCCTGCCAGTACCATACTGTCTTGATTACTGTAGCTTTGTAGTACAGTCTAAAGTCAGGGAGCCTGAATCCTCTTCTCCATTTTTCTTCTCAAGATTGCTTTGGCTATCGGGGGTTATTGTGTTTCCATACAAATTGTGAAAATTTTTGTTCTAGTTCTGTGAAAAATGCCATTGGTAGCTTGATAGGGATTGCTTTGAATCTGAAGATTGCTTTGGGTAGTATAATCATTTTCACAATGTTGATTCTTCCAATCCAAGAGCATAGGTATATATCTCCATCTGTTTGGATCATCTTTAATTTGTTTCATCAGTGTCTTATTGTTTTCTGCATACAGGTCTTTTGTCTCCTTAGGTAGGTTTATTCCTAGATATTTTATTATTTTTGTTGCAGTGGTAAATGGGAGTGTTTCCTTAATTTCTCTTTCAAATTTTTCATTATTTGTGTATAGGCATGCAAGAGATTTCTGTGCATTAATTTTGTATCCTGTTACTTTACCAAATTAATTGATTAGCTCTAGTAGTTTTCTGGTAGCATCTTTAGGATTCTCTATGTATAGTATCATGTCATCTACATTGACAGTTCTTCTTTTCTGATTTGTATTCCTTTTATTTCTTTTTCTTCTCTGATTGTTGTAGCTAAAACTTCCAGTACTATGTTGAATAATAGTGGTGAGAGTGGGCATCCTTGTCCTGTTCCTGATTTTTGAGGAAAAGTTTTCTGTTTTTCACCATTGAGAATGCTGTCATATATGGCCTTTATTGCTGAGGTAAGTTCCCTCTATGCCTACCCTCTGAAGGGTTTTATCATAAATGGGTGTTGAATTTTATCAAAAGATTTTTCTGCATCTACTGGGATGATCATAAGTTTTTTCTCCTTTAACTTGTTCATATGGTTTATCACCCTGATTGATTTGTGTATATTGAAGAATCCTTGCATTCCTGGATAAACTCCACTTCATCATGGTGTATGATCCTTTTAATGTGCTGTTGGATTCTGTTTGCTAGTATTTTGTTGAGGATTTTTGCATCTATGTTCATCAGTGATATTGGCTGCTAGTTTTCTTTTTTTGTGACATCTTTGTCTGGTTTTGGCATTAGGGTGATGGTGGCCTCGTAGAATGAGTTTGGGGGTATTCCTTCCTCTGCTGTATTTTGGAAGAGTTTGAGAAGGATAGTTGTTAGTGCTTCTCTAAATGTTTCATAGAATACGTTTGTGAAGCAATCTGGTCCTGGGCTTTTGTTTGTTGGAAGGTTTTTAACCACAGTTTCAATTTCAGTGCTTCTGATTGGTCTGTTTATATTTCTTCCTGGTTCAGTCTCAGAAGGTTGTGCTTTTCTAAGAATTTGTCCATTTCTTCCAGGTTGTCCATTTTATTGTCATAAAGTTGCTTGTAGTAATCTTTCATGAGCCTTTGTATTTCTGCAGGGTCAGTTGTTACTTCACATTTTTCATTTCTAATTCTGTTGATTTGAGTCCTCTCCCTTTTTTTTCTTGATTAGTCTGGCTAATGTTTTATAAATTTTGTTTATCTTCTCAAAGAACCAGCTTTAAGTTTTATTGATCTTTGCTATCATTTCCGTCATTTGTTTTTCATTTATTTCTGATCTAATCTTTATGATTTCTTTCCTTCTGCTAACTTTGGGGGTTTTTTGTTCTTCTTTCTCTAATTGCTTTAAGTGTAAGTTTAGGTTGTTTATTTGAGATGTTTCTTGTTTCTTGAGGTAGGATTGTATGGTGATAAACTTGACTCTTAGAACTTCTTTTGCTACATTCCAGAGGTTTTGGGTCATCGTGTTTTCATTGTCATTTGTTTTTAGGCATTTTTTGATTTCCTCTTTGATTTCTTCAGTGATTTCTTGATTATTAGTAGTGTATTGTTGGGGCTTCCCTCGTGGCGCAGTGGTTGAGAGTCTGCCTGCCGATGCAGGGGACACGGGTTCATGCCCCGGTCTGGGAAGATCCCACATGCCGCGGAGCTGCTAGGCCATGGCCATTGAGCCTGCGCGTCTGGAGCCTGTGCTCCGCAATGGGAGAGGTCACAACAGTGAGAGGCCTGCGTACCGCAAAAAAAAAAAAAAAAAAAAAAGAGTAGTGTATTGTTTAGTCTCCATGTTTTTGTATTTTTTACAGATTTTTTCCTGTGCTTGATTTGTAGTCTCATAGCGTTGTGGTTGGAAAAGATACTTTATACGATTTCAATTTTCTTAAATTTCCCAGGCTTGATTTGTGACCCAAGCTATGATCTATCCTGGAGAATGTTCCATGAGCACTTGAGAAGAAAGTGTATTCTGTTGTTTTTGGGTGGAATGTCCTATAAATATCAATTAAGTCCATCTTGTTTGATGCATCATTTAAAGCTTGTGTTTCCTTATTTATTTTTATTTTGGATGATCTGTCCATTGGTGTACGTGGGGTGTTAAAGTCCCCTACTATGATTGTTTTACTGTCGATTTCCCCTTTTATGGCTGTTAGCATTTGCCTTATGCATTGAGGTGCTCCTATGTTGGGTGCATAAATATTTACAATTGTTATATCTTCTTCTTGGATCGATCCCTGTATCATTATGTAGTGTCTTTCTTGGTCTCTTATAATAGTCTTTATTTTAAAGTCTATTTTATCTGATATGAGAATTGCTACTCCAGCTTTCCTTTGATTTCCATTTGCATGGAATATCTTTTTCCATCCCCTCACTTTCAGTCTGTATGTGTCCCTAGGTCTGAAGTGGGTCTCTTGTAGACAACATATATACATGTCTTTTTTTTGTATCCATTCAGCCAGTCTATGTCTTTTGTTGGAGTGTTTAATTCATTTACATTTAAGGTAGTTATCGATATGTATGTTCCTATTACCATTTTCTTAATTGTTTTGGGTTTGTTTTTGTAGGTCTTTTCCTTCTCTTGTGTTTCCTGCCTAGAGAAGATCTTTTAGCATTTGTTGTAAAGCTGGTTTGGTGGTGCTGAATTCTCTTAGCTTTTGCTTGTCTGTAAAGGTTTTGACTTCTCAGTCAAATCTGAATGAGATGCTTGCTGGGTAGAGCAAATTTGGTTTTAGGTTTTTCCCTTTCATTACTTTAAATATGTCCTGCCACTCCTTTCTGGTTTGCAGAATTTCTACTGAAAGAACAGCATTAAACTTTTGGGGATTTGCTTGTATGTTATTTGTTGCTTTTCCCTTGCTGCTTTTAATATTTTTTGTTTTTGTTTAATTTTTGATTGTTTGATTAATATGTGTCTTGGTGTGTTTCCCTTTGGATTTATCCGGTATGGCACTCTGCACTACCTGCACTTGATTGCCTATTTTCTTACCCATTTTATGTACATTTCCAACTATAATCTCTTAAAATATCTTCTAAGTCCTTTTTTTTCTCTTCTTCTTCTGGAACCCCTATAATTCGAATGTTGGTGTGTTTAATGTTGTCCTAGAAGTCTCTGAGACTGTCCTCAGTTCTTTTCATTCTTTTTTCTTCATTCCGCTCTGCAGTAGTTATTTCCACTATTTTATCTTCCAGGTTACGTATCTGTTCTTCTGCCTCAGTAATTCTGCTATCGATTCCTTCTAGAGTATTTCTAATTTCATTTATTGTGTTGTTCATCATTGTTTGTTTGCCCTTTAGTTCTTCTAGGTCCTTGTTAAACATTTCTTGTATTTTCCTCATTCTATTTCTAAGATTTTGGGTCATCTTTACTACCATCACTCTGAATTCTTTTTCAGGTAGACGGCCTATTTCTTCTTCATTTGTTTGGCCTGGTTGGTTTTACCTTGCTGCTTCATCTGCTGCTTATTTCTCTGTCTTCTCATTTTCCTTAACTTACTGTGTTTGGGGTCTCCTTTTCACAGGCTGCAGGTTCGTAGTTTCCATTGTTTTTGGTGTCTGCCCCCAGTGGGTAATGTTGGTTCAGTGAGTTATGGAGGCTTCCTGGTGGATGGGACTGGTGCCTGTGTTCTGGTGGATAAGGCTGTATCTTGTCTTTCTGATGGGCAGGACCATGTCCGGTGGTGTGTTTTCAGGAGTGTGTGAACTTATGGTTTTAGGCAGCCTCTCTGCTGATGGGTGGGTTTGTGTTCCTATCTTACTAGTTGTTTGGCATAGGTTGTCCAGCACTGTAGCTTGCTGGTTGTTGAGTGGAGCTGGGTCTTAACGTTGAGATGGAGATATCTGGAAGAGCTTTCGCCATTTGATATTACATGGGGCCGGGAAGTCTCTGGTGGGCCAATGTCCTGAACTCGGCTCTCCCAACTCAGAGGCTCAGGTCAGACACCTGGCCAAGCATGAAGCCTCTATCAGCCACATGGCTCAGAAGAAAAGGGAGAAAAAAAAAAAAGAGAGAAAGAAAATAAATATATAAAAATAAAAATTATTAAAATAAAAATATTATTTAAAAAAAGTAATTAAGAAAAAGAGAAAAAGGAAGAAGAGAGCAAGCAAACCAAAAAACAAATCCTCCAGTGATAAGTGCTAAAATCTATGCAAAATAAATAAATAATTGAAATACTGACAGACAGATCCCTAGGATAAATGGTAAAAGCAAAGCTATACAGTCCAAATCAGACAAAGAACCATACACATACACACTCACAAAGAGAGAAAAAGGAAAAAAAATATGTATATATATTTTTTTAAAAAAAGGAAGAGAGCAACCTAATCAATAAACAAATCTACCAATGATAATAAGCTCTAAATACTAAACTAAGATAAACTTAAAACCAGAAACAAATTAGATGCAGAAAGCAAACCCCAAGTCTACAGTTGCTCCCAAAGTCCACTGCCTCAATTTTGGGGTGATTCATTGTCTATTCAGTTATTCCACAGAAGCAGGGTACATCAAGTTGACTATGGAGATTCAGTCTGCTGCTCCTGAGGCTGCTGGGGGAGAGTTCCCTTTCTCTTCTTTGTTTGCACAGCTCCTGGGGTTCAGCTTTGGATTTGGCCCCGGCTCTGCATGTAGGTCGCCTGAGGGCATCTGTTCTTAGCCCAGGCACGATGAGGTTAAAGGAGCAGCTGATTGGGGGGCTCTGGCTCACTCAGGCTGGGGGGAGGGAGGGGTACGGATGCGGGGCGAGCCTGAGGCGGCAGAGGCCAGCGTGACGTTGCACCAGCCTGAGACACATGGTGTGTTCTCCCGGGGAAGTTGTCCCTGGATCACGGGACCCTGGCAATGGCAGCCTGCACAGGCTCCAGGAGGGGAGGTGTAGATAGTGACCTGTGCTTGCACACAGGCTTCTTGGTGGCGGCAGCAGCAGCCTTAGCATCTCATGCCCGTCTCTGGGGTCCGCGCTGTTAGCCACGGCTCGTGCCCGTCTCTGGAGCTCCTTTAAGCAGCGCTCTTAATCCCCTCTCCTCGCACACCACGAAACAATGGTCTCTTGCCCCCTTCAGGCTGTGTTCACGCCGCCAACCCCAGTCCTCTCCCAGCATTCCGACCGAAGCCCGAGCCTCAGCTCCCAGCCCTGCCCGCCCCGGCGGGTGAGCAGACAAGCCTCTCGGCCTGGTGAGTGCCAGTCGGCACCGATCCTCTGTGCAGGAATCTCTCCGTTTTGCCCTCCGCACCCCTGTTGCCATGCTCTCCTCCACGGCTCCGAAGCTTCCCCCTCCGCCATCCCAAGTCTCTGCCCCCGAAGGGGCTTCTAGTGTGTGAAAACCTTTCCTCCTTCACAGCTTCCTCCCACTGGTGCAGGTTCCGTCCCTATTCTTTTGTCTCTGTTTTTTCTTCTGCCCTACCCATGTACGTGGGGAGTTAGTTTCTTGCGTTTTGGGAAGTCTGAGATCTTCTGCCAGCATTCAGTAGTTGTTCTGTAGGAGTTATTCCACATGTAGATGTATTTTTAATGTATTTGTAGGGATACAGGGGATCTCCATGTCTTACTCCTCCGCCATCTTGAAGGTCCCTCTACTTCCTTTTTTACTGAGTCAGTATCTTATTGGCTCACTCATTTATTAATGAGTGAATGGAAAATTTGACATGTGTTCATTTTGTGTTTATATGAGAATCAGGTTTTTAACTTTTTTGAAAATTATACTTTATTAGGAACATTAATGAACTCGTGTTTAGAGAAATCTCTGGCTGAAATATGTTGCCTCGTTGATATTCATTATAAGAAGGGCACTTGTAAGAGTCACGATTCCTTCCTGAATGGTCTCTAACCTTCTATTTCATAGTTTAGTGTCTTTCATGTACCTTGGTAGCCATTCTAGAGATTATCTTTTTAGTAGCATACAAGGAAAATCTGGGGCATTAAGGTCTGCTCTCTGACAGACCATGACATGCTTCAGCTGCTTTTTGACTTCTGAAAAATAAACTTTTCACTAATGGTTATCTTTCTTTACAGGGCAAATGAGGTGTTTTAAATTGAGTGTACTGAAATAGGACATTCTATTCACTGCCAATCTGCCAAAATGTTTAAAACAGATAAAATGTCACCAGAGTGATTTGGGGTTGTTAAATTTGTTATTTCTTTAGTTTCACAAATTAATGGAAACAAATCAAATGTCAATCACTCTTAAGGTAGCTTATTCTACCCCAGTCAAACTATGAGATGCCTGTCAGGGTAAATTGTAGAGACAAAGAGTGCTTGGTGACATGGTAAATTATGATGATTTTAGTTTTTTTTCTTTCATTCTTGTTTCAACACTGAACTGAATTTATAGATTTCTTCTATGGGTTAGAAAAGAAACAAACTCATGAAGTTAAGGTAGAACAGTCAATTCCTTAATGCTGAATTTCAGGTCTAAGTTATTAAAAGTCTTTGGAGTTGAACAATAGGCTGTGGGTAATTTATTAATCCTGTGTAAATAGTTCTCTTTTCTTTGCACAAATCTAACTGAAGTGACTCTTGGTGATTAATAATAAATTACTAAATCTTCTCACACTCAGGCTATTCTGTGTCATCACATATATCATAACTGCCCACGACTGGAAGCATTATCCGAGTGATAGCCACATACTTACAGTTAAGAATCATAGGTACAGTGGAAATGCATTCCCTATAATATTGATTCCCAAGTAACTGTAGACATGATCTTCACCTTTCCAGAGGTTACATTCTAGAAGAGGATATAATCATTAAACAAGTAATTAAATTGTGAGGAAGGCTATGATCTGAGAGTGCAGAGGGCTAGGGAGCATGACCTGTTCTCTCAGGCTCAGTGCTTCTTACATTGTTCTGTCATAATCTTTTTCGTTTTCTCTTTTCTTTCGCCCAACTACTGAAACAGATTAATCACTAGTTACCTAATGCCTACTACATACTTAGCACTGGGCCGGCTGAGAATTATGAATGCCCTGATCTTTGATGATTAGTAGAATAGAAACAAAGTCCATCAACACCCAAGGGTGCCTACCCCAGGAGGAAGGACAAATGAGTAGAAGACATAATGAATATAGTAGATGCATACCAGTGAAGGAACAGAACTCCATCAATTTCATGTGCTATTTGCAGCTGAGAAAGAGAGGGACCACTGTGTGCTTATGTGATAAAGAAGAGATTCATGGGGGAGGTAGGACATGAAACAGGCAAAGAAAGGTGGAGAGAAGATCGTTATCAGAGCCATTCGGGGGAAGAGGGACAGCATTTTATTTAACTAACACTTTTAGAATGCCTATTATGTTCCAGGATCTGGTCTAAGTGATTTAGAAATGCTACCTCATTTTTTTAAAATATTTTTTCTTATTTTTAAAAAAACTTTTATTTTATTTTTGGCTTCATTGGGTTTTCCTTGCTGCGTGTGGGCTTTCTCTAGTTGTGGAAAGTTGGGGCTACTCTTTGTTGCAGTGCACGGGCTTTTCATTGCGGTGGCTTCTCTTGTTGCGGAGCGCGGGCTCTAGGCGCGTGGGCTTCAGTAGTTGTGGCTCACGGGCTCAGTAGTTGTGGCTCGGGGGCTTAGTTAATCCATGGCATGTGGATCTTTCTGGACCAGGGCTCGAACCCAAGTCCCCTGCATTGGCAAGTGGACTCTGAACCACTGCGCCACCAGGGAAGTCCCTAGAAATGCTAACTCATTTAATCCTCATAATAACCCTATGAAATATAATCACGTTCATCTTACAGATGAGAATATCTGAAGCATAGAGAGGTTAAGAAGACTGTTCAGGTTATGTAGCTGTAAGTGGCAAGGTAGACTTTACAGCTGGGAATTACAACTGCTGTGCTTTTAACCACTGTACCCTGTTGCCTCCCCAGCATTAAACAAGACACAGTGTTTGGGAAAAAACCTTAGCTATAGGGAATCGGTTAAATTGTGGGTGTGTTGAGATGATGAGACATCCAGGTGGACTATCAGGTGCCACTTGGGCATGCAAGCTGGGGCTTGTTTTGAAGACAGAAACCTGGAATAACAGATTGGGAAGTGAGTCATCTGCCAAGTAGTATACAGGTGAAGCAAGGAATATTCTGTATAGTTAGCGATCCTTCATTGTGCTCAGATGGAACACTTGCTAAATTCTGCCTACTGGACAGTCCTTAAGCAGAAAGGGGCATTTCCATTGTCTTTTAGGGCATGCCACTTATAGAGAGACTGCAAATCAAAATGAGGGAGAATGCAAAGATATTTGTAGCTGTGGAAAATACCCATCGGGTGATATCAATCTGTACTGTATTACTGTGTCCGAGGTCAACATAAACATAGTCACTACTGGGGAGAGGCTGTCTGAGGAGCCGAGAAGCTTCTATTTTAGCTATTTCTTGTTTTGCTTTGAGAGCAGAGCCTCAGGTTGTTGAAGGAAATGGTTTCCGGACCTTTTTCAAAGTCACTGCAAGTGAAATTGTTAGAGTGTTGAACTGCTGCTATCATTATTCTGATTAACAATTCAAAACCTGAATTTGAATTATTCATGGTGTTTAAATAACTTATCAACATGAACAAAAGTGATGTGAAACTGTTGCAATTAGAAAAGCTTACTTAAAGCTTGTAGGCAAATATCGTTAATTAAGTAATATTGCCTGCTGGAGATGGAGTTTCCAGGAACCAAAGAGAAATTGGAGAAATGGAAGTCCAAGAGGGTGAAAAAGAGTCGGTGGAAGGGCCCTTTGTGTTATCTCATGGTTTAGAATGCTTGAGGAGGTATTAGCAGGGGTCTTAGCAGGCCTACTACTGCCTTAGGAGAATCTAGTTAATTAGCAAAACAAAAGTTAGAACAGAATTCATTCAACTTTCAGTTACTTGCTGGAAGACTGACGGGAATGGTGGTGCTGACACAAAAATAAAAGTAGCAGAGGGAACATCCGCCCCGCAGGCAGGAGAACTAGGCTAAGGGTGGACGGGACCAGAGCTCAAGAGTGTGGCGTCTGAGCACTTAGAGAAATCCTGAAGATCCCTTGTTGTATTTCATATGCTGTTTCTCCGTTTCCTTTGGGAACCATATTATTCTGAAGTCCTCCAAAGTGAGGAAGAGGTTTAGGGGAGATAGGAGACAACTCCATGAATAAGCATGATCAAAAAAAGCCAGGGCTTCCCTGGTGGCGCAGTGGTTGGGAATCCGCCTGCCAATGCAGGGGACTCGGGTTCGAGCCCTGGTCCGGGAAGATCCCACATGCCGCGGAGCAACTAAGCCCGTGTGCCACAACTACTGAGCCTGCGCTCTAGAGCCTGCGTGCCACAACTACTGAAGCCTGTGCGCCTAGAGCCCGTGCTCTGCAACAAGAGAAGCCACCGCCATGAGAAGCCCGCGCACCACGATGAAGAGTAGCCCCGCTCTCTGCAACCGGAGAAAGCCAGTGCGCAGCAACGAAGACCCAATGCGGCCAAAGATAAATAAATAAATGTATGTAAAAAAACAAAAAAACAAACGGTTAGGATAGTAACTTTAAAAAAAAAAAAAAAAGCCAAAAACAAAAAAAATTTATCATGTGCTACTAAGATTGAGTCTGAAGCTCCAAAGCCAAATATTACTTATTCCTTGTTTCTTAAAGAGCTCACAGTCATGCTGGGCAGGCAGAAAAGCAGATGGAGGGTCATGGGTGGGGCAGTAGAGGCATGAACGAGGTGCTGAGAAAGCACAGCAGAGGGGTACAGCTGTCTGAGGGCCCAGAGTCTGAAGAAACTCAAGGTTACCAGTGTTGGGGGCCCACATGGATTGAATAGATAAGTGGCTAGACCAGTCAGTGTTCTTGGTTTCCAGCAACACATACCAATGCTGGTTAACTTAAGCAGCAATTAATGGAAGGCAGCTCCTTTAAACAATGGGAATTGTAGCGATAAGCTTGGCAAACTGGCAAAACCAGGGGATATTGGAAGATAAGGTCAAGGTGAAGTCACTTCACCACACTAGTCAGTGTGGGTAGCCACCACTGTCTCTTCCCAAATACGATGCTTGTCACCATGCCACTGACTTGCACTCCACATCCTTGAAAACCTTTAACTGTTCCTGCTTCACTGAAACTGTCACCAAGATTCAAAGTGCTCAGTGCTGCTTGGCTAAATTCAGTCAAATGCCCCAAACCCAGATGCCATGGGAAAAGTTGAAAATGTCTCATCCCCCTTGTTTTACTGGTGTGGCTCCTTTCCAAGCCTGCCTCCCACCTATTTGGGAATTCTCTCACATGCTAAGGATGTTTGATTCCTGGGTGGCCAACGTTTTCACCAGCATCCTCTTCCAGCCCAGTGTCTTGTCCTTCAGCTATGGAGCATTAAGGCTGGCTGAACAGACAATAGGACACTTGTATGCACCCTACTTCTTGGGAGATACCTTCTTTCTCTCCTGAACAAGCTTCTATTATATCCAGGAGTTGAGAAGAAACATGTCCTCCATGAAACATTGTCATATGCAGACATTTTGAACTTCTCAGCTAAAATTCTAACATGAATCTCCTAACCTGAGCTAATTCTACAAGGACCAGCAAAGGAGCCAGACTGTCACTCCTCCTTCCTTGTGTTGCTGCTTTACTGCTCTGATTCACTCTTGCCCTTCCGACAGAGCCAAGGTAGTGCAAAGTTGTGAACCAACTGTATTAGTTTGCTGGGGCTGCTGTAACAAAGTACTGAAAACTGAGTGGCATAAACAACAGAAATTTGTCTCACTGTTCTGAAGGCTAGAAGTCCAAGGTCAAGATGTCAGCAAGGTTGGTTTCTTCTGAGGACTGTGAAGGAGAAGTTTCTTCCATGCTTCCCTCCTAGTTTCCTGTGGTTTCATGACAGTCTTTGGTGTTCCTTGGCTGATAAATGCATCACCCTTATCTCTGCCCTCATGTTCATTTAGCCTCTTTCCTGTGCACGTCTTTCTCCAAATTCCCCCCTTTTAAAGCACACTCGTCATAATGGATTATGGGTGGACTCTGTTCCAGTATGACCTCATCTTAACTAATTATATCTGCAATAACCCTATTTCCGAATAAGTTCTCATTCTGAGGTATGGGAAGTTAGGACTTCAACATATGAATTTTTAGGGACACAATTCTACCCATAACTCCAGCCATCTAATCTACCAGTCAAATAAATAAGCTGCTCTGTTTAGAAAAATTTAGCCAGAGTTTAGTCAAGAATGCAGTTAATGAGTAAGCCTATTGTCTGGTCAGCAAGAATGGAAAGTTCTATGGTGTGTAAAGCATGGCTAAATCAAAAACCCTTGAGTAAGATCTAAGTGATTTATTGTACATGGACATGCTAAATTAAAACTTGAAACAAAACAACCAACAAGCAAGCAAACAAGCAAGCGAGTAGAAGTAATAAAACTAAATAGCTCTTGGGAGGGTCTGGTCTATGGTCTAAACAGAACATTTTAGCTGAATCTTTTTTATTTTTAAATTAATTAATTAATTAATTAATTAATTTTTGGCTGTGTTGGGTCTTCGTTTCTGTGCGAGGGCTTTCTCTAGTTGTGGCAAGTGGGGGCCACTCTTCATCGCGATGCACAGGCCTCTCACTGTCGCGGCCTCTCTTGTTGCGGAGCACAAGCTCCAGACGCACAGGCTCAGTAGTTATGGCTCATGGGCCTAGCTGCTCCGCGGTATGTGGGATCTTCCCAGAACAGGGCTCAAACCTGTGTCACCTGCATTGGCAGGCAGACTCTCAACCACTGCGCCACCAGGGAAGCACTAGCTGAATCTTAGACTCTAGATCTTCTACCCTATCAGTGCCTGACTTCACTAATACCTATTGAGTGGATCTGTGCTAAAAAGGTTGCGTATATATATTTCTAATAGAATTAGAAAATTATAATTTTTAAAACACTCCTTCTATTATGTTAATCTCCAGTCAAACACCTCTAGTTTTCACCATTTTAATACTAAGTTGTTCTGTTGACTTTCAAGACTTCACTTTCTGGCCTCACCAAGGCTATTCAACCTTATTTCGTATTTGTCAACTATTTTCTGCTCTAGTCAGATGCCTTCCTTATACCAAACACTAATCATTGGCTTTCTTCAGCCTCTATTCTTTCCCTTTCCCTGTTAGAATCTTTCCATACTCTTAAGGCCCCATTCAAGAATATGCAGCCTTTCTTCTTCCCATTATGTTATTGTTGGTGGACTTTTCCACTGAAATCCAAATGGCATTCTAAACCTCCAAATATCTCAACTGTGTTGTGAACTAAAATCTGTCAAGTGCTCCAGTCATGACACCATAGAGAGTTTATAAGCTCTTCAACTGAAAGGAGATGGCTTTATACCCACCTCTTGAATTTCCCTCAATTTCAACTTAGCATTGAACACAATCAACCATCAATGGGTCCTTAGTTGGAAGTCATTTTTTGGTTAAAACCTGACCTTTCCTCCCAAATACCATGAATGGGGAAGCATGACTGAAGTAGCTACCATGGTGTCTTTGAGAAAACTCTATATGATAGATATCTAGCAGATTATGCACTCCAATAATAATAATGCAATAATATGAGAAATGAAAGATTTAAAAATAAGTGAGCCAAGCATTATGACATTGAAAAAAAGAGTAGAAGAGAATGAAATTTCCTTAACTTGATTAAATTTGGAAAAAGCCTATGGTGATATTATATATAATAGAGAAGCTATAATGTATTACATCTAAGACCAGAAAAAAGACAAAGATCCTTATACCAGCACTTGTGTTTTCAGAGCACTGGAAGTCCTTCCCCATGTGAAAGTGATATAAGGTCTTAGGAAAAGAAATAAAATTGTTGTTATTTGCAGGTGATATACACTAATCTAACATAATGCAATCACATCAACATACAAACTTTTTGAACTAACAAAGGGATTCAGTAAGTTTAAGGATATAAAATTAAACTCCAAATAGCAATCAGTTTTCTTCTATACTACTACCAAATATAATATAATGAAAATTTAAATACCGTTTATAATAGCAACAAAACCCATAAAGTATTTAGGAATTAACTTTTGCAAAAAGACATAAACTTTTAAACTAAGTACACTGAAAATTATATACATAAATGAAGAGACATTTATTTGGATGTAATGACTTAAATTCTCACAAATTAATCTTTAAATTTAATGAATACGATTCAACTTTCCATTTGGACATTAAAAAGAACTTGATAAACCTCTAAAATTGATCTTGGAGAAGGAGAATCCAAGAATACCTAAGTTAACCTTTAAAACATTGAGTGCATACTAGCCTTTCCAGAAATCAGAATATCCTACAGTGCTGTTACAATTAAAATGTATGGCATATATTCAAGAATAGATATATAGAGCAGTGAAATACAATGAAAAGCTGAGAAAGAGTCCCATGAATGTATAGAACTTCATATACTACAATAAATGTGGTACCATAAACCAAAGGGGAATTGACAGATGGTTTAGTAGGTGAGATTGGGAAAAGTGGCTCATTAAATGGAGAAAAATAAAACTGGATTTTTACTAATACCACAACTAAAGGTGAACCTTAAAGGGATTAAAGACCTAGACATAAGTGGGAAAACTATAAACTTAAGAGTAAAAAAAAAAAAAAAAAGCAAACCAACTTTGTGACACAGGGGTAAAGGAAATCTTTTAAAATAAAACCTTGAATGACTACCTTAGGATAAAAAATGTTAAATTCAATGACATCCAAATTAAGGATTTATGTTCAGCAAAGAACACTATAGACAAAGGTTATAGTTGGCAGAAGGGGATAAGACAGTTGCAGTGTTTAACACTGACAAGGGATTAATATCCATACTCTACAAGGCAACTCTACAACCACAAAAGAAAAAGAGGTAAAAGATATAAATAGAAAATTTAACCAGAAGAGGAAATCCAAAAGCCCATCAAACACATGGAAGATTGTTCAAATTCATTAGTAATCAGATAAATGCAAATTAACTTAATGAGATAACACTTTACACATATTAGTTTGGCAAAAAGTGGGAAGCTGGAAGATGCCAAAGGCTTGGCTAGGATGGGAATGTGAAGATAGAGGAGTTCTTAGCCTCTGGAGAGCAATCTGGCCATCAGAAAAATAAGAATATGCACAGATATAAAGGGCTATGCACAGGGATGTCTTCTGTGGCATTGTTTGCAATGATGGAGAGTTGAAAGCAATCAGAGGACCCATCACTAAGTCAGTGGCCAGGTAAGGTGTGGGCATTTATACTGCACGGATTAGATGCATGCGTAGCAACTAAACCATAGAGGTACAGTGATGAGTGAAAAAAAAAAGTGCAAGAAATGCAAGGAGGCATCTAACACAATAACATGCACGTAAATTAAAAATACATGCATATAAAACAATAAGCCCATTTTGTAAGAATACAAACAAACAAAAAGATAAACATTAAACATATTAGTATGCTTGCCAATGGGAAGGTGGCAGGAGTTGGGGAATGGGAATGGAGAACGGGGATAAAAGGGAATTAAAAAAAAAAACAAACTTGCCTTCTAGGAGAGGCAAGCTACTTAATTGGGTTTGGAGAGAGGATCATTTGATGTTATGCTCTCAGGCTGTCAATTAGGAGACAACAAGAGAGGTGTTTGGATGCGTCATCTCCCTGGGCTCATCATCTCTGAGGCTGGAAATAGAATCCGGAGCTTGGGAGCCTGCGTCTCACAGATGGGGTCAGAGGTGCTGGATGTTGGGCTTCTAATTGGACATGCTGTGTCAGAGAGCAGAGCAGGGGCTTCCAAAGAAATGCACAGGATGTATGTTTAGCCTCTGTGACGCATTTTAAAGAGAAAGCAAGAATCAACAGTGACACTCTTGCATCCTGTGATTAAGCCCTGGGAGTTGGCTATCAGCACTGTTATTTTATAGTTACAGTTATGTCAACCATCACTCAGACTGTGTTCTGAAATGCCCTTGGGCATCAACGGAATGGCCATATTTCCCAAAACACTCTGCAATGTCCTAAGGGCTTGCTGAGAACACAGATGCCTTCTTTCAGACAAATATTAAAAGTAAGCTCCTATTATAATCAACAGTGCTGTATTACATACTTGAAAGTTGCTAAGAGACCTGATCTTAAATGTTCTCACCACAGAAAAGAAATGATAATTACGTGATGTGACAGAGGTGTTTTAATGTTATGGTTGTAATCATGTTGCCATAGATAAATGTATCAAATCAACACTTTGTATACCTTAAACTTATACAATGTTATATCTCAATTATATTGCAATAATAATTAAATAAATAATAAAAAATAAACACACACACATACACACACAAAGGAAGTTCCTGACTACTTATGACTTTCTCCTTGGCAAAGTGGAGCCCCCATGTCCTGCCCCCTCATTCATGCATAATTTTACCATCCTCATGTTGCCCCAGTGGTAGAAACCCTCAGGTGAGGTTAGTGGCTATGGAGGCTCACTCAGGGTAGAGCATACTAAAATGTTGATTCAACTGTCAGTTTGACTATGCCTCTCCAAGCCCCCAGACCCTCTCAACAAGTCATTGATGCCTTTAACCTACAGACCAGTGAGCCAAACCTAACTGGAATTAGGCTTATCTCACCTAAGCCTAATTGATGGGCTAGTTGATGGGCTTTGAGGCTGGTCCTACTGCCGCTCACCTGGAAGCCTCTCTGTCTTGGAGGAGCTCTGCGTAACTTTCTGCTTCATTCTTCCTGTGTAGTTTTGCAAGTTCTTTTCCTGGGACTGGGATATTGGTTCTTTTTCTTAGAGCATCTCTCAAAAGCTAGGCACTGGGAAACAAAAGGAAGCACAGACAGATATAGAACTTTCTCTTAGGAAGCTTACAATCTAGTGGAGGAATCACAGGAATGACCAAGAAAAGTCCTATGACAGTAAGTGTGTTGAAGTATACCCAAGGATATGTTTTCATCAGGTATGGTAAGACAGCAGACTTGGAAAAGATTGTCTTGAAAGAAGGTTTTTTTCTCCCCCAGTTTTATTGAGATATTTCTGACATATAGCAGTGTATAGGTGTAAGGCGTACAGCATAACGATTTGACTTACATCTACCACAAAATTATTATCACAATAAGTTTCATTTACATCCATCATCTCATATAGATATTAAAAAAAACAGAAAAAATCTTTTCATAAGTATAAGAAGTTTATACTCACAGATCCCTAAAACCAGAGACACCACATACCAGGAAGGGCCACATGGGGAAGGATTAGGGTCAGTCAGGAGGCAGAGAAGGGGAAAGGGCAGAGCATGGCCCAGAGACTTTATTGGGGTTTTGATTGGAAGGAATGGGGTGAGGCAACGTAGATATTCTGAGCAAGTTTAGGGTTGAACAATTTGAATAATTTTGGTGAGCTTTGGATGGTAGGTCCCAAATTGCCCAGTACCTGGTTATAGGGTGATTATTAAATTACCCCAGTGCAGGGGGAATACTGATTTGGTATGTGAAAGTTTGATGAGGGAGACAGTAGGGTATAGGCTCTGGATTGGTTGGTTTCTATATCAAAGGCACACTTCCAAGGGGAGTCATTTACTGTCTCTAGGAGCTAGCTATCCCTGAAAGGGGCAGTCTCTCTAGGACCAAAAATGTCAGAGCATCAATAATACAGAAAATAAGAAAATATAGCTAATACAATAGGAAACTGGATTCTTTGAGAGTCTGTGAAACAACAACCTATTTTAACCTGGGGTGTCAGGGATGGCTTCTGATAAGAAATGATGAGTAAAGGGAAAGCTACATACTGAATGGAAGTTAATTAGGAGGGCTTAGGAGATATGCTCCATATTTAGGAAATGGCATGTGCAAAGGTCCTGGGGTGGTAGAAAGCCCTGAATGATTGAGGAACAGAAAGGTAAGACTGGAGTGAAAAGAGATGGATCTTGGGAGACGAGCAGGGGCAGGCTGCACAGGAACTGGTGAGCAGTGTTAGGAGTTAGGATATTAATTTGAGAGCAGTGGCTAGCCACTGAAGGATTTTCAGTAGGCGATGGTCAAGAATTCATACTCCACCTGCTTGGTTGGTCTCTCATACTTCCCCTGGATATGAGCAGAGCCCTCCTCTGTGTAAGTTGATCCTGTTGCTCTCCCTCTAGATACGAGGATCACCATCAGCTCTGGCACATTCCTGATTTGGAATATCACTGACTTACCCCTACCTCATCCAGCAGATGGAAATTCCTTAGACAAACAGCTGACCAACCATGCCTGTGTTTGCTCTTCCTGGCCACCTTTACAGCAGCGGCCCCCGATATTTTCGGCACCAGGGACTGGTTTCATAGAAGACAATTTTTCCATGGAAGGGAGGAATGATTTGGGGATGATTCAAGCACATAACATTGACTGTGCACTTTATTTCTATTACACTGTAATACAAAATGAAATAATTATACAACTCGCCATAATGCTGACGGGAGGTGGAGCTCAGGCGGTAATGACGGCAATGGGGAGCGGCTGTAAATACAGATGAGGCTTTGCCTGCTTGCTGCTCACCTCCTGCTGTACAGCCCACTTCCCCCTGCTTTACAGCACAGCCTGGGCCAGTGCCCCAGCTCCCTCTGCACAGCTCTGGTCTTCCTGTCTTAGTCCATGTAGCTGCCATCCCAGCAAACAGAGGGGCATTCTAGTGGGGTTACTTTAGTCAAATTTGCAAAATGTTGAATGACTTGTTGAAAAGCAGCCCTTCTGTCTGGAAGCACTCTCTCCTCCTAAGACACCCCAGCTAATGAATGAGAGATTGGTATGCAGGGGAGCACAGAGCTGAAATCAGACTGGCTTTTCTCCATTAAAAATGCATAAATAATAAATCAGCAAGGCTTTCATGCAATTAGATGTGAAACCTAATTTGGACCAGTAAGGTGTAAGGCCAATAGCTCCATGTGTCCAATCATAAAATTGCAGAAGGGTAAGTCCCACAGTGGTCTTGAGATTCATTTCTCATTCTTAAGAGTCCTGTGCCTACAGTACAGAAGGAACTTGATCTTCTGTATCTGGTTCACCTGCCATCCCAACCTGATTTGCTTTAACTCTTCTCTGGGTACTTCTAGATTATTTGCTCTGGTCTAACCTTTGAAGAAAACACATGAGTGGGTGAGAGTGGGAGGCACCCAGGCAGTGGAGGAGTGCACCCTGAAGTAGCCCAGGGGGCAAGAGGGGCAGTTGACAGTCTCCCCTGTGCTGGAACAGCAACATCACCTGGGCTGGTGGTGGTGTCTCTTGGCCTGGAGGCACCTGGCAGAGGTTGGAAGCTCAGCTCCCACTAGAGGGCTCTTCCTAGTTAAAGTATTGGGAAGCTTAAATGCGAGTCATGCAATGGAAAGAACACAGGACTTGGAGAGAGAAGACCCATGTTTGGATCTCTGTTCTGCCACATTCCACTTCTGTAACTCTGGTAAAAACAACAGAGATTTTCTCTCTCCTTATAGAACGAGAAGGGTGGGGTGGGTTCCTCTCCAGTGGAGAGCTACCTTCACTGGACGTGCGGAGAGTCTCTTTCTGCCGACTTTGCCCCCGCCCTGGCTCCAGCTGGAGGTCTCTCAGCTCTTAGGCTACTCCAGAGTCTGAACTTCCCTTAGTTAAAAGCTGGAGGCTGTAAACATTCTCATTAGAATGCAAATTAATTCTCTACACAGCTGCCCAAGTTGTTTTCCTGTGTTGTCATTTATTTCCTTTCTCTCCTTAGAAAGTGTGACAATAGGGCTTCCCTGGTGGCGAAGTGGTTAAGAATCCGCCTGCCAATGCAGGGAACACGGGTTCGAGCCCTAGTCTGGGAAGATCCCACATGTTGCAGAGCAACTAAGCCCGTGCGCCAGAACTACTGAGCCTCCACTCTAAAGCCCGCGAGCCACAACTACTGAGCCCATGTGCCACAACTACTGAAGCCTGCGTGCCGAAAGGGGGTGCTTCACAACAAGGGAAGCCACTGCAATGAGAAGCCCATGCACCACAGCAAAGAGTAGTCCCCGCTCGCCCCAACTAGAGAAAAGCCCGGGTGCAGAAACAAAGACCCAGTGCAGCCAAAAATAAAATAAATAAATTAATTAATTTAAAAAAACACCATTCACTTTATTTAAAAAAAGAAAGTGTGACAATAATGAAGCCCAAGCCCTTTCACCTGGCATTCCAAGGGTGGGAGGTCTCTGTCAAGACGCTAGACTTGCATAGCATGCCAGGCAGTTTAGGGATGTGGTTAGGAGGCAGGCAGCTCCTCCCCTTAGTAAATTCCCGAGCCTGGGAACACTGCTGGATTTGTTCCCCTTTATGTTTCTTCTCTGTAAAGTGAGAATAAGGATACGTATCTCATGAGTTTATTATAAGGATTAAATATTATAACTTATTTTTAAAAACTTCCTGTGGTTGGAACAGGAAAACATTTAATAAATGTTAGTTTTCGTGGTGACAAACAAAATCTATTTTTTCCTACAGACCTGTTTTCTCCCCATTCTGTATCTTGCTCATATCTCTGTCTTTCTTCAAAGCCCTGTTCAAATGCCAACATATACGTGAAGCCTTTCTTGAATTTTGGGAGAATTAATAACTCCTACTCCTCTTGGCCCTTTCCTTGTGACTCTCTTGAGAATGTATTTTTATTCTGTTTTTTTCTGACAATGATTTATGCATGTGCCTTTGTCATCCACCTTCATGCACCCACCCTCTCTCCCACCCACTAGACTGTGAGCTATAAGAGGGCAGGGAACACAGCTCATTCCTTCCTGAATAATTCAGTCAGTTCAATAAACATTTGATGAATGAGCAAGTGACTGAATGAATGCATGAGTGGAAGGTTACTCAAATGACACTTTCTGTCATTATCACAGATTAGTTTAATCAGGGAGCAGGGCTTCAAGAAACTCAAATTTCAAAGTGATTGGTACTCATGGGAAGCTAAGGTCTGAGGTTCGCAATGCAGCCATGGAGGGACAGGCCTGTGTCAGACCAAGGAAAGTATAGGGTGCCCAAACAAGTACTACTTCATTTTTTTTTAACTTAAAGAAATATGCTCTGTGGCCTTGGTTTGTGTTGATGGTGACAAGTAATCCCAAGAGAAATGATGACAAGCACAGCCTGATGAAAATCTGATCCATCTAGTTGGATTTGGCACCCCTGAGTAATGGTGGCTCTTGAAGGAGGGAATTGCTTCTATCAAAGATTCATGGGGTGAAGTGGGAGGATGTGGGAGAACACATTCACTGTGTAGGCTATGTAAGATCCAGTTATACAAAACCGGGTTCCAGCAATCCCCAATTAGATTTAAATTTGTTCAGTGGGAATTCCACTTTAATTTAAAAGACGGTCACCAAATTCTCAAGCAAATTTATTTCGCTTAAATAATCACATTTTTGGGTGGGATAAAATAGTGAGACTGTGAGGGTGAAAACTGTAATCTCAGTTCTGATAGGGGGTTGAGAGTTCTTATCGCTGTCTGGCATAATTGCAAGGTGCCAGCTCTCATCTACAGCTCTAGCTCCAGGGCAGCAAACAGCAGCTAGTCGTAGGGGAAGTTTTTTGAGAATCTTTGGAGAGCTTTTCCATTTCCATGGCTTCTGGGAAATCACCATCAGTGACGCCACCAATGGGATGCTCTTGACATTTTAACTCTTTTACTATGTTCTTTTCATGCTCCATTCCAGTAGTTTTTGTCAACTTCTCAGCATTCACTTTAATCAGACCTGGCAGACTCATCCCAAGTCTCCAGAAACTCAACAAAAGGCCTCCCTCTCCAGTTTCCTGACCTTGAACTCACTGATTTCTCCAGGTTCTACTCACCACTGAATCCCCTCCTTCAGAGTCTGCTCCTTTAACTTCTAACTCAAACCCTTCCTCTCGTCCTGTTCCCTGGTGTTCATGGTTGATGTAGGATGATTTTTCTTGGCTCCAATCTAGCCTTGTGCTGAAATGCTACCTGCACATGCTTCTGTATTTCCAGATTCTGGGACCCAGGGCAAGGAGGGTCAGACGTGGTGTTCAGCCCAGGGTACCAGGAAGCCCAGTCCCCAATCCCAGTCCCCTGATTGCCTAGGAAATGGGGTCAGTCTACTTCTTATCTTTTTCTCCCTTAAGCAGGGGCTGGTTGTTATAGAAGAAAAAAGCATTAAGATCTCATAATATGCCAGACACTTTGCATTTATTACAGTTTTCCACTTAATCCTCCCGGCGTCCTTGTAAGGATAGGAAACATTAAGTTGTAAAGCCAGATATATAGCCCAGGTAGAATGATCACAGGTCACTTGTGTCTCTTCATGACACCCTCTGAGCCTCATTGTCCTCATCAACAAGATAGTGATGACATTAGTTTGAATCACATAATATTGTCTACATTCAACAATTTTTTATGGAAAAATGACAATTTCAGAGAGTTCAACATATAAGATTCCCTACCTTACAGGTTAGTTGTAAAGATACAGTGATTGTCAAGTGTGTGGCACATAGTAAACTTAATAAACATTAGCTATTCTCACTACACCATACCCTTCATTTTCCTAGTTTATCATTTTGTGTACGTTTCTATGGCTTTCTGCCCCCTTTATCACAGTTATAGCAGTATCCCTAGTATTTGGCATATAGTAGGAATTCAATAAATACTTATTGGATTGGATTTGATCGAATTTGCGAAGAAAAACAAAGCAAAACCTGTGCTGTATTCTATGAATTCCAGAGTAGATGTCATTTGCAACCAATAATTGTATCCATCAAATTCTGAGCCATCCATATTGGTGTATGGTATGTACTTTACCTTTTCTCGTCCAAGAATACCTGAAAAGTGGTTATCTCAGTGTTCTATTGTGGCTACTTGATAAAAACTGCGAGATCACGATTCCAAGGCCCAACGAGGAGGATATTCTGATAAGCAGAGGAAATCTTGGCTTCTGGCAATCCCTTTCTTACTCTTAAAATACATTCATTCTTGTACTGGGTTTATTATCTTTGGGTTTGGGAGACAAAGCTAATCCCTGGAACTTGCAGGGTCTTCTGGAGAAGCACAGGTGTGGGGAAAGAGACCCTGGACACAGAGACGAGGCTCCAGAATGGCCACATACCCTGTGGGTCATGTGCAGAGTATGGGACCAGCCTGCTCTTTAGACAATTGAAGAAAGCTCTGTGTAAAGATCCAGCCTGCTTGGGAGGCTGAGGCGAAGCAAATGCTTTGATTCTCCTGGCAGCTTCAAACCGTCTTAGACAACTTCACACTTCCTGCTATCTGAAATCTTCTCCAGCCCTCCTATACAGAGCTAACTGTGGTCTCTCTCCACCCACTGCTTCTTGTGTGTACATTTACCCCAGCCCATTACATTTAGCTATGTATAGATGTTTCCCCAAAAGCCATTTTCGCCACTAGACGCCATGTGGGCAGCCCCTGCATCTTGTTCATGTTCTATCCTCGATACCTAATGCAGTGCTCGGCAACAAGAAAATATACAGTAAATGTTTGCTAATAATGACAGTACTACTACCACTAATAGTACTATGTTTATTAAATGCTTACGGTTCTGGTCGAATTTGCACAAAACCCTACGAGGTGCCTAATATCATGATTTCTGTTTTATGAAGGAGGAAGCAGAGGCGCAAAGAGAACAGCCTGATCAGGCCTCCACAGCTGGTAAGTGGCAGAAGCAGGGCTCAAACCCAGGAGGTCTGGCGCCAGAACTTGCCCGTTAACTGCCTCTCCCTCCTTTTAACAGATGAATGATTCTTGACTTTTAGCTAAGATGAAGAGTAATGAAGCATAGTTCAGAAGGAAGGAATTCACCGTGGTAGGAGAAAAGCAGGATTTTATCTACTTGCCTTTCGACTGCTGCTGTCAAAAGACCCCCCAAGCCCTACTTCGGTTGATGGATACTAGCGAGACAAACACAGGCAATTTAGAGATTTCAGAGTTGAGGTCAGGAAATAAAAGCCCAAAAGGGACTCTGAAGCCTCTCATTCCCTCAGAACACTCTAATTGCCTCAGCCACCAAGATGGCCGGGAGCCTTCGGGACAGCAGTCATTTCGGGGTTTGTGGGTGAAGCACCATCCCTGGTTCCTCTGAAACGCAGCTGCTGCGTTGTCTGCCCCATCAGCATCATGCAGTTCTCCCATCAGGAAAAGGCACCGAAGTGTCATGACCTTTCAGCCTCGTTCCTGAGTCTCATTAGGACAGAGCCCGGGGATGAATGTAATGAACGGCCGCGCCTCTATGAAGGCATAATGGGAAAATTGCTTCCACTGTGCCCCTTCGTGCTGGGCTGTGCGGAGATGCTGATGATTAAACCGTGAACCTGGCCTTGGGCTGAGGCAGCGGCAGCCTGGGCCTGAAAAGAAGTGTTCGCTTTCATTCATGTCTGCCTCTCAGCCCCAGCAAAGCATGACTCACGTCTTATTCCCTATAGCCGTGTGTGTTTTGACTTTCGATTCATCTGTCCGAGGCCACGCCGGGCTTGGCTGCCTGTGCCAGCAGTAGTCTCCCAGAAGAAACTCCACCTCCGCCGGCTGGAGAGCGGAACTTCCTGCCAGCATTTACGAAAACACTTGCGTTTCTTCTCTTCGCTCTAATTGAGGCGAGGTAGCAAAATGACTTGCCTTGAAGCAGGGTCCAAAAATCAATTCTAATCGCATTGGTATGAAGGAAATGATTTCTTTGCTTGGTTACCATCTTAAAATTCAGGGATCGGAAGCTCGGTTTCAGTGAATTCCCAGGGATTGGGAGGTGAATAATAATTAGGCAGCCTGACCGCAGAATGCCTCAAACTTTCCAGAGCATTTCTACAACTATTACGTAACTGGATTCTTGCAGCAACTGTCTGAGGCCCTCAGCCTAGGTCATAGTACCCTCATTTGACAAATGAAGAAGCCGGGGCCCAGAGAGGTTGAGTGATTTGCCTGAAGCCACACAGTTAGACAGAAGCCCAGCATTCTATCTCCTGCCATATGTAACTGCTGCCTGTTGAATCTGTTCTGAGTCAAGTTTTACTGTGGAACTGAAATATTTTTAAAATTAAAATCAAATATTTTGGTCACCGAGTATAGCATTCTCAGAGGTGGGAAGTGGAGGAGGGCAATGCAACGATACCACCAAAAGTTCTGGACCCCAAAATGAGGACTAAACCTCACTGAAGGTTAAATTACAGAGTAACACAAAATTTCCCAAAATAATTGTCAATCGAAGAATTGTTCTTGTCTCTAAGCATTATCAGTACTATTATTTTCTTAATATTATATTTTCTATATTTAAGAAAAAAATATAGAAAATTTTGTTCTATAATTTCTTCTTTTGTTAAGCTTAAATATAAGGAGGTATCACTGCTTCAATTTGAAAATTTTATCACCTACATAAATAGGAGGCAACCCAAACCATAAAGTCAATAAAAATATAAAGTTGTTAATAAATGTCTTGTTAGACCCTACAACCTACAGAGAACTCTGAGCCTAAGACCAAAAAGGGAAGATTACCAAGTATTAGAAACGTGGTAAAAACAGACTAGTCCTCAACTGAAATCTTCTTTATATAACCAAGAAATTTGTGCAACGAATACATTTCAGGCTATGACATTCAGCATTACTTGATGCTATGCCTACACGTGGCATAAAATCACTTCCAATAGTGCTGTGGATATGCTTTCCATACATTGGGAAACATAGATGCATCTAATTGGCTCCTTTGAGAACAGGAGTCCCAGGAAAAAGAAGGACAAGATCCTCACTGCAAATTCATCTCATCATTCTTCTCTGGGTAAGTCTATGACAGCAAGGTTATAGACATTCAAGTTACAATATGTCCCAAACCAGTTGATTTCAATATTTGTATCAGTCAGGACAGGCTAAGTTATAGATGGTAACAAACAACACTCCCAAAACCAATAAAACAACTTTATTTCTTGCTCACACTACATGGCCATGAAAGGTCTGGAAGGCAACTCTGAACATTGCTGACTGTCACTCAGGGACCAGGCTATGTCTCAAACTTTGCCTGTTGCTGTGGTGAGGGAAAGTGAACTCTGTCATATGTCCTTTCTGGCTCACAGGCTAGGACTTTCATAGGGTCTCACCCCATCATTAGAGTCCAAGAAGTTTAATTCTAAATATGCTCAGAAGAAGGAAGAATCAGAAATATTTTGTGAAGAGTACTAAGAGCTACAATAATAAAAAAATTAAAGTCGCATATTCACTTGAGCATCTGTATATGGCTCTGGAGCTGCCTGATTAAAAAACACACTATAATATACATATAAATATTTGTATTCCCTTTCATGGGATTCAATGGACCTCAAGTTAAAAATCTATGCTCTAATAAATGAAGTAACTGCAAACATTATTTTTAAAGAACCAAAATAGTAGCGAAGAGGGGTAGAACATTTTCCGAGCAAGGAGAGTGATGTGAATGAAAATGGGTCTGAAGAGATTAAGTATATCTTCTGGTAGAAAGGTTTACACAACTGAAACAGAAAACCTAAGGATGTGAGACTGGAGAGATTTGGGGGAACATTAAGAAAAAAAATCAGTGAGAAACCTTGGACTATGGAAAGTTAACTTATTTGGTATCAGTTGAGCAGGGGAGACTCATAATGGAAAAATGTTGAAAGATAATTTGCTACTGTGTTTTTAAGGATTAAGCCCCATGGTTTGTACTTAGTAGGCAATTAATATAAACTGGCTGTTTGATTTTGTTTTAAATCAAACACACCTGTCATTCAGTCAACAGTATTTCTTGAGTGCTGGCTCAGATTAGAAACAGAAATTATTTTCCTTAAGATGCAAACACCTAAGTTCCTGGAGGAAAAGGACATGTGTGGAAGGAGATTAGTGATAAACCTAATCTCCTGCTGGGGAGAGATTCTTAGAAAAACCAGATATAAGAGGATGTGAAAATGGATGGATGAATAAGAAAGGAGCAACTGGGAAGACTTATCAATGGTTGGGGAAAGGAGAGGGGCAAGGGAGTGGAGAGGGAGAAAGTGCAGGAATGAGCTGAGGACATAATGATTCCATGGTTGAAACCAAGGGGCAGAGATGATAATTAATCAGGTGATACCATTGAGAAGGAGATAAGAGATCGGAGAGAATTTGGTTGGCTTGATATGTTTATTTGTAGATGTTATTATTTTTAAGGTTGGTTTGGATGGCTTTTGGGTATAGGGTAAGAGAAAAAAGGATCCTTGGCTTCATGTCCTCAAAGAGATTATTGTCAGCTGGGAAGAGAGTAATCTAAGAATTTCCCAAACAAATGTTGCATTTCAACTGTAATAAGTACTAACCAGGAGAGATAATGTGGTCCATGAGAGAATATTTTGCTAAGAGGTTCCCAGATGATGCTGATATTCTGATCTGGGACCACACTTTGAGGATCTCTACTCTAACATGTACTTTACATCACTCCACTTATAGTTCAAACAGCTTCAGTGTCAAAGTAGTTAGATGATTTGACTTGTGCACTAAATTCTGGACCAAAAAATCCTAGAAAAATATTGACTGTGATGTGGAATACAGACACAATGGCTGGATTTGGGGGAGAAGGTTTTAGGTTTTAGGAGATTATTTTCAGCTCTGTACCTTATATTATATATGCAAGTGCCCTATCTCTAGAACTGATATATTGATTTTATCAAAACAACACTCTAAAATCTATGCAAAGGCTAAGTGAACTGTAAAAGTCATCTGGTAAGGCAGTGGGAGCCCCGGACACAAAATGCTAAACTTAACTGTAATAATGCTAAACTTTGATCTTAAAGACTCTCCTACATCTTACTGGGCTTCTTATTAAAAGGAAGGGTAGGAGTATGTAGTTGGGTTGTTTCCAAACAGAAAATATCCCTATTAAAACATTTACATGTAAATCCTTAAAGTGTTGATTCACAAAACAATTATGCCAGGAGAACTTGAAAGATTGAGACATTCAGTGTTGTTTTAGGTAAAGTAATTAACTTCTAGTGCACAAACTTCATTCTCCCAAAGCCCACTAAAGGAGCAGATGCTCAAACATGCGTGGTATTAGATTAAGAGAATGGTACTTTCTCTTCCTCCAAGCACCAGCTGGTTCCAGAATCCAAAGGCAATGGAGAAGAAAGCCTAAATTTATTTGGTTTAAGTGGTTCTCACTGAGGGTTTATGAGAAAGATCATACTTTAGTACCTAGAAGACAAATGCAAAAATAATTTCACAGCTGATCCTCATTTCACAAAGAAAAGAGGCGCAGGGTCCAAGGGTTAGAAGGGCCTTAAATGTTATCTAGTCCATATAGGGCCACCAGTAATGTGGTATCTTGATAAGAAGAGCAAAAAAATTACAAAGAATAAACAAATACTAGAATTATAAGTAGCTTACTTTTCTTTATGTATAATTTAAAATTTTAATTCAAATACTAGAAAATGTTTTACAAAATAAGGGAAAGAGTAGAAAAACATAGAGTGCCCCTATAATGAAAGAAAATTTTTCTTAAAAAAATTTTAAACATAATTTGCTAGCAGTACCTGAAGCTCAAACAAATAAAGGCAGTTCATTTGCATAAGGACACTTTGAAAGGATTAAAAAAATCCAAAATGGAGTGTGTGAAGCTTTGACAGTAGAAATAATAAAAGGTTAACTCAATTGAACACAATATGTTTTCGGCCAGCCATTGTCCAAGGCCTCTTAGAAACTAATGATTTTGTCTGGAAAACTAGGTAGTTACAGTATTAAGTATACCAGTTACTGATTTATACGTTCTCTGACAGGCTCTGCTTTTGCAAGAGAAGTGAAAAAACATTTTACTCTTCTTTGATAGTGAGTTTTTTTGCGGTACGCGGGCCTCTCACTGTTGTGACTTCTCCTGTTGTGGAGCACAGGCTCCGGACGCGCAGGCTCAGCGGCTATGGCTCACGGGTCCAGCCGCTGTGCGGCATGTGGGATCTTCCTGGATCGGAGCACGAACCTGTGTCCCCTGCATTGGCAGGCGGACTCTCAACCACTGCGCCACCAGGGAAGCCCTGATAGTGAGTTTTTTAAAAAAATCATCTATGTTAGGAAAGAACATTTATTAGTAAAAAATTGTACTCTAAAAGAAAGGAGTTTAAGTAAATTTTAGAAGCAACGCATCAGGATGGTAAAGAGTCAACAAGGAGTATAACGAAGAAAAATAAAAATAAGGGAAGAGAGGAAAACAGGTGAGGAATGAGCAATGAAAAGTAACCCAGTGCAGACCACCCCTATCCCCTGGCAAGTGCTGGAGGACCTTAGGTCACATATGCTGCAGACATGATCCTCCATGAAAGTCTTGTCTTCCAAGGGAGAGAAAGATGAGGGAGGAGGTTAGAGTCAGAGAAGAGGGGAGAGAAAGAGGAGAAGGCAGATGTATAGGCCTTCTGGATCTTAATAGCTTTCATATAAATTGAAACAAAATGAGAAGTGTAATGGAGTGGAAGAGAGATATTTTCAAACTGAAGGAATACTAAGGCAGAAGACTGCATGTAAAAATGATAGGAACATCAGAATCTGGTCTAAATGAAATATGAAATTGAATAACAAAGGACAAAATGATTAAGATTTAAGAAAATCTGATCATAAAATGAAATTTAGTCCATTCTAATTATTTAGATTTAAGTTGTGAATGATTAGCTTGATATTAGCACCACGGTGAGGATGCAAGCTAATTTAGTAAAAACCATTATCATAACACAGGACATAATTACTTTGAAAATGTCCAAGATATAGAGCTTTGCTTCTTGGAGGCAATGATAATTGCCAGTTTAGACCTACCAGAAAATTAAAATTTTGTGAAGAACGTTTAAAAAGATCTTACCTCAAGCTTAGTGATAAAAAGATTTATGTTATCTTTAATATACATACTCTAAAAGATTTCACATCAACATGAAGTTTGCTTTCTCTATGCATATTGCACTTTAACTTCTTCTCCAAATAAATTTCTATTAGAGAAAATAGTTCCCTTTAGAGCAAATAAGTACTGGCAAAAAATTAATGACTTCTAGAGATATGCTAAATATAACTCACTGAAAAATCTGTAAAACACAGGCCACTGAATAGAATTTCCAAATTCAAGAACTACTCTCTTATTTGGAACACATTATAATATGCCCCATAGCATCAAGGAAGTGATCTGATGTCGACTCTTGTTTTCCATTTTTGCTGCCACAGATAGGAGTCTAAGCCTGTGCCATCTGAGCAGTGACCAGGAGAAACAATTGGGACAACCCCTGAGGAATTTTGTCAAAGTGACTATATTCTAGACTTGGATCTTTAATTATTGGATCCATGCCATGGTCATTTCTGTATTCCTATCACCTAGCAGAGTGCCTAAATCATAGTCTTTATTATGGAAACACCTTTGGAAAGAACTAGGTTCAAATCTTACCTCTATCAATTATGAGGGAGGAAACAGTAGCCAATTTAGTTATTTCTGAGTTTCAGTTTCTTCAACTGCAGAATGGAGACAAAAATAACTATATATTAGAGTTGACATGAGGGCTAAATTAGGTTGCTGAAGCTCCAAGTACAGTGCCTGGAATGTAATGGAACTCAGTAAATTATAGGTGTTTATCATAGTCTATAGTAGGCAAGAATTCAGTTACTCACATATGGCTCATAGTTCTCCAACTCCTTTAGCTGATGGAGCCAGTGCATCCCAGTGGCTGCCTCCTGACATCTCACTTCTACTTGGAGCTTTTGAATGAGGTTTTATATGGATTTTGGGTGATTAAAGACATTCTCAGGAAAGAGGTTGACTATGGGACCTTGGAAGAACTATAGCTTCTAGTCCTTGCCAGAAAGCTTAGTTCCACATATATGCACTAGCCTGATCAAGAGTGACTTCCTTACAGAACAAAGATGGCAGAGTAGAAGGACGTGCTCTCACACCCTCTTGCAAGAACACCAGAATCACAACTAACTGCCGAACAATCATTGACAGGAAGACACTGGAACTCACCAAAAAAGATACCCCACATCCAAATACAAAGAAGCCTCAATGAGATGGTAAGAGGGGTGCAATCACAATAAAATCAAATCGCATAACTGCTGGGTGGGTGACTCACAAACTGGAGAACATTTATACCACAGAAGTCCACACATTGGAGTGAAGGTTCTGAGCCAAACATCAGGCTTCTGAATCTGGGGGTCTGGCAAAAGGAGGAGGAATTCCTAGAGAATCAGACTTTGAAGGCTAGTGGGATTTCAATGCAGGACTCTGACAGGACTGGAGGAAACATAGACTCCACTCTTGGAGGGCACACACAAAGCAGTGTGCACATTGGGACCAAGGGGAAGGAGCAGTGACCCCCTAGGAGACTGAACCAGACCTGCCTTCTAGTGTTGGAGGGTCTCCTGCAGAGGTGGGGGATGGCTGTGTCTCACCATGAGGACAAGGACACTGGCAGCAGAAGTTCTGGGAAATACTCCTTGGCATAAGCCCTCCCAGAGTCTGCCATTTGCCCCACCAAAGAGCCCCGGTAGACTCCAGTGTTTGGTTGCCTCAAGCCAAACAACCAACAGGGAGAGAACCCAGCCCCACCCATCAGCAGTCAAGCAAATTAAAGTTTTACTGAGCTCTGCCCACTAGAGCCAGCTCTATCCACCACCAGTCCCTCCATCAGGAAACTTGCAAAGCCATCTTAGATAGCCTCATCCACCAGAGAGCAGACAACAGCAAGAAGAACTACAATCCTGCAGCCAGTGGAACAAAAAGCACATTCACAGAAAGGTAGACAAGATGAAAAGGCAGAGGGCTATGTACCAGATGAAGGAACAAGACAAAACTCAAGAAAAACAACTAAATGAAGTGGAGATAGGCATCCTTCCAGAAAAAGAATTCAGAATAATGATAGTGAAGATGATCCAGGACCTCAGAAAAAGAATGGAGGCAAAGATTGAGAAGACGCAAGAAATGTTTAACAAAGACCTAGAAGAATTAAAGAACAAACAAACAGAGATGAACAATACAATAAGTGAAATGAAAACTACACTAGAAGGAATCAATAGCAGAATAACTGAGGCAGAAGAACGGATAAGTGACCTGGAAGACAGAAGGGTGGAATTCACTGTTGCGGAACAGAATAAAGGAAAAAGAATTGAAAGAAATAAAGACAGCCTAAGAGACCTCTGGGACAACATTAAACAGAACAACATTTGCATTGTAGGGGTCCCAGAAGGAGAAGAGGGAGAGAAAGGACGAGAGAAAATATTTGAAGAGGTTATACTCGAAAATTTCCCTAGCATGGGAAAAGAAATAGCCATCCAAGTCCAGGAAGTGCAGAGAGTCCCATACAGGAAAAACCCAAGGAGAAATGTGCCAAGATATGTAATATTCAAATTGGCAAAAAATTAAGACAAAGGAAACTTATTGAGGGCAGCATGGGAAAAACGACAAGTAATATACAAGGGAACTCCCATAAGGTTAACAGCTGATTTCTCAACAGAAACTCTACAAGCCAGAAGAGAGTGGCATCATATACTTAAAGTGATGAAAGGGAAGAATGTACAACCAAGATTACTCTACCCAGCAAGGATCTCATTCAGATTCAATGGAGAAATCAAAAGCTTTACAGACAAGTAAAAGCTAAGAGAATTCAGCACCAACAAATTAGCTCTATAACAAATGCTAAAGGAACTTCTCTAAGTGGGAAACAGAGACAAGAAAAGGACCTACAAAAACACACCCAAAACAATTCAGAAAATGGTCATAGGAACATACATATCGATAATTACCTTAAGCGTGAATGGATTAAATGTTCCAACCAAAAGACACAGGCTTGCTGAATGGATACAAAAACAAGACCCATCTATACGCTGTTTCCAAGAGACTCACTTCTGCCCTAGGAACACATACAGGCTGAAAGTGAGGAGATGGAAAAAGATATTCCATGCAAATGGAAATCAAAAGAAAGCTAGAGTAGCAATACTCGTATCAGATAAAATAGACTTTAAAATAAAGAATGTTACAAGAAACAAGGAAGGACACTATGGAATGATCAAGGGATCAATCCAAGAAGAAGATAAAACAATTACAAATATATATGTACCCTCCATAGGAGCACCTCAATACATAAGGCAACTGCAAACAGCTAAAAAAGAGGAAATCGACAGTAACACAATAATAGTAGGGGACTTTAACACCTCACTTACACCAATGGACAGATCATCCAAAATGAAAATAAATAAGGAAAGAGAAGCTTTAAATGACATAATAGACCAGATAGATTTAATGGATATTTATAGGACTTTCCAACCAAAAACAGCCTATTACACTTTCTTCTCAAGTGCACATGGAACATTCTCCAGGATAGGTCATACCCTGGGTCACAAATCAAGCCTCAGTAAATTTAAGAAAATTGAAATCCTATCAAGCATTTTTTCTGACCACAACGTTATGAGATTAGAAATGAATTACAGGGGATAAAATGTAAAAAACCACAAACACATGGAGGCTAAAAAATACGTTACTATATAACCAAGAGATCACTGAAGAAATCAAAGAGGAAATCAAAAAATACCTAGAGACAAATGACAATGAAAACACGTCAATCCAAAGCCTATGGCATGCGGCAAAAGCAGTTCTAAGCGGGAAGTTTATAGCTATACAAGCTTATCTCAAGAAACAAGAAAAATTTCAAACAATCTAACGTTACGCCTAAAGCAATTAGAGAAAGAACAAACAAAACCCAAAGTTAGCAGAAGGAAAGAAATCATAAAGATCAGAGCAGAAATAAATGAAATAGAAACAAAGAAAACAATAGCAAAGATCAATAAAACTAAAAGCTGGTTCTTTGAGAAGTTAAACAAAATTGATAAACCATTAGCCAGACTCATCAAGAAAAAGAGGGAGAGGACTCATACCAATAAAATTAGAAATGAAAAAGAAGTTACCACACACTCCACAGAAATACAAAGCATTCTAAGAGACTACTACAAGCAACTCTATGTGAATAAAATGGACAACCTGGAAGAAATGGACAAATTCTTAGAAAGGTATAACCTTCCAAGACTGAACCAGGAAGAAATAGAAAATATGAACAGAACAATCACAAGTAATGAAATTGAAACTGTGATTAAAAATCTTCCCACAAACAAAAGTCCAGGACCAGATGGCTTCACAGGTGAATTCTATCAAACATTTAGAGAAGAGCTAACACCCATCCTTCACAAACTCTTTCAAAAAATTGCAGAGGAAGGAACATTCCCAAACTCATTCTATGAGGCCACCATCACCCTGATATCAAAACCAGACAAAGATACTACAAAAAAAGAAAATTACAGACCAATATCACTGATGACTATAGATGCAAAAATCCTCAACAGAATACTAGCAAAAAGAATCCAACAACACATTAAAAGGATCACACACCATGATCAAGTGTGATTTATTCCAGGGATGCAGGGATTCTTCAATATGCTGAAATCAATCAATATGATACACCATATTAACAAATTGAAGAATAAAAACCATGTGATCATCTCAAGAGATGCAGAAAAAGCTTTTGACAAAATTCAACACCCATTTATCATAAAATCTCTCCAGAGAGTAGGCATAGAGGGAACATACCTCAACATAATAAAGGCCATATATGACAAACCCACAGCAAACATCATTCTCAATGGTGAAAAACTGAAAGCATTTCCTCTAAGATCAGGAACGAGATAAGGATGTACACTCTCACCACTATTTTTCAACATAGTTTTGGAAGTCCTAGCCATGGCAATCAGAGAGGAAAAAGAAATAAAAGGAATACAAATTGGAAAAGAAGTAAAACTGTCACTGTTGGCAGATGACATGGTACTATACATATATAATCCTAAAGATGCCATCAGAAAAGTACTAGAACTAATCAATGAATTTGGTAAAATGGCAGGATACAAAATTAATGCACAGAAATCTCTGGCATTCATAAATACTAATGATGAATAATCTGAAAGAGAAATTAAGGAAACACTCCCATTTACCATTGCAACAAAAAGAATAATACCTAGAAATAAATTTACCTAGAGAGACAAAAGACCTGTATGCAGAAAACTATAAGACACTGATGAAAGAAATTAAAGATGATACCAACCAATGGAGAGATATACCATGTTCTTGGATTGGAAGAATCAATATTGTGAAAATGACTATACCACCCAAAGCAATCTACAGATTTAATGCAATCCCTATCAAATTACTAATGGAATTTTTTACAGAACCAGAACAAAAAATCTTAAAATTTGTACAGAGACACAAAGGACCCTGAATAGCCAAAGCAGTATTGAGGGAAAAAAGTGGAGCTGGAGGAATCAGACTCCCTGTCTTCAGACTATACTACAAAGCTACATTAATCAAGACAATATGGTTCTGGCACAAAAACAGAAATATAGATCAGTGGAAGAAGATAGAAAGCCCAGAGAGAAACCCACGCACCTATGGTCAACTAATCTACAACAAAGGAGGCAAGGATATACAGTGGAGAAAAGACAATCTCTTCAATAAGTGGTGCTGGGAAAACTGGACAGCTACATGTAAAAGAATGAAATTAGAACACTCCCTAAAACCGTACACAAAAATAAATGCAAAATGGATTCGAGACCTAAATGTAAGACTGGACACTATAAAACTCTTAGAGGAAAACATAGGAAGAACACTCTTTGATATAAATCACAGCAAGATCTTTTTTGATCTACCTCCTAGAGTAATAGAAATAAAAACTAAAATAAACACATGTGACCTAATGAAACTTAAAAGCTTTTGCACAGCAAAGGAAATCATAAACAAGACAAAAAGACAACCATCAGAATGGGAGAAAATATTTGCAAATGAATCAACAGATAAAGGATTAATCTCCAAAATATATTAACAGCTCATGCAGCTCAATATTAAAAAAAAAAAACAACCCAATCCAAAAATGGGCAGAAGACCTAAATAGACATTTCTCCAAAGAAGACAAACAGATGGCCAAGAGACACATGAAAAGCTGCTCAAAATCACTAATTATTAGAGAAATGCAAATCAAAACTACAATGAGGTATCACCTCACACCAGTTAGAATGGGCATCATCAGAAAATCTACAAACAACAAAAATCTACAAACAAACAAATCTACAAACAACCCCTGGAGAGGGTGTGGAGAAATGGGAACCCTCTTGTACTGTTGGTGGCAATGTAAATTGATATAGCTACTATGGAGAACAGTATGGAGGTTCCTTCAAAAACTAAAAATAGAACTACCATATGATCCAGCAATCCCACTACTTGGCATATACCCAGAGAAAACCATAATTCAAAAAGACACATGCACCACAATGTTCATTGTAGCACTATTTACAATAGCCAGGTCTTGGAAGCAACCTAAATGCACATCGACAGACGAATGGATAAAGAAGATATGGTACATATATACAATGATATATTACTCAGCCATAAAAAGGAACGAATCTGGGTCATTTGTGGAGACGTGGATGGATCTAGAGACCATCGTACAGCATGAAATAAGTCAGAAAGAGAAAACAAATATCGTATATTAACACATATATGTGGAATCTAGAAAAATGGTGCAGATGAACCAGTTTGCAGGGCAGAAATTGAGACACAGAGGTAGAGAAAAAACGTATGGACACCAAGGGGAGAAAGCTGGGTGGTGGGGGTGTGATGAACTGGGCGATTGGGATTGACATGTATATAATGATGTGTATAAACTGGAGAACTAATAAGAACCTGCTGTATAAAAAAATAAATAAAATAAAATTGAAAAATTAAAAAAAAAACCTACTCTCTTAGCAACTTTCAAGTATACAATATTGTTAATTTTGGTCATTACACTGTGCATTACATCCCCAGAATCTATTCATCTTGTTAAAAAAAAAAAAAAAAGAGCGACTTCCTTGAGTGTTGTTGAGACCTCTGCTGAACCTACTCAACCCTCTAAGAGTAACCTTGTGGAATTTTCTGAGGCTGTGTTGATACTGGTTGGTTCCACTGGCCACACAGAACTACTGGAAAGCAAGTCAGGTGAAACTCAGAGTGGCTTATCTTTGTCAAGATTTAAAAAAATATTATCATGTGTGTAAACTAACAAAGATGTCTGCAAATGAGCTGATTTCATTGAGGTAGTGCTTGAGAAATGAGATTTGTTAACTCAGGTCTCTTCAACTTGGTGCTTAACCTTGCTCGAAAATCCCATCATGAGGCATAAATAGATTAGACAAATTGGCCACAGGACTCCAGTTTAAGCCTGTATGAGTTCCATGTCAATCCACAAATGATGGTCTACCACTCATTAGGAATCAAATAGATTTACCAGGAGATCAAAGAGAGAGAATGAAGGGCTACTTTTCCCAAGATTATTTTTTTTCCTAAGGTTTTAAACGATCTCTATTTCCTTGAGGAGTCCAAGAGTATTGTGGTTTACCTAGCATCGTTAGATATCATTAAGTAAAACCTGGTAATGAGAAATCTCAGCTCAGGCTTCTTTTCCCAGGACCCCCACCGAATTTCTAGATTGAGCCGTGCTCCCTGCTGTCTGTTCTGGCTGACATCTTTCTTAGTACTTTCCAATTTATAAAAGTCAAAATAATCTGTTTGTCTCTCATCCCCACCAGGCCAAAGGATCCTCAAAAGAAAAAAAGAGCATATATATATGTATATATATACATATAAATATGTATGTCGTCATCTTTATATCTGGCAGTTAGTAGGCATTACAACTTACTGAATGGATAAATCAGTGGCTGATTATTCATTTAACAGAGACAAAAGGGATCTCTTATACAGCAAGATTCTTTTGTATACTTAAATTATATTTCAAAATATACTGTTATTAGGAGAATCATATCTTTAATGAAATGAAGTTAAAAATTTAGACTTATATAAATTATTAAAATATATAATCAGGTTACCTGGTAAAGCACAGGAATGATTATGAACTGCAAGTCTGAAAGGTTGGAGTTGGAAGTATTATATTATTCCCTAAACTGGTCCCATTTATGGAAGGTATTCAATTCATCTGATTCAACTGGAGAAGGAAAATATTCATAGTATAACTTTAGTTACAAATGAATTACAGTTACATATGTGTCACACTTTCCTCAAACAGTGAATGTTTTTTTTTCTTATTGGAAGTATTTTCAACTTCTGAACTTCCCTTTTTGAGATCAAATGTTGTAAAAGATGCCGACAGATTCATATAAAATTATTAATTACTAGACCTGAGACCTTAAAAATACTTCAAAATTATATTGAGGCTCTAAAGCAAAATTCCAACTCATTAGAGCCTTAAAGGTAACTCACATAAAAAAGAGAAAACTTTTTTATTCAAATAAATATGGTTTTAAAAACAATGCTCCTTGTGGTTATGATATAAAATATGATTTCATATTCATAATGTGTCTTCTGTTCCTCTTGGAGCATACTGAGGAATGGTAATGTAATTTCTTTGTGACCACTGAAGGAAAAAAAAAAATAGTCCTTGTCTGTAAAACTTTCTTATAACGATGATTACAACAGCAACAGCAATAGGAAACACTTATCACAAGCTATTAGAACATAGACGAGATTATATTGCAATTAGCCATGTCTACCTGATGGATTTTTCTTTCTAAGGGAAATTGTGCAAAGCATTTTATTTCAAGCCTCAAAGATTTTGATAAAAGAAAAAAAAGGAAACTGCAGTTTTTGCCACAAAAAGACAGGTGGCGTAAGCATGCAACATTTTTTTTTTTTTTTTTTTTTTTTTAAGATATATAAAGTGCTTATTTTGTCTCTGAAGAAGCTCGCCTATGCTCGGGTTTGTGGCTGAGCCGGTGACGTCAGTGTGGCAGTGCGGTGTCAGGCGCGGCGGCTCCCTATAAGCCGAGGAGCTGTCCGGGTGCTGAAACGGTCCGAGCAGCTCACGCAGCGGGCCACGAGGAACGTGCTGTGGACGTTCTCTGCCATATAAAAAAGAGGTAAGACTGCCTTTCCCTTTGATTTACTTGAAAGTTCTAAATTGCGTGTTCTCTCCTTAATTCTTAGCTAAGAAGAAAAAGACCAATTGGCAAGCTTGTGTCTATAGAATAGCTGAACAGCGACCTGCTGCTCATCAGCCAATGTAAGGACACTATGTATGTGTACGTACATATGATTGAATCTGTGATTTACACCACTTGCTGTTAGGCATTTACTAACCATAGTGCTATTTACATAATCATATATAAGAAGCATGAAAAAGTTTAGGATATTTGTGTCAATACACATTATTAATGTAAAGTTAACCAAGCCTGATATTTTGTTTCTTTCCTTAATTTATTGTTTCTTCCCCTAAGAACCAGATACAAGGCCAAGGATATAATTTATATGCTTAATATTCTTAACAGTAGGTTTCCAATGATTCAAAGGCTGTTAAACACGTTAGTGATAGAAGTAACCAATTTTGGAATTAGGTTTTTTTTTCCCTTTGACATTTACCTTGCAAGAGCTCAAAGTTAACTAACTATATAAAATTATTTGCCCAATTGGTATACTCTGAAAAGGCTTACGTTATTATTTCCTAGTTTTAGTCCTAGGAAGGTAAGATTAGAATGGGCTTCCTTGTTTATTCAGGGTGCAATATTATCTTGGGTTACAGGTTGGATATGACCATGGATTACAGAGAGATCATAATTTGGAATGTATGAGGAAACCATTGATAACTGTAAAAACTATTATTATTATGCTTTGGTTGAAAGAGGTTGTGCAATATTTTGCTAAATATTTTGAATGGGACAAATGTTTCTTTTTTCTGCATCCTAACTAGTTGAATTGCTCAAATTTGATATATCCAACTGCATTTAATGCTCTAGTCTAATTTCAATAGAAAAGACAGTTTAACTTACAAGGCTTTAGTTCAAACTCTATAAAATATTAGAGCTGTTGAAACCACCGTCACTACTTAGATGAGCTGCTACCTGGGAAAGAAATCCCTTGGGTCTTACTCAAAGGCAATAACTATGTCATCCAAACTGAATCTGAATAAATGACCAAACAGTAGCTCTTGTTAGGCTGTGGTTTAAATAGCTGCATTGGGTATTTTGCCCCAACTCCACAGCGAAGCCCACCTACAAGATAATGATTTTAAAGACCAGCACATAACCCATCTGTTAAATATACTTCAGGTTAATGGTCTCAAAGAAAATAAGTTCACTAAGATTCTTAAAACTACTAGTCCAAATGCCAATGTTGAAAATTGATTTCCAAATCTAAATTAATCCTGAAATAGTATAAAGAAGAATGCATAATGTACTTTTACTCAAACCTAAGAATTTATGAATACAATTTCCTTTAGTAAACATTGATTCATAGCAAATATTTTAGAAATTTTCTCTGACATGCCTTTAAAGATTTTCCTTTCAGTAAATTAAGTAGTCAAGTTAATGGGGATCTTTGAAATAAATGTATATATTTACTAACTAATTTTAATAATCATTTTAATAAATAAATATGTGCTAAAGAAATTTCTATAATTACAACTTTTTTTTAGGTTCTAAAAACTGAGAACATTATTTAAATACCAATATAATCCAGTGAACAATGATATTTTCTACAATTGATGTCTAAGCTAGTAGATAATTGTACCTACATAACTTAGCTTATATATCACAAAACCATAATTCAGGTAAAATATCATGAACAAACATAAAATTCTTTTACATTTACTTTATTTGTAACAAAAATTGCAACCTAAACCTATTAAAATAGGTTTAAATGCTATCAATGCCAAAAGTAATACATGTAAAAACTAATCCTTTTGCTAATTCATACGTGAGACTATCAGGGCTTGGAGGAAAAAAATGAATGAAAAATTTTAAGTAGGAAGAATTCAACACATTGTCTGTATTTATCTAAATTGGGAGTTTCATAGTGGTTATTTTAAGATATTCTAACAGTATGAGTCATTTAAGATTTCATAGGTCCACACCCAAATAGACACAGACATAAGTCAAGCTGAATCGGAACACTCAGAAGTTCAGAAATAGACTGGTTAAGAAAGCTTATGTTCTCTCTGTAGCATCTGTTATTATTTACTATACACTCTTGAGGGCTGAGGAAAAATATAACCACGATTGCATTTTACAAGACAGTCACAATAAAATTATTAGAAGAAATATGGAGTGCAGATATTTTTAAACAGTTTATATTTTAGTACATTTACACTGAAATAAACTTCACTGGATATCATGGATTTATTACTTTTTGTAACTCTGGCTATTGTGCTTGTGTGTCCTGACAATACTCTGTGTGTTATTACATGTCAATCAAGATGAGTAATTATAAAATACCAGACTTCTAAATTAAATATTTTGGAATTCAATGGGTAAATAAATACTGCTTTGGGGATATTTAAAGAAAAACTTCATTAGGTTTACCTACTAGCTGGAACTTGAGATGACCCATATTCTGGAGGTCATTAAGGTATAGACCTTCCAAAATTAATAGTATGATTCAGTGGCAGAGTGAGAACAAGTTATTTCTGAAAATGTATGTGAATGGGACTCATCCACAAGATAATTCAGTATGATTAACATTAACATGGTGTATCACTTCATCATATATAGTAATGTCACTGCTGCTTTCTGTGTTTCTACAACAAATTAGATGGACAATTCAGGAAGTAAATCACATGCTTTTTGATAAGGAGATAACTCTGTGTGTGTGTGTGTGTGTGTGTGTGTGTGTGTACATGCATGTTTTAAGTTAAGCCAGCTAATTTTTTTGCCAGTGATTTCAGAAGGAATGCTATACAAGATAACTAAGACTCATCTTGGAAAGTCTTTATTTAACAGAAACAATGCATACTACAAAACAAACAACATGTTTTATAAATTAAAAAATAAAATTTGAGAAACTTCCTATCAGTGATTTTGCTATTATTTAAACCAAGAGAATGCCATACAAATTTGATGCAAATGGCTAACAATTTTGCTAAAGATTCCTGTGGTTAGCTTGCGAGGATTGTGTAGGAAATATTTATAGATTTTAAAAAGAGTCATCCTAAATTAATGTGGAATAATGTCTACTATGGTTTCTTTTTCCCTTCAATGGTCAATAACCTCTTTTGCTATAGCGTCTATTAGTCTGTTTCATTTGTGTTAACTCCTGTTTTCTGTGCTTTAAGGAAATCTTTCAAACATGGCAGAAGCTAAGACTCACTGGCTTGGAGCAGCCCTGTCTCTCATCTCTTTAATTTTCCTCCTCTCTGAGGCTGAAGCAGCTTCATTTCAGAGAAACAAGCTGCTTCAGAAGGAACCAGATATCAAATTGGAAAATGTCCAAAGGTTTCCCAGTCCTGAAATGATCAGGGCTTTGGAGTACATAGAAAAGCTCCGACAACAAGCTCACAAAGAAGAAAGCAGCCTAGACTACAATCCCTACCAAGGTGTCTCTGTTCCCCTTCAACAAAAAGAAAATGGTGACTTGCCAGAAAGTTCAAGGGATTCCCTGAGTGAAGATGAGTGGATGAAGATAATACTTGAAGCTTTGAGACAGGCTGAAAATGAGCCCCAGTCTGCACCAAAAGAAAACAAGCCCTATACCTTGAATTCAGAAAAGAACTTTCCAATGGACATGCCTGATGATTATGAGACTCAACAGTGGCCGGAGAGAAAGCTCAAGCACATGAGATTCCCTCCTACATATGAAGAGAATTCCAGGGACAACCCCTTTAAACGCACAAATGAAATAGTAGAGGAACAATATACTCCTCAAAGCCTTGCTACGTTGGAATCTGTCTTCCAAGAGCTGGGGAAACTGACGGGACCAAACAACCAAAAGCGTGAGAGGGTTGATGAGGAGCAAAAACTTTACACAGATGATGAAGATGATATCTACAAGGCTAATAACATTGCCTATGAAGACGTGGTTGGGGGAGAAGATTGGAACCCAGTAGAGGAAAAAATAGAGAGTCAAACCCAGGAAGAGGTAAGAGACAGCAAAGAGAATATAGAAAAAAATGAACAAATCAATGATGAAATGAAGCGTTCAGGGCAGCTGGGCCTCCAGGATGAAGATTTCCAGAAAGAGAATAAAGACCAACTCTCAGATGATGTCTCCAAAGTAATTGCCTATCTGAAAAGGTTAGTGAATGTTGCGGGAAGTGGGAGGTCACAGAATGGGGAAAACGGGGAAAGAGCAACCAGGCTTTTTGAGAAAGCACTTGATTCCCAATCTATTTATCAGCTGATTGAAATCTCAAGGAATTTACAAATACCCCCTGAAGACTTAATTGACATGCTCAAAACTGGAGAGAAGCCAAATGTATCAGTGGAACCAGAGCAGGAGCTTGAAATTCCCCTTGACCCTCAAGACATCTCAGAGGTCGACTTAGACCATCCAGATCTGTTCCAAAATAAGATGCTCTCCAAGAATGGCTACCCCAAAACACCTGGTCGTGCTGTGGCAGAGGCTCTACCAGATGGGCTCAGTGTTGAGGACATTTTAAATCTTTTAGGGATGGAAAATGCAGCAAATCAAAAGCCTCCATATTTTCCTAATCAGTATAACCGAGAGAAGGTTCTGTCAAGACTCCCCTATGGTCCTGGAAGGTCTAAAGCAAACCAACTTCCCAAAGCTGTCTGGATGCCAGATGTTGAAAACAGACAAATGGCATATGAAAAGCTGAACGACAAGGATCAAGAATTAGGAGAGTACTTGGCCAAGATGCTAGTTAAATATCCTGAGATCATGAATTCAAACCAAGTGAAGCGAGTTCCTAGTCAAGGCTCATCTGAAGATGATCTACAGGAAGAGAACCAAATCGAGCAGGCCCTCAAAGAGCGTTTGAATCAACACAGCTCACAGGAGACTGACAAACTGGCCTTGGTAAGCAAAAGGCTCCCTGTGGGGTCCCCGAAGAGTGACGATACCCCCAACAGACAGTACTTGGATGAAGATCTGCTAATGAAAGTGCTGGAATACCTCAACCAAGAAAAGGCAGAAAAGGGAAGGGAGCATATTGCTAAGAGAGCAATGGAAAATATGTAAGCAGCTTTCATTAATTACCCTACTTTCACCCCTCCCACCCCAAGCAAACACCAACATTTCTCTTTAGTGTGTTGACTTCTATCTTGTTCACACTGTTATACCTTTAAATGATGTACAGGCAGGTGATTCCATTTCACTGGGGTGTCTACTTCACTAGCTCTGAGCTGTTCTCTTGTGTATGGATATGTGTAAATGTTATGACTTCTGAGTAAAAATACTAATCATATCCCTTATTCAAGAAAGATATCTATGATAGTGTTTAATAGTGTATCTAATGGCTGTGGCATTGTTGATGCTCACATATGACAAAGAGTGTCCTATAATTCTCTTGAAAGTTTTTAATACTTATTGAATTATTTTGTTACTGTCTGTAGTGTTTTGTGGAGTATTGGAGCAAAAAAAAATAAAGCATTATAAATATATAGTTTTATTTATAAGGCCTTTTCTATTGTGTGTTTTGTTGTTGATTAATAAATGTTATTTCTGGACAACTGTGGGTTATTCATTCTGGAAAACCAGAGACGGTGACTATGGAGCAAGCAGCATGGAGCTAAAAGAGAAAATCATCACCTTCCACAGTCTATCCAGGTAAGAAATAAGGAATTTAAACATATGGCCATACTACACATTTGTAGAATGCAACATCCTCTAGCAGCCCACTACCTAATGCTTGCCTGTAGTTTTTCTCATATTTATGATTATGGAATAAGACTTTTGGTATCATATTTATACCTTTTACCCTTGATTTATATAAATGCAAACATTTAAGTCTTCCATAACCAGCACTGAAAAAGAAGAGATATGTACGGGGCAGTCAGAAACAGTTATAGCAATCTACTATATTGGAAGCAATCTACCTATTCTCACGTCACCCTGGTCCCCAGAAGACAAGGCAGCTACTATTTTGTATGGTTTGAGAGGGGCCAAAGGATCCCCAAACTGACTGTCAGGTAAGTGAATGGCTTAGGCACAGGGGGAATACCTCAGCTGCCCTCTCTCTTGTCCACGTGTTAGAGAGAATCCTGAGTGGGCTAAGCAGTACATAATTGTCATGATGTGCGTCACTTCAGGGGTAGATGCTATCAGCATCCTGACATATCAACAGGGAATCGACAACAACAGCAGCAAGAAAATATATAGAGCAACAAAGCAACAGTGGTCGTAAAAAACCAAGGAAATAAATCAGAGTTGCTATTTACTGAATATTTATTTTGCACCAGGCACGATACTAAACACTTTATCTCATTCAGTTTGTACTGTATCACTGTCAAGCGTCACTTATTATCACCCTTTTACATCAGAAAAAGCAAAACTCAGAAAGTTTAAATAACTTCTCCCAAGTCACCCATTATTATAAATTGCCAAAGCCTGTGTTCTTAACCACTTTACTACACTGCCTCTCTGGGGAGGGCCGTTTCAGCTGAGGGATGGGGCATTGGATGTGGGGTGGTGGGAGGCTTATGTAGTCTCAGTATGGGTCACTTCCAAGGGAGGCCAGTGTGTGTGTGTGTGTGTGTGTGTGTGTCATAGGTGGGGGGGGGGGGGGGAGGGACAATCCTGGAATGATTAAAAGGCAATGAAAAGGCCCTGCACACCTTGGGGAAAACACTGAATGTAGGGTTTCCTATTTTGTAATTTTGCCCAGACTCTTTTCTGTCCAATTATCATACACTTTCGTGGAATTCTAGAATCTATAATCTAAGGCCTTAGAGGGGAATTGTCTCTACAGTGTTTCTGATAAGTGGTTTTTACTCAAATGCCTCATGGGGCAGTACTATGGATTCAAGATTATGGAAAGATCCAGGATATTTGTACAGCTTAAAGTCTAAGTACATATTTATATGCCATGCTTTGCAGATGTTCACATACACCACCTGCCCATTACATTTTCTCTTTGATTTTCTGTTTCATGCAGCCAGCCACACCTAGTACCCTAAATCAGTCACGTGACTCTCTCCACGCTTGCCCTAAGCAAAATGAGACCTTGACACATGTCCACCCAACAGACACTTGCCTTCACTGTGATGTGTGAATGTTCTACGGGGAGGTCAGAAAGTGAGAGCAAGTTAATTGACACAACACAGCTGATGAGGCCCCAGGCTAGGATTTGCACACACATTAGTGGGCTGGCAAACCCTGCACTCATTCTGCTACACTGTGCTGCTTTTTCTCAAAGTCTCAGTTACAGTTGAAATTCCCTGATTCTCTAACAGTGACATTTCTGGCATCAGGATTGGCAGTTGGGGAAATATATTAATTTGGGATATATATTCTTTACCTGACTTCTCTCAGACACTAGTCAGCAAGCATCTTTGCCTTTTTGCAGCATCACCATATACCCAGCTATTGAGTCATCAGATTTATTTATTTCTGATCTAAAGGTATTTTTTCATAAGTGTTTTAGTACATTGCTTACTAGCATAAGAAATTAAGCTCTAAGTATCATTCAAGGATGTGGATGACAAACTAGTTGGGATTAGGGCAACACTGCCCTTTTCCCTGGCAAGAAGCCTCCTTCAGCAGAAGTCAGGAAGTAGCTTGAGCCCTCCTCACAAATGCCCCCTACAGGCCACCGTTGGAAGGGTGCACTACAACTGTACCCCTTTGTAGGAGTCCATGCCTTGACAGGAGTCAGATGGCCTAGCACTCTGTATGCTTTCGGCAAGACCACCACCTACCAACCCTTCCCTTCCTTCAACACTCCCAGCCTTTTGACCCTACCTATTTTGGGCACAGTTAGGACTAAGCTGATGGTGTCCTTTATAACAAGACTTCCAAGTCATCCCTCATTTCCCATACTGACACCTCCAAACTTTGTATATCACTTCTTTGGACCCCAATTCCCACTCTGTCCCATATCCTATATCTTTTTTCATTTGTCTTTGATACTCAAGGTCAGTCATCAGCAAAATCCCCTGCATCCTCAAACTCTTCTGTGAATGTTTTTTTTAACCTTCTTTCTCTGGGGAAAACCTACCTCTCCTCTGAGGTTCCTGTTTCCCCTGAAACTCTCTTTCTCCTCTTTGCTGCTTACAGTACATCTTCTCTCTTACATAAAAACATCCGACTTTGAATCTCATGCCATCACTTACTACCCACCCTTTACCCCCCACTGTTGCAGACATCTACTGCCCCAGGTCACTTACCCTCACGCATTAAATATAGGTCCTAATCACTGTCACTTTTTCTAGCACTGCTACTGTGTTCATACTTGTTGTTTTCAATATTCATAAAGATGATCTTTCCAATATTTTCCAGGCTCCATCCTCCATCAGCTATTCACTTGCATGGTTATGCCCTTGCTCTTTTTCTTACTAATAACTGCAACGTATCCTAAAACTGAATTCCAAACATTTTACTCTAACAACCACCTTCTATATTTCCATGGTACTGCCTCTAGTACCTTAATACCAGTAATCCCCCACACCCACCAAAAATGTAACCTATGGATCCTACCATCTTTCCACTCTCTCTTATCCCCTTTATTCTTCACCACCCACGTTGCCAAGTTTAAATTTCATGGTTCATCATTATAGTCATTCCTTTGTAAACATTAACTCCCTTCTGTCTCTTGTGTTTCATTGTAACTTCTTTGCTAAACATTCTAGCAAAGTCCAATTCTAGTAAAGTCCAATTCTCCACCCACTCTTACCTTCTCTCCTACAACTGCATGATCTGGCTCTGAGTTTCCTAGCACTCTCTTCATTACTCTCTTTTCTGCCTGCACTGGCTTTCTCACTGTTCCTTGAATATGCTTCAAGAGTTTTGCAATTGCTGTTTCCTCCTTCAGAAGTGCTATTTCCCCAAATATCTGCATGGTTTTCCCTCTTACTTCCTTCAAGTTTTCTGTACAAATATTGACTTCTTGATGCCACTCTTTCTAAAATTTCAACTCCTACACACTTTTCCTGTCTCCATTCATTGCCTGGTTTTTTATCCTTAGCACTTTTATCTACCATTCTTAATTTTCACTTTTATTTTTTTTATTGTCTACTCCTCAACCACTAGCATGTAATCTCCCTGAGGGTAGGTATTGTTTGTTTTATTCATTGTGGTATCTCTAGCTTCCTAGAACAGTTACTGGAATATAAAAAATGTACAGAAAATAGATATTGACCAAATGAATGAATTGAGAATGAAGAAATAAGGGAGAAAAGATAGGGGAGAAGGAAGAATGGAACTTGACTTTAAATTTAGAATAGTGGGACTAGGAACCAAGATGGCAGAGTAGAAGGACGTGCTCTCACTCCCTCTTGTGAGAACACCAGAAGCACAACTAGCTGTTGGACAATCATTGACAGGAAGACACCGGAACTCACCAAAAAAGATACCCCACATCCAAAAACAAAGGAGAAGCCACAATGAGACGGTAGGATTGGCGCAATCACAGTAAAATCAAACCTCATAACTGCTGGGTGGGTGACTCACAGATGGGAGAACACTTATACCACAGAAGTCCACCCACTGGAATGAAGGTGCTGAGCCCCACAACAGGCTTCCCAACCTGGCGGTCTGGCAACAGGAGGAAGAATTTCTAGAGAATCAGACTTTGAAGCCTGGTGGGATTTGATTGCAGGACTTCAACAGGACTGGGGAAAACAGAGACTCCACTCTTGGAGGGCACACACATAGTAGTATGCACATTGGGATCCAGCGGAAGGAGCAGTGACCCCAGGGGAGACTGAACCAGACCTACCTGCTAGTGTTGGAGGGTCTCCTGCAGAGGTGGGGGGTGGCTGTGACTCACTGTGGGGACAAGGACACTGGCAGCAGAAGTTCTGGGAAATACTCCTTGGCATGAGCCCTCGCAGAGTCTGTCATTAGACCCAACAAAGAGCCCAAGTAGACTCCAGTGTTGGGTTGCCTCAGACCAAACAACCAACAGGGAAGGAACCCAGCCCCACCCATCAGCAGTCAAGTGGATTAAAGTTTTACTGAGCACAACCCAACAGAGCAACAGTCAGCTCTACCCACCACCAGTCCCTCCCATTAGGAAACTTACACAAGCCTCTTAGAGAGCCTCATCCACCAGAGGGCAGACAACAGAAGCAAGAACTACAACCCTGCAGCCCGTGGAACAAAAACACATTCACAGAAAGATAGACAAGATGAAAAGGCAGAGAGCTATGTACCAGATGAAGGAACAAGATAAAACCCCAGAAAAACAACTAAATGAAGTGGAGATAGGCAACCTTCCAGGAAAAAAATTCAGAATAATGATAGTGAAGATGATCCAGGACCTCAGAAAAAGAATGGAGGCAAAGATTGGGAAGATGCAAGAAATGTTTAACAAAGACCTAGAAGAATTAAAGAACAAACAAACAGAGATGAGCAATACAATAACTGAAATGAAAACTACACTAGAAGGAATCAATAGCAGAATAACTGAGGCAGAAGAACGGATAAGTGACCTGGAAAACAGAATGGTGGAATTCACTGTTGCTGAACAGAATAAAGAAAAAAGAATGAAAAGAAATGAAGACAGCCTAAGAGACCTCTGGGACAACATTAAACAGAACAGCATTCACATTGTAGGGGTCCCAGAAGGAGAAGAGGGAGAGAAAGGACGAGAGAAAATATTTGAAGAGGTTATACTCGAAAATTTCCCTAGCATGGGAAAAGAAATCGCCACCCAAGTCCAGGAAGTGCAGTGAGTCACATACAGGATAAACCCAAGGAGAAACACAATGAGACACATAGTAATCAAATTGGCAAGAATTAAAGACAAAGAAAAATTATTGAAAGCAGCAAGGAAAAAAATGACAAATAACATGCAAGAGAACTCCCATAAGTTAACAGCTGATTTCTCAGCAAAAAAGCTACAAGCCAGAAGAGAGTGGCATGATATACTTAAAGTGATGAAAGGGAAGAAACTACAACCAAGATTACTCTACCCAGCAAGGATCTCATTCAGATTCGATGGAGAAATCAAAAGCTTTACAGACAAGTAAAAGCTAAGAGAATTCAGCACCAACAAATTAGCTCTATAACAAATGTTAAAGGAACTTCTCTAAGTGCGAACCACAAGAGAAGAAAAGGACCTACAAAAACAAACCCAGGACAATTAAGAAAATGGTCATAGGAACATACATATCGATAACTACCTTAAACGTGAATGGATTAAATGCTCCAAGTAAAAGACATAGGCTTGCTGAATGGATACAAAAACAAGACCCAGGGCTTCCCTGGTGGCACAGTGGTTGAGAGTCTGCCTGTCGATGCAGGGGACACGGGTTTGTGCCCAGGTCTGGGAAGATCCCACACGCCATGGAGTGGCTGGGCCCGTGAGCCATGGCCACTGAGCCTCTGCATCCGGAGCCTGTGCTCTGCAACGGGAGAGGCCACAACAGTGAGAGACCCGCATACTGCAAAAAAAAAAAAGAAATGAAGTACAGGGAAGAAAACGTAAAAAACACAAACACATGGAAGCTAAACAATATGTTACTAAATAACTAAGAGATCACTGAAGAAATCAAAGAGGAAATCAAAATATACCTAGATACAAATGACAATGAAAACACGATGATCCAAAACCTATGGGATGCAGCAAAGGCAGTTCTAAGAGGGAAGATTATAGCTATACAAGCCTACCTCAAGAAACAAGAAAAATCTCAAATAAAAAATCTAACCTTACACTTAAAGGAACTAGAGAAAGAAGAACAAACAAAACCCAAAGTTAGCAGAAGGAAAGAAATCAAAAAAATCAAGCAGAAATAAATGAAATACAAACAAAGAAAACAATAGCAAATATCAATACAACTAAAAGCTGGTTCTTTGAGAAGATAAACAAAATTGATTAGCCAGACTCATCAAGAAAAAGAGGGAGAGGAGTCAAATCAATAAATTAGGAATGAAAAAGGAGAAGTTACAACAGACACTGCAGAAATACAAAACATCCTAAGAGACTACTACAAACAACTTTATGCGAATAAAATGGACAACCTGGAAGAAATGGACAAATTCTTAGAAAGGTATAACCTTCCAAGACTGAACCAGGAAGAAATAGAAAATATGAACAGAACAATCACAAGTAATGAAATTGAAACTGTGATTAAAAAATCTTCCCACAAACAGAAGTCCAGGACCAGATGGCTTCACAGGTGAATTCTATCAAACATTTAGAAAAGAGCTAGCACCCATCCTTCTCAAACTCTTCTAAAATATTGTGGAGGAAGGGACATTCCCAAACTCATTCTATGAGTCCACCATCACCCTGATACCAAAACCAGACAAAGATACTACAAAAAAACCATACAGACCAACATCACTGATGAATATAGATGCAAAAATCTTCAACAAAATACTAGCAAACAGAATCCAACAACACATTAAAGGAATCATACACCATGATCAAGTGGGATTTATCCCAGGGATGCAAGGATTCTTCAATATACGCAAATCAGTTAATGTGATACACCATATTAACAAATTGAAGAAGAAAAACCATATGATTATCTCAATAGATGCAGAAAAAGCTTTTGACAAAATTCAACACCCATTTATGATAAAAACTCTCCAGAAAGTGGGCATAGAGGGAACCTACCTCAACATAATAAAGACCATATATGACAAACCCACAGCAAACATCATTCTCAATGGTGAAAAAGTGAAAGCATTTCCTCTAAGATCAGGAATGAGACAAGGATGTCCACTCTCACCACTGTTTTTCAACATAGTTTTGGAAGTCCTAGCCATGGCAATCAGAGAAGAAAAAGAAATAAAAGGAATACAAATTGGAAAAGAAGAAGTAAAACTGTCACTGTCTGCAGATGGCGTGATACTATACATAGATAATCCTTAAGATGCCACCAGAAAACTTCTAGAGCTAATCAATGAATTTGGTAAAGTGACAGGATACAAAATTAATGTACAGAAATCTCTTGCATTTCTATACACTAATGATGAAAAATCTGAAAGAGAAATTAAGGAAACACTCCCATTTACCATTGTAACAATAACAATCAAACACCTAGGAATAAACCTACCTAGAGAGACAAAAGACCTGTATGCAGAAAACTATAAGACACTGGTAAAAGAAATTAAAGATGATACCAACAGATTGAGAGATATACCATGTTCCTGGATTGCAAGAATGAATATTGTGAAAATGACTATACTACCCAAATCAACCTACAGATTCAATGCAATCCCTATCAAATTACTAATGGAATTTTTTACAGAACTAGAACAAAATATCTTAAAATTTGTATGGAGACACAAAAGACCCCGAATAGCCAAAGCAGTACTGAGGGAGAAAAGTGGAGCTGGAGGAATCAGACTCCCTGTCTTCAGACTATGCTACAAAGCCACAGTCATCAGTACAATATGGTAGTGGCACAAAAACAGAATTATAGATCAATGGAACAAGATAGAAAACCCAGAGATAAACCCATGCACCTATGGTCAACTAATCTACAACAAAGGAGGCAAGGATATACAATGGAGAAAGGAGAGTCTCTTCAATAAGTGGTGCTGAGAAAACTGGACAGCTACATGTAAAAGAATGAAATTAGAACACTTCCTAAAACCATACACAAAAATAAACTCAAAATGGATTCAAGACCTAAATGTAAGCCTGGACACTATAAAACACTTAGAGGAAAACAGGAAGAACACTCTTTGACCTAAGTCACAGCAAGATCTTTTTTGATCCACTTCCTAGAGTAATGGCAATAAAAACAAAAATAACAAATGGGACCTACTGAAACTTAAAACCTTTTGCTCAGCAAAGGAAATCATAAACAAGATGAAAAGACAACCCTTAGAATGAGAGAAAATATTTGCAGATGAATCAATGGACAAAGGAGATTAATCTCCAAAATATATAAACAGCTCATGCAGCTCAATATTAAAGAAACAAGCAACCCCGTCCAAAAATGGGCAGAAGACCTAAATAGACATTTCTCCAAAGAAGACATACAGTTGGCCAAGAAATACATGAAAAAGTGCTTAACATAACTAATTATTAGAGAAATGCAAATCAAAACTACAATGAGGTATCACCTCACAGCAGCTAGAATGGGCATTATCAGAATATCTACAAACAACAAATGCTGGAGAGGCTGTGGAGAAAAGGGAACCCTCTTGCACTGTTGGTGGGAATGTAAATTGATACAGCCATTATGGAGAACAGTATGGAGGTTCCTTAGAAAACTAAAAATAGAATTACCATATGATCCAGCAATCCCACTACTGGGCATATATCCATAGAAAACCATAATTCAAAAAGACACATGCACCCCAATTTTCATTGCAGCACTATTTACAATAGCCAGGTCATGGAAGCAACCTAAATGCCCATCGGCAGACGAATGGTTAAAGAAGATGTGGTACATATATACAATGGAATATTACTCAGCTGTAAAAGGAAGGAAATTGGGTCATTTGTTGAGACATGGATGGATCTAGAGACTGTCATACAGAGTGACATAAGTCAGAAAGTGAAAAACAAATAACGTATATTGACACATGTATGTGGAACCTAGAAAAATAGTACAGATGAACTGGTTTGCAGGGCAGAATTTGAGACACAGATGTAGAGAAGAAACGTATAGACACCAAGGGGGGAAAGCAGCAGGGTGGGGATGGTTGTGTGATGAATTGGGAGATTGGGATTGACATGTATACACTGATGTGTATAAAATTGATGACTAATAAGAACCTACTGTATAAAAAAGTAAATAAATTAAAATTAAAAAGAACAAAAAACTAATACTAAACTTTCTTTGGGTTATTTGTATGGAAATATGTTAATATAATCATTTCAGACATTGCATGAAATTCCTAAAAATCTTATATGTTCTGGTATAATGTTAAAGTCATAATTCTAGTTATTATTTTAAAATGTATATCTCAGAAATAACTAAATTTCCTTGTCAATTGCATTATTATGAACTTTCATCAAATCTTTAACTGTGGTCATTTTTAAGTCTTTTGTCATTTACAGACAATTTTGGGTATACTCTGATGCTTTTGCAAAAATGTTCCTATAAAAGGGTTTCATCTTCAAGGAATTCATGGAAAAGACTCTGACAAGTACAGGTTTCTGGTAACTGACTATACTGCTGAACTGAATGAATAAGCATTTTCAGAACTCTAATGGAAAACTGATGAATTCGTTAAAGTGCTAACAAAAGATCAAGATGAAAAAAAATTAATTACATGGGACTGAGTGAACTGATGAGGATGATTATAATTTTTGTGACTTTCTCTTTGAATAAAAAAAAATTTAAAAAAAATTTAGAACAGAGAAACAAGGTAAATCTTTGTTGAAAAAATAAATATCAAATTTATTATATCAATACAAATTTGATTAGACTCATTTTAAATTTTTCAGAGTGAAATTAATGAAAATTAATAACATCAGTAAAGTAAATTTTTACAGAATAAAATTAATGAAATAAAACTTTTTGATCCAGATTTCAATATCTTTCTTTGCCAAGTCTTTTACCTTTGCCTAAAGGAAACGTAGCAGCAGCTTTGGAACTCAATTACCTCTGTACCTTAGCATTCACAGAAACGGGATAGGTAAGAGCTGTCAGCTTGTGACAACCGGCCCCAGATATCTTTTTCAGTTTAACTTATGCATTATCAGAAGGGCTGATGCCATGATTAGGCAATCCTCTAAAATGCCATAGTTCTCTACCATTACAAAATTATAGTTATTTTGGTATTTTTATCAATATAGGTGAGAATTATAGTTATTTTACCCCATACAAGAAAAAAAATCACTGCTATTATAAATGCTATGGAAATTGGTCACATGCTGATATAAGTTATGCTAGCCCAAATACGTAGCTATTACGGCTAATGATATTTATGCTGCAACTATTCTTCCTGACGGTTGGAAGGCTAGGAAGTCCCATGGGCTTTGATGAGGGAACTTCTGAAGGGTGAAAAGAACCAGGGACTGAAAAGCCAGTGGAGTTTTCCTGGCAGATTTAAGCCTTTTGATTTGGAACAAAGATGACAATCTGTCTGCAAGTGTTCAGACAGTGTCTACCTTCTAAGGGGTTTATTACAGCAATCATTAGCAAGTTTCTTTTTCTGGAGGGCCAAAGCCACATGTGTATTTATAGTTAATTTCCATATCATTTACATATGGCTACATCCACTCCACTTTCCATTCTCAAGACCTTTTCAAGTAAGAATGTATTGTTTTGGTAGTGTATATATGTCCATGCCACTCTCTCACTTTGTCCCAGCTTACCCTTCCCCCTCCCTGTGTCCTCAAGTCCATTCTCTATGTCTGTGTCTTTATTCCTGTCCTGCCCCTAGGTTCTTCAAAACCATTTTTTTGTTTGTTTTAGATTCCATATATATGTGTTAGCATATGGTATTTGTTTTTCTCTTTCTGACTTCACTCTGTATGACAGTCTCTAGGCCCATCCACTCACTACAAATAACTCAATTTGTTTCTTTTTATGACTGAGTAATATTCTATTGTATATATGTGCCACATCTTCTTTACCCATTCCTCTGTCGATGGACAGTTAGGTTGCTTCCATGTCTTGGCTGTTGTAAACAGAGATGCAACGAACCTTGTGGTACATGACTCTTTGAATTATGGTTTTCTCAGGGTATATGCCCAGTAGTGGGATTGCTGGGTCGTATGGTAGTACTAGTTTTAGTTTTTTAAGGAACCTTCATACTGTTCTCCATAGTGGCTGTATCACTTTACATTCCCACCAACAGTGCAAGAGGGTTCCCTTTTCTCCACACCCTATCCAGAATTTATTGTTTGTAGAGTTTTTGATGATGGCCATTCTGACCGGTGTGAGGTGATACCTCATTGTAGTTTTGATTTGCATTTCTCTAATGATTAGTGATGTTGAGCATCCTTTCATATGTTTGCTGGCAATCTGTATATCTTCTCTGGAGAAATGTATAGCTAGTGGGAAGCAGCCACATAGCACAGGGAGATCAGCTCAGTGCTTTGTGACCACCTAGAGGGATGAGATAGGGAGGGTGGGAGGGAGACACAAGACGGAAGAGAAATGGGGATATATGTATGTGTATAGCTGATTCACTTTGTTATAAAGCAGAAACTGACACACTATTGTAAAGCAATTATACTCCAATAAAGATGTTTAAAAATGTATTGTTTATGCCTTGAGGTTTGTTATTTTATCAGATTCCTTTTTTTTTCTTGATGACCTTTTATTAAATCATTATCATTGTTGTGACTTCTAAATGTCATCGGGGAACACTGGGTGGTAGGGTAGAAGGTCTTGGTGAAGATGGGCTATAAGGTTCATGCTAAGACAAAATGATGTAAGAGCCGCGTTGGTACTTCCTGTTGCTCCAGCACATATTTATATCTTGATGCTTTTGCTTCCTCAGCCTGCTGGAGTCTTCCAACATTTTAGTCATTTTTCAAGGCTTAGTGTACATGCTGCCACCTCCATTAAGAGTGCACTGACTGCTCCTTTTTCTTAGCTCTCACGGTGATTTTCTTTTACCCTTGTTGCAATATTTCTTTTTCTCTTGGTCTTGCTACATAGCGATGGCTAGTCATGTTGACCTCTCTGTTTCACCTGTTAAATTATAAGCTCTCTGAAGTCAGAGGCTTGCTCTGAATCCCCTCTCTATATCCTCTACGATGCCCAACCCATGGCTCTTTCATGTGAGTCGCTCAGTGTACATGTGTTGAATGAATGAGAAGATGTTATCTAGCATACCTTCCTCTTTGCTGTCTTGTGTTTTTTGGAGTCTGTGCATGGACCTCTGTAACTTCAGCTCAATTTAATAGAAAAGAAAAACGTGCCTACTGTGCATCCCACATGGTCATCTGAAGGGCTTTTTAGCCTTGGTGTTTTCAGAACATCTGAAATCCCAGAATAGTACCATGGTTTATGCTTCAAACAGTATCAAATTTAATATTTACCTTAGTTTGAGTTTGAACCCGACTGTAGCTCCCCACACTGGTATCCCTTTTTAACTGGCAGTTTTCTAATCCTGAGGTCTAGAAACACAAGTTTGCTATTTTAAACAATTAAGTTTTTACACATGTTTTACAGGGTGAGTTTGGCCCACCACGTAATAGTAGCCTTTCTAATGTTGGCTGGCATATCAATTCCTGTATCATACCTCAAAGAGCATTCAGACTTCAGTTCCAGAAAGTCCCTCTGACCTGATAGATTGGAACATTTACTTGGAGAAGAGGCTTTGGATCTAATAAATGAAACAAAACAAAGCTGAGTAAAATTCTGGCCTTGTGATTTATTTGATCAGACACTTAATCTAGCTGGATCTGAGGAAGGGATAATACTTACCTTACAAGGTTATTGTGAGGATTTATCAGCAATGTGTGCGAAGTGGCTTTGCAGTGCCCAGACCAAAGTAATTGCTAAATATACAAGGTAGAATTTCCCAGTCAATTAATCAACAACTATTATTAACCATTTGCAATGTGTAAATCCTAGTATTAGACATTATGTAGAGAGAGGGATATAAAGGATACATATAATGTATTTCCACAAAAACAGACCACACTCTGAAGGCACTTTTACTCCATTTACAAACAGGATTATTTCTCATGCTGTGGCTATTTTGAGAAAGTGATTTGTGATTAAGCAACAAGTTCTGATTCCATCTGTCATGAGTTCCAATTTAACTGGGGCCATTTCACGGGAATTGGAATATTCAGAAGTCTGTGGGTGGTATGAACCAACACTTCAGGTTTATTTTAAGCTTAAAATTGCAAATCATGCTAAAGTTCCCCAATATGGGCAGGGAAAACTGACAGATCAAGTTCCAATTTCATATATTGTCCTTTCTGCACACTGCCCAAATCTTTTTTTTAAACAAATTTTCAATGAGATAACGAAGACTTTAATCTGATTTTATTTGTTCTCTACATTCCAATGATGATACAATGATAAACTAACCCCTATAGGTTTAACATGAATAGTTAATAACCACGGTGTGTTTAAAAAGCCACATACATTTTAAAGGAAACAACAGAATTATTTCTTCTTGGTCTTCCCATTCATAGGCATTACACAGTAAGCTGACTTAAAAAATAAATAAAGCAGAAGCCCCTTCCCCGTTCCCCTTTTTGGTAACCCCACAATTCAATTCATTCTGAACCAACAGGTTGCTATGGTAGCAGGAGAGTCAGGGTTACAGCACCACTCTGCAGTGTGAAATAAGCACCGCTAGCGCTGGAGTCGCTTCAAAATTCATGAGACTGGTGGAAGCAATTTTGTGCTTTAACCTTCAGGCTTCTTGCATCTCTAGGAAAATAAAAATAAGAAGGCTGCAGTGCCAACCTGAGCCTCTTTGGCGGTTTAGCGGCCTTTCCAGAGTGTTGGATGGAGTAAGCCACGATGTGTGCTTTCTATTTACTGAGTTTAAGATCTGATCCTGATGAGACTCACATTATTATAGGAAAGTTACATGTGACAAAACATAATGAGAAGAGTTTCTAATTTTGTGTTCTATACTTCTATTCATTACCAGCCAGAGCTAAACTAAAGGTTTTATTTTTAAAATGCGTATGTTCAACAGATACACTGCGACTGTATTATAATTGGAATGGTTGGAGCACAGAATTCAATATAATATAAAGTGCTCACTTTTGAGTCTGCCCATTATGTGAAAACTGCCTTCTTAATATATGTAAATCTATGTGATATATATAATATATGTGATAAGAGATGTGAATATATATTATGTACAGGCACATAATATATGCGCATTTAAAAGGCATTTTTCACATAATGAACAGACTCATGCGATAAACTCCACATATGTTAATCTTACATGTACACATATGCAAATATACATAAGTATATTGTTTATTTATTTTGCTTCTTTAAAGTCTTAACAAGTTTAATAATTGCTAATATCACTTAATATACTCTCCCCATTCTCTCCTCATAAGGAATTGTTGTCTCTCCTTTACCCAGCTGAAATCCTAACCTCTCCTGTGAATGCAGCTGTGACTATAAAATTAAAGAAAAATAGCTATAAAAAGATAGGTAAGCCAAGAGACCAGCCTGATTTCTTAAATGCACTGTTTATTCTTACTTGCCAAGAATTGGAAGTATCTTGGGACTAAGGGTGCCTTGGAGCTAGAGATATGTTGTGTCTAGTCCATTAGACTACCTCTGTGGAAGTGCTCAAATAGGGACTTCAGGGGAGGAGATGTACCACCGTGATGCTCTATACCTCAGTGACCTGGCATATTCCATTCCCTCCATCTGGATGGTCCTCCATTTTGTCTTTCTACCAACCTTCTGTTCATTCTTTAAGATGTGACCTTGTGAAGCCTTTTCAGACACGGCTTTGTCCTACTTCCCTCCCTGTGTACCCTGCCTTCACTGTCTTCCCAGATTTAGTCTTTTCCTTCTTTGTAGTAACTGCTCCTTCACCAGCACCTACTGTATTCTACTGTAATTATCTATTTCTATGTAACTTGATGATAAAATATTGAGCTTCTTAAAAACAGGGAACATGTAGTAAGGAACTGTGTATTTTTTGTTTGTTTGTTTTTGTATGCTCAGCACCCCACTCCTTCTTTCTTCTGGTCACACCACCACACCTTGCCTCTCCCCATTTCATATGTATGTGTTGGGGCTGGTAACTGTGGTACCTCCCCACCTGCAACCACACAACCACACGGCATCCGGAGTTTGTTCAATCATGCTACTCCATCGTCTTAGTTATGGCTTAGGGATGGGCATGTGATCCCAGCTGGGCTAATCAGGGTTCTTCCCTAAGAATTTATATATGATGCTATGAGAGAGAATTATTAGGACTTTGAATATTTTATGCCTGCATATGTCTATTGCCTTGTCGGACTCCCAAGCCTGAGGCTGATGAAAGACATGGCAGAAAGAGGAATGTGTCCAGGGGAAATTGAAATGAGACTTAATTGACCAGGGACTACTACCAATCACTGACAAAACTTAGAGAGATCAGATTATGAGTGAGATCAGCCTGGAAAACCAGCAAGGCAAGCAGCCATTGGTTGGACAAGCGCCATTGTCCCAGGGTGTCAGTAAAGTTCTCCAGGAAGCAGGCCCTGAGATGGAGGTAAGGGTTCAAAATATTTATTGAGGGGTAATACTCCTGAGAGAAAAAGGGAGTGTTGGTTTGTGCCCTTAGGAGCTGCCCAGGTGAAATCTGAAACTGGCCCCCATACACAGAGGGCAAGGAAGGACCAAAGAAAGAGGCAAACCACACCAGGTTTGTAGGTGGCAGTTTTAATAAGCTAGGGAAAGTTGTCTCGAGAGCTGCAAGATGGGTAGATCTCCACCCCAACCTGCCAGAATCTTAAAAGTCTATATAGAGGCCTTAATTGTGCTCAGTCATGTCGTAAGTCCAGATGGGCTCACAATGCCCTACTCTTTCAAGGTTACATGCTTGGAAAACTCCCACTGTGGGAATGGTGGGCAGAAAGTATGTTCCAAGGACAGTCCCGCACTCAGACATTGATCAAGACCACCCAAAAAAAGCAGGACCCCAGCCTGAAAGTTGAGTCTGACACCTGAAGGAGTTAACATCTGGAGGCTGTCAGCTAATGTCTTGCAAATAGGCAGAAAGTTGTTTCTTGCAGTGAGATCTGGGAGCTGCACCTCTGTGTCTGAAACACTTGAAAACAAGAGGGAGATGATGACACTGCAGAGGATTCTAATTATTTCCTGGGGTTTCTAGGGGTTCCTAGGACACATATGTCTTCCTCTGACCCTACAGACACCATCTTAAGGAGAAAATCTGATGAGGTAGGAGATGATCTAAGAGACCTAGTTTTTTTTTTTTTTTTTTTTTTTAAACAGGATTTTTTTAGATAGTAATTTTTGGGTTAGGGTCTGTTACTGCCCTTTTTCAAGGGGTGGGAGGCTTGTTTGTTTGTTCGTTTGTTTTTTGCGGTACGCGGGCCTCTCACTGTTGTGGCCTCTCCCGTTGAGGAGCACAGGCTCCCGACACGCAGGCCCAGCAGCCATGGCTCATGGGCCCAGCCGCTCCATGGCATGTGGGATCTTCCCGGACCGGGTCACGAACCCGTGTCCCCTGCATCGGCAGGCGGACTCTCAACCACTGCAGCACCAGGGAAGCCCAGAGACCTAGTATTTTTAACAACTGGAAGGTTATTTCCTGAAGAGACTGTTCAAATGATTGTATTGGATATTAGGTTAATTTGTTTTTCTGGTAATCCAGTAACGAGGGCTCAGGAGAATGACTGAATTAGTTATAGCAAAATAAAGATTTTTATTCTTTCTCATCACAAAGAAATAGCAATTGAATTTTGTGACCCTATCATCAGTGTTATTTTTACTGTCAGATTCATAATGTAGTGCTAGCAAATGGTTACAGAGAAGACCATCTTAGCTGTGAGTGTGTGCAAAGTACTTTCAGGGGATGGTTAATTTTAAGATTTTACATAATTTTAACTTTTTTTTTTTTGGTTGGGAGTGTTGTGGGAAAGAAAAAAAATTGCTACTTCTTGTTCCTTTCCTCTGATAATGTGTTTCTTCCCCTGTATATATATTGTAAATCAACAACAGAGCGTAACAAAGAAAATTGGGTCCTTGCAGTGAAAGCATGTTGGAGGGTAACTCTCACCTGAGGGTGTCAAAGTGACTTATTGATGACATGTTACGTGTTGTATTTCGTGTGCTCTGACTGCATCCCAGGACACAGCAAAAAATTAGTCTGGCTGACTTCTCTGTAATGGATGCAACAACTGAAGTCATGTGACGAGGTCAAACTGCAAGAGAAATAATAGCAGAGTGTTGGAGCTGAAACCAGGAGAATGAGAACTTTACTTTCTGCTTCATTCAATTCATTCATTTTACAATCATTCATTATTGTTTGTTTATTAAATGTAGGGCACTAACTGTTAGGATGACAAAGACAAAACATACAGTTTTGCCTTTGAGGGGCTCACAATCCAGTTATGTCAACTGCCCTATGAAAGTGTTTATTTGGAAAAAATTATAAAATAGAGCTATGTGTAAATTACTATAGAGCAAGAAGAATTAGACATTTAGGGGATAGTCTGTGAAACAGTTTCAAATTTGTCTGGTTCATGAAGTAAATACAATAACTTGATGTGGACAAACGAAACAAAACAAACACATGAAATCAAATCAAACAAAATAAAAGAAAGCTGACCTAGGTTATAGGCACACCTGTAAAGTCCTAGTCACTTGTATCCAAACTGCTGAGGCACTTTTTGGTGTCCTCCCCAGCCTTCATGCGTCATGACTCTCCCTTTATCCTCTTTGAGGATTCTGGGTCTATATAAAAAATCCTGGGAATTGGGGTCTTGAAATAACAAGGTGCTGTGTTAGCCAAGAAGCTGGTCCTGTTTTCTGCAGGAGGAGAGTCTGCAAGGTGGATATGAGTTGCTGCCTCTGGACCTTTACCTCTTCCTGTGTCTTAGCCCAGTGCTTCTCATACTTTAATGTACACACAAATCACCTGGGTATCTTGTACAAATGCAAGCTCTGGTTCAGAAGGTCTGGGGTGGGGCCTGAGATTTTACATTCTAACAGGCTCCTCCATGGGGCTGATGTGGCTGGTCTGAGTTCTATAGTTTGAATAGCAAGCCCAGAATCATACTGACCCTATAAGTAGTCTGGGGAAACAGAGACATAATGGATTTTCTTGGGCATCATGAGATTTCCTATTTTCTGCCCTTTCTCTTCCTGGGACCCCTTTCTGGCTTTTATTTGTACCTAGTGTCTTCTATACACACCTTTATCTTCTTCCTCTAAGAACAATGGTGAGGAATTGGAAGGTCTGAGTCCATGTCTCGATCACAATTACCTGTGTAATTTTTTAGGTTGCTCCAGTCTCAGTTTCCTCAATTGTAAAAAATAATCAGGCATCAGATAATTTATAGACTCATCCACTTTGCATATTTATGGATCTGTGAATGCCTTGCCTTTGAGGACACTATTGTCATTTTATACTGTTGTATCAATTCTTCTCCAGGAGGATCGCATTGGATTTACTCTTATCTCTAATGGTAGAATGAGGTTGAAATCCCTGATAATGGATTGCCCCTAACAGCAAATATGTGGTGAGTGGGATGGATGCCCTTCTTAATGTATCTGAACTTTTAGTATAGAAGCTGTCTCTTCTTCCAAACGGTGCAGCTGGTGGTTTTGGATGGGAATAAGAAAAGAGGAAGTGGTGCTACTGTTTTTTTGAGGAATAGCATCATTCAGGCTTCTCTCCTTAAGAGTGATAGGGAGGCTGTGGATGTGAAAGTGCAAAAGTCCTGAAGGCATATATTCATGGTTCTAGAATGATATCCTGACTCTGTGGGAATCATATCTACTTAGTGTAAAAGGAACAAATAAGTGACTCATGAAATCTTCAATAGGTCATTGAGAATCAGGAAGCACAGCATCTTCTGCTATTAAGTTCACAGAATTGAGTCATCCAATCACACATGCTGCAAGTTGAATATGTTCTCTGTCCCCAGTCTGTCTACCTCATTCGGATGAGCAACTTCCTGCGATCACTGGGGACAAAGAATTCTTCCAGTGATGAGAAGGTTGATAAGAACATGGAGCTATCCAACCCAAAGGGACATTAAGAAGGAAATAAAGGAGGATGGATATTTCCCATACTTTTCCCATCTGTCGCACACATATTGCCTCCACAAGACTGAGGACAATGTCTGTGCCTTATATGTATGTGTCTTTGACCATATTCAGTCCTTAAACATTTTATATGCAGTGGAATATTAACAGGGATACCTTGGGGTTGAGGGCTTATACCCTTTGTAACCAACACACTAGTCTTCAAAGGGAAGGAAATTGTAGCTGCTGGGACAGAAAGCCTAAGTCTGAAAGCCACAAGTGAGTCTCATCCCAGTGGCTTTCATGGTAATTTATGCCTAGTTCTGTTCCCTGCCACTAGACCCTGAGTCCTTGATCTCTGCTAATGGGTCAAGAGCTGAGAATGAGCTATCAGGGTGGGGGTGAGGGGCACAAAATAGAAGACCCTATGTCCCAGTTTACCCAGAGCAGTGCAGGTTTGAGCCTATTGTCCTCGTGTCTTACCTGTTTAACATTTCCTTGAGTTTTCCATTTTTAATGAAGCTTTCTAATGAGAACTTACATTTAAATATGCTGGGGTGAGTTTTGCAGACCCTCCGCTGTGTGCTTCCAACTGCTGTCACGGTCACATAGTTGTGAGATTCCTGTGTAGAGAACAGAGTTCTTTAACACGTGGTTAAATCTGAAAGACAATCGGAAGTTAACTCGTTTCTCCTTTCCCAACCGTTTCTAGATGCAGTGTAACAAACACTTTTCTTTCAAAGACAGCATGGAGGATGCTTCCTGATAACAAAGTACATTCGAACACAAGAGATTCGGGGAGGCTAACTCTTCCCAGTGTCAGATGGTGGTGGGAGAAGGATTCGAAGCTGTTGCACTTGCCAGCTTTGTTGTGCCACCCAGTGATGCTATGACCTTAGCTGTGATCTGGGCAATTCAAATGGTTGCCGGACTGCCATTTGGTGCGGGTTCGGGTCAGTGGAAAAACTCCAAAAACTATAGGTTATGTGACCATGAAATATACACGAGGAAGAGATACTAATCTATTCTGCCATAGAATGCTTGGAAAGTTACTGGAACATTCTTATTATGGTGGTTTTATAACTTATCCTATGTTGCAAGTCAACAACTGCTTTCTTCTGATGAGTTAAAAAATTTCTATAATAAGCCTTAAAAACAGAAATGAGCTAATGAATGAGGAGTGCATGCTTAATAATAAATTAGCCGCTAAGTTTCTATTTCTCAAGAAAGTTGTGATGATCTTTTAATTTGCTTAAAATGTTGCCCATGTTTTTCACTTACCACGGGAACTCTCATAATAAAACTGACCATAAGAGAGCCAGGAGGCACAAATCTTTTGAGGTAACATCAGCAACTATTTTATTTTTATTTTTGTTTTTTGAATTTTTATTGAAACATAGTTGATTTACAATGTTGTGTTAGTTTCAGGCCTACAGCAAAGTGATTCAGTTATACGCACACATATATATATGTGTGTGTATGTATATAATTTGTTTTTAGATTCTTTTTCCACTATAGGCTAGTAGAAGATATTGAATAGAGTTCCCTGTGTCCTTATTCATTATCTATGCCATATATAGTAGTGTGTATATTTTTATCCCAAACTCCTAATTTATCCCTCCCTCCCTTCCCCCCTTTGTTAACCATAAGTTTGTTTTCTATGTCTTAGAGTCTATTTCTGTTTGGTAAATAAGTTCATTTGCATCCTTTTTTTTTTTAGATTCCACATACAAGCGATATCATATGACATTTGTCCTTTTCTGTCCGACTTACTTCACTCAGTGTGATAATCTCTAGATCTGTTCATGGTCTGCAACTATTTTAAAAATCAGTAATTATTTTTTGGGAACTGTGTCCCAGATCAATGTCTTTATATGTGTAGCTGAAGATTTAGGCACATATCATGATTTTTCATTTAGATCAAGTTACTGCATTTTTAAATTAATCTAACTCATTTTAAATTCCAGGTAATAGTTGCCAATGTGTTGGCTTCATGAGCAGAAGGACATTGCAAATAATTTATTACAGTATAATATCAGTATTATTAAGTATTTTGATAGAAAACAGTTAATTTAATCCCAATATTTTGGTATTTCTGATATCTTTTCCCCTCTGAAGCCATGGGTATTTAAGCCTTTAAATACACTTCCCTCACTGCAGTTTAGTGAATTTTCAGGAAGGAACAGAGTTTAGCACAGTTTCCAGAGCAACAAGGCCTAGGTTGGGAAGTGGCACAGTGTCACATCTGCCTCCTTCTCTTGGTCAGACCAAAGCATGAAGCCAGCTCAGAGGCCAGGGGTGGAAAGAGAGGCTCCACATTCTGATGGAAGGGGTTGCAAAGCCACATTGCAGAGGGACCTAGATGTAGAGAAGGCACTATTTGTTGCCATTTTATCAAACTGCCACAATCTCCTCTTGAAAGTTATACCCACGAATATTATAGATTCTATGTCCTAAATGTGTCTTAAATGAATATTCTTTCCACTCCCATGGCATGGTCATGGATTAGGGAAGCCTCATCCTCTCTCTCTTTAACAGATTCTTTGCTGCTCTCTTTGCATCCAATTTGACTCTGCTCCATACCATCATCTCTAGCCTGATTTACACCTAATCTGAATATGTCACTCCACTGTTTAAAAGTTTTTAATAGTTCCTCACAATCTATGAGACAGAGTCCAGAATTATTTTGGCATTGTAAAGTGCTTCATGGTCTTATACCTGTCTCTGTTTCCAGACTTCTCTTCTGCCACTCTCTAAAACGCATCTTTACACTACTGCTGATTTCCCTACTAACTCTCCAAATATGCTATGATTTCTTATTGTATTTGGACTTTACAGATACTGTACCATTGCATGAAAAAAACCCCTCACTACCCCCAACTCCTTAACCCAATAATTTTCCTGTTTGCAAACACTTATCCTTCAAGGTCTAGCTTATGTGTCATCTCTTCCAGGAAGCCTTCCATATACCCTCAGATTTTGAGGACCCTCTTCTGTGTGCTCAATACTCTTTGGAATAATTCTGTGATAGCAGTTATCATGCTGTATCACAATTAATGAGTTACTTCTCTGACTTGCCTGCTGGACTATGAGATCACGGAGGGCAAGAACTATGTCTTAGATTTCTGATTATCTAGTTCTTAATACAGTTGACTAACCTGCAGTTATTTTTGTTGTGTTTTCTTCCAAGAGAAATGAAATTAGAATAAATGTAATTACACAGAGGGTAGACAATTTAAATTAACTGCTTTGAATTATACCTACTCTCTCCCTTGTAATTAATTATTGCTTCTAGAAATCCATTTAAAATTTATCAAACAAGGTGATAATGCAATTTTTCAGCAAAGGAGATGATTACTTGTGCTTGTAAGTAGAACAGTAGCTCAACTATTAGTTCAAGTTTTATTCTACAGCATTTAAAATTCAGGTCAGTTCTTTGATTTGTGCACTGACGGTTTTCTTCTATGAAACAAAATGTGGGTTCTCTAAAGATTTTTTTTTCTGATTCTAGTGGGAGGGAGGTGGTAATTCTTTTATATCCAATATAAGAAAAAAGTGTTACAAATATGTTTTTAAAATTTTAATATTATATCATGTATTATTTCAAAAAATGAAAACTCATCACCCAGACTTAATTGATGATATCATTTTGTTATATGTGAATCTTAACTCTTTTATAAAGGAAATGTTACAAACATATCCAAAAGCCTCCCCCATTCAATTCTTTTCATTCTCCCCTAGATATAATAATTTATTCATTCATTTGTTTATTCAAAGATAATTATTGAGTACCTACAATTTGTCAGGAACTCTTCTAGGCATGGGGAATACCTGTAAATAAGTCCCTGTCCTCGTGAAATGTATAGTCTAATTTTTTATTGTAGCCTTCACTTAGCAAATTGATGCATGTCATACCAATGTGTGTGTTTATATATATTTACCATGTGCATATATATGTTAATAAATGATATATGTTATATCTTGTATACATTAAAAGTCATGTAGTTAATTAACATATAAAGTTAACATTCATTATATTAAATGACATATTCTATAAGTGATATACTACCTGAATATCTTTTTCAACTTTTTCCATCGTAATTATATAGTGTGATTTTCCTTCTTGATTCTACTTAGTTCATTCATTTCGTAGTATTTCATAATATGCTCAGACCAGAGCATATAATGTCTCCATTCCCCCCCGGTGGATAATAAGGTTGTTTTCACTGTTTTGGTATCACAAATGGTACATGCACATCTCTGAATATGTCTCTTTGTCATATGAGTGAGTTTCTCTTGGACAGCAGCATAGACATGAATTGCTGGGTCGAAAGGCATGTACAACCTCAACTTCTAGAGCTTGCCTTACAAAATGGCTGGAACAATTCACAGTCTTATCGACAATGCATGATTCTGCTTTCCTCACATCACTACCAACACCCTACTGATTTTTTCCCCCAATGTTACGGGTGACTTGAAAATATTTACATTGTTTACTGGTCACTTAATTTTCTCTTCTGAGAAATTCCTGTTTATATTTTCGTTCAGTTTCCTATAGAACTATTTGTCTTTTTCATATTGATTTGTATGCTTTGTTTTACTTTATTTTAAAAATAAATTATGGATTTTCATAATTAATGGTTATAAATGTTTAAAATACCTTTGTTCTTTTAATTTATCTTTTAACTTTATGATGTTTTATGTTGTGCATAGGTTTTTAATTTTTAAAGTAGTTTAATTTTAGTGTTTTCTTCTTTATGGTTTGTACATTTTGCTTTTTGTTTATTAAATTTCCTAATTTTTATGAAAATTCCCTAATTTTTCCCTAAAATTTCTATATTTTTTCTTAAAAGTGTTGCTTACATTTAGGTTTTTAGCATATCTGGATTTTTAAAAATAATATATTAGATAAGGATCTAACATTATCCTTTACATGTAGAGATCTACTTATCCCAACATTTTACTTTGGCAAATCCATATTTTCTCCTGTGCTTTGCAATGCCACATCGAATTTTCTTAGGTTTCCCTTTCCCTTTAATGATCCAAGGTCTTGATGGTTCAATCTTGAGTCATTGTATTTGTGTTTGAAGTACAGTCATCCCTTGGTATCCATGTGGGATTGGTTTCAGACTACCCTACAAATACCAAAATCCACAGATGCTCTAATCCCTTATATTAAATGGAGTAGTATTTGCATATAACCTATGCACATCCTCTCATATACTTTAAATCATCTCTAGATTACTTATAGTACCTAATACAATGTAAATGTTATGTAAATAGTTGCTGGTACATGACAATTCAAGTTTTGCTTTATGGGAATTTCTGGAATTTTAAAAAATTATTTTTGATCTGTGGTTGGTTGACTCCACAAATGTGGAACTCAGGAATACACAACACAGGTGGTATTGTAGAACTTCCTCTACTCTGAATATAACTTGGGTCTTTTTTGCTTCTTAGAGGTTTGAGTAAACTTGGCTGAAATCCTCTTAACTTGGGTGAATTTTCCATCCTCTTGATTTATTCTTTTTTATTCATACAAGCTAGTTCGTTTCTTTTCTTATCAGTTGTAAATTCTCTTCCCAAGTGTCCCATGTTCCTTGCTATTTTTACTAGTGGCTTGAGTTGTTGAGTAGAGGGATCATTCCATCTATGTCACAGCACCCCACATCCATGGAGATGGGCCCATTCATTCTGTGATAATGCATTCATACTCCCTTCCCTTTCAAAGTCGGTGATTTAGACTTGTGACACACAGCTCTGGGACATGTAGTTCAGTCCCCTGCTTTACCTGCTTTACTCTCAGATGCCTCCCTTAGAATCTTGGTGAATAATGTTTCAGAATATTGCATTACAAACTCTTATTTTAAGTTATTAATATGCTCCTCTAGAAACTGCTGTTGCACTCAAAGGAACTGACTTAGAAGTTTTTTGGATACAACTCTCTGAATGGAGTGGTTAATATTCAATGGCTGTGTTAGTTTTATATTGCTACATAAAAATTACCACAAATTTAGTAGAGTAAAATGACATGTTTTTTATGTTACACTTTCCATGGCATAGTTGGGTTCTCTGTTCAGGGTCTCACCAGCTGAAATCAAAGTGTCAGCAGAGCTAACATCCCATCTGGAGCTTGAGGTCCTCTTCTGCACTCCTTCAGATTGTTTTTAGAATTAAGTTCTTTGTGGTTGTAGGACTGAGGTCCCAGTTTTCTTGGTCATTGTTGACCGGGGGTTGTTCTCAGCTCCTTGAGGTTTCCCTCAGTTTCTAAATATGTAGCCTCTCCATAGACTATTTACAACACAGCTATCTGTTTTCTTCGAAGCCAGTAGTAGCACATCTCTTGGAGCTTCATCTTCTTTTAGAGAGCACACTTGAATAGTTAGACCCACCAGGATAACCTCCTTTTAATTAACTTATCGCCCATTTATTAGTAACCTAATCACAGCAGCAATAGTCTACACTGTTCAATACATCACTCATACTCAAGGGGAGGGAATTATGCAAGTGAGAACTCCAAGGAGTGGGAACCTTGAGGGCCATCTTGAAATTTGGTTTACCAAAATAGGCTTGCATTCTAAATCCAGTTTCCTTATATTTTGAACACTTGAGTAAGGTTTACTCTCCCTGGCAGGGTTTTTGAGGAAAGACCATTAGATATCACCCTTCCTCCCTGCTCGATTTCTTTTCCAACACATTGAGAAAGCAAACAAAAGAGCCAGCATATGTAGAAACAACGTCACCTTCATTACTTGTAAGTTTAATCGTAAGAATGTAGCTTAGTGACAGAACCAAATAAACTTTTTATCTCCTTTCCTCACCCAATTTAGACTTTGGGACTACTTGTCCAAGGGCAGATTTTGATCTGGAAAGAAATCATTGCCTCACACCAGTCTAGGATGGAAGAAGAAGGGGAAAGAGACACAAATCCCCACGCTTATGGTTTTTGGTAGATTAATTCCACCCAAGACCTATAATTATTACTCACCAACAAGTAACTGGATCTATTTCCAGAGAAAGTTTTGTGACAGAGGCTTAAAGTGTTTGAGAAAAATTCTTCCTCATGGAAACCAGAGCACAGGGGAGAGAAGTTTCGCTCTAATACTTATTTATGCTTTCAGTGTGTTTCTAAGGATCAGATTTTCCTAAGCTGAATAATTTGAAAATAATAATACATACCTTTTCTCTTCCAACTAAAACCCTAGAAGAACTTGCTGCTTATTGCTGATCAAGTGAGACAAAGAAAACTATTTGGGAAATGTTTACTTCAAAGAGCATAAAAATTTCACAGAAGAATGGGCAACATAAATATTAGATGACATCAATCCAGGATGCATTGAAGCATGGCCAGGATTTCTTAGAATGTGCAGGAGGTGCTCTTTGGGTCCATATTTGAATGCTGAGGGGAGAACTAGCTCATTAGAACTCAAGGTAGAGGAATTATTGTTTCATCCTCACTGCTCTCCCATCTCTGAGCAAGAGGAACAATCTATTTTCTCTGTATAGAAACTTACTTCTGTAGTCCAAAGTGATTTTAACTTATCACCAAACTGAATTAAAATGACATTGGCAAAAATAGTGATTATTTTGCTCTGCTCCAGACTGCCAACAAGAGGAAAATTAGATTTCTTTGGACTTAGAAATGGAAAGAGAGAAAATACTTATATAACTCTGGTCCACTCACTTCACTTTCCTGTCTAATTCTCAGTCTCTTTATTTGTGAAATAGTAAAAATATCCTCACTATTCAACAGGTTTATTACCAGGGCAAAGTTAATAAATATGAAAGTTATATAATTATAATTTATTATCAATTAATATGTGAATCCACATTTCTAAAATCTTTCTTAAAACATTGATGTTTGAAGGGTATATTAATTCTATAAAACTTTGATTTAGATCATTTTTAACTTCCATCTGACAAGGTATGAAAATTTCTCTTGAACTTCGCAAGGGATTAAAAAGATTTTTTAGTGCTTAAGCTAAACTTGTAATTTGGACTTTTACATTTCTTTATGATTTCCTTCCTTCAATTTTAGTAGTGCATGACACAGTTATCTATATGCCACTTTCTCCTAAATTCAACAGATTTTAAAATTTTCAATTCGAGTCTGTGGCATGAGAAACAAAGACAGCTTGGACCTGAAGACTCCCAAAAGACTGACGCCTTCTGGATAAGAAAGGAAACCTATTTGCAAAACTCCTATTGATATTGATGTCAATATTCACCTTTGTAGTTTAGGGTTAAGTGTTTTCCATTCCATTATCCATCTCTCAAACTTTGAAAATTTAATTCAGATCCCTTAAGGATGAGTTTATTTGGTTTACTGCCTTCCCTTTGGCATAATTTGAATTCTTGAGTCATGACTCAGAAGGTGTCCAGAATGTTAACAAAATTCAATAATCTTTGATTAACCAATTTTCTTGAGGATTTCAGAAAATCAAGGACAGGCTGGAAATATTATTCACAAAACAAATACTCTGGGATGTTTACACAAGAGCCTCAAGAAGAGAGAACAAAATGGTATTCAGGATTTCAAAGTTCCTTCCACCTTCTGAACTGATAAAGGAAATAAAGAGGCAAGCAATTCATCAGACTAGGCAAGACCATAGACCTAATGCTTTACTTGTCTACCTAACTGCCAAAGCATCCAGGAGAAAATAATTAAAACTAATTGAAAACTGTAATTAAGGCATTATGTATTTACTATAAAACACACATGCAAACGTAAAAAATAATTTAAAAAACTACATTAAATTGGCTGTTAAATCAAATAAGTCATGTAAATCAAGCCCTTGGGTATCTGCTTGCTTGATAACTTCCAAGCTAAACTTGCAAGTTTGTCTCAATTTGTTCAGTTTTCTTGACCTATGGGTGAGTACTTCATAGGTGTATGCTAATTTTACTAGCAAAGTGTTTTCCTGAGCAAGATTTATTTTGTGCTTTCATTCATTTAGCCAGCATTTATTAAGTACCTGTGGTGTATAAGGTACCGCACTAAAAGCTTTGTGATGATTTCCATGTGAAAATGGATAGGCCCTTTTAAACAACAGTTTTTACAGAAGGCACATTACTTTATTAACACCATATCCTGCAATAGTATAAAGAATTACTTTTTAGCTTCCAGGACAATCTTCAAGTGATACCTACAACATGTCAAAATAAATAGCCTATCTCTTAAAGCAGAATATCTCAGGTGAGAAATGAAATATTTAGAATCCTTTAAGCGTGAGAATTTCTGTTAGCAGGGATCATTCAGAACCACCCACCAAGACCAGGCCATCCATTCAATCATTCATTCATTGATTAACTTAATAAATATAAATGGATACAGAGTATATGGCAGGAACTGTTGCTTCTGAGATACAACCGTGACCCAGGCACAGCCCCTGTCTTCAGATAGTCCAGGTAAATGGGCATTTGTAAGGATTTTATAATGCAGTCTGGCAAGTGGTACAACAGTGGTGGGTATAAGGTATCACAGAGGTTCCCAGGTGTGATGTGGACCACAGTCTTGGGTCTCAGGGTAAGCTTCCTGAAGAATATTTAAGTAATAATAAGGAATATCTAAGTCAAGTCAATAGTGGTGTAATCCAGGTGATGGGGAGGAAAAGTGTAGCTCTAAGAAGGAATAGGGCTTCCCTGGTGGTGCAGTGGTTGAGAGTCCGCCTGCCCATGCAGGGGACACAGGTTCGAGCCCCGGTCCGGGAAGATCCCACATGCTGCGGAGCGGCTGGGCCCATGCGCCATGGCCGCTGAGCCTGCGTGTTCCGCAACGGGAGAGGCCACAACAGTGAGAGGCCCGCATACCGAAAAAAAAAAAAAAGAAAGAATAACATGCAGAAAGTCCTAAATTGAGAGAGAATATGATGCATATTCAGACTCTGCCAGAAATTCAGTACGCTTGAGCATAGTATTGGTGAGGCAGGTACTGGCAATGTTGAGAAATGAAGCTGAAGAGTTGGCAGTGTAGGATGAAGGGCCCCTTTTGAGCAGGCTAAGCTATTTGACTTTTATCCTGAGAGCAAAAGGGAGCAACACTCTGAATACTGGAGCTGATCACCTCTTTTGTGCCCGGCACTGTCCAGGCACTGCTGGAAATTCTAATAACGTGAAAGATCTATTCTGTGGCCCCTGAAGAGCCTCTGAGTTAGCTGGGGTGATAGGAGAAACAAACAAAATAATTAGTGAACAGTTTCCAACATTAACCAAATACTGGGCCAGCTATGTGGCTCCGACCACCAAGAGTTGCATTGTGGGTGAAAATTGAAGAGGGAGAGGTCAGTGGGGCTGAATGAGGTGGTGGGACACCCATATTTAGAGAATTAATTTCCATGTGGGTTCATACTGTTTACTGTTCTTCAAGCCAAAGAACTTAGTATCCTCCAGTTTTTTTTGGTCTGCATAAGACATCATACAAGCTCTGGCCCTTCCACTTGCAATGGTTGCCCCTCCAACTGCCTTCTCTAACTAGCCTAACCAGCTTGAACTTTGTGAAGTGTTAAAACATGTGTTTAGTGTTGTTGTTGCTGGTTTTCTTTTTTAAGTTTTCATTTCCTTTTCATAGAAGGGTGTCCAGATCATACAGCTAGAAAATAATTGGATTTGGGTTAAATTCTTACCCCAAGAGTCAGGGTGAAGAACACAGGGTTTAGGAGACCCCATATTATGAAAGCAGCTGTTGAGTTCCTCATTATGGCCCATTGTTTTCTTTTCCCCATGATTCACCAGATTTCTATACTATTTTTAAGCCTTTGACTCAGTAGCAGCTATTTTCTGATCAAAGTAGTCCTCATTCTCACTGCGTGATTACCTAATAAAATAGAATACAAGGAAAGTAATTAATCAAAGTCATAGTGGTTGCCTGGAATGCCCCCAGCCACGGTTGCAATGCAGAAACAACCTTCCAGTAAGAGGGCTATCTCTTATGGATGGTGTGTGCTCTTATGTCCTTGGATTATTATTCTGTGCTGTTCAGTAAAAACCACCAAATTGCCTTCTTCGCAATCACTCTGAAAAAAAAATTGTTCCATTAGAGGACATTCCCACAAGCCCTGATTCAACTGCATTGTTGAATCTATTATTTTTGAGGAGGACCTGAAACACAGGTCTCATTTAAAAGATTCTCCATGGTTTGCATTTTACCTTCATTGGTTACTTTGGCTTCCTATAATCTGTCTGAATATTAACACATTGTTTCATTTATATTTTTTTCCTTCATGTACAATTTCTTGGTATTTCTCTAAGAAATGTCAATATCTAATCCTGCTTGATCTATGAAAAGTTTTCTTTCACTTGTGTTAGTCAATGGTCTGAAATGACTGGACTCATGGAACATAACTCTAGTGATAAACTCTAACGATAGCTTGGGTTCATAAGGAGAATCTTCTAGGTGATTACAGCCAGGCTGCTTATTAATTCATCTTTGCAACATTACAAGTCAAATAATTATATATTGGCAAAATTGTTTGTATAAGTTATTCAATATTCCTAATTCTAAGTTAGAGATGAGTGTGTATGTATTAGAGGCATAGAGTCCTTAAACTCAGTTCCTCCCTTCCCAATTCTAGGTGTAATACGTGCTTGCAAGAACCTGAAAGCCCAGTGGGAATGTTTATAAATGGCCAGGTGAGTCTCTTTTATTCACTAAAGTGCAGGGTTTCTGGTTGTATTAAAAAAGGTGGAGTATTCTCTTTTCTGCCTTCCACCTGAAATTGAAAACAGCCAGACAAATGGGGCAGGGACAGACTGATTTACTCACCAGTGTATGGGCAGAGAAGTGAAGAGGAGAGGAGAGGGAGGGAGAGGGGAAGGGAGGGAGGGAAGAGAGAGGGAGAGAGAGGAAAAAGAGAGAGAGAGAAAGCAGATGGAAAGACACAAAATCTCCCTTTTGTCCTTGATTTTCTCTAAACCATTAGGTGAGTCACTCCTCCTCCCACACATGGAAGCAGTAAGTGATCAGTAAACACTGATGATGGAAATGGCCACTCCAAGATGCAAACTGCAGAGAGAAGAGAGGAAGCTCTATCACCTTTAAAATGAGAGGTCTAGCACTTCATGACCCACAATAAGAGAATAAAGGAGTCAATTCCGCTCCTCTTGGACCCTGCAGGTTTTCCTTCTTCTTGCGTGCATGGCAAGCAAAAGCAACAATCCTAACCCTCTCTCACTCAGGCAGGAGATTTATTACTCTTACCCAAAGGATGTATATTACAAACAAATACTATATGCATTACCAAGGTGATATTACCAAACTTGATTTTGAATTTTATTTGAATAGAACATAATTCCTTACTCTAATGGGTGACTCTCATGCAGCGTCAATATATTGCTGAAGAAGACTGTGGAATGTGATGATCCTGGCATTTTCCAGTTTTAATCTGTCTCCTCCGGCTGACTTGCTGAGGGCCCGCAGGTGAAAATTCCAGAAAGAAAAAAGGAACAATGATTCAAGGGGAACATGACCTACATCACCAAACAAAGTCTATGGCAGGATGGGATGGAGAGAAAGGTGCTGATTGCTAATTGTGGTCTAACTAAATAATAGGTATGGATTCAAAAATAGGCAGAGAAGGGGGATACCCACAAACATAATTTTAGGACTTTTGCAAAGGCCTCTCTGTTCCCCAGATACTACATCCATCTGTTCACTGGTATTCTACTAGCAACAAAAGGAGCAACAAAGACTTATATGGTGCTTACTTTATGTCAGGCAGCATTCTAGCAGCATATATATATATATATATATATATATATAAAATATACTTAATTATCATAACAACCTTTTAAATGGTTATGATAATTCCCATTTTATGAATGAGGCAACTGAGACACACAGCTAGTAAGGGGCAGAAGCAAAATTTAAACCCACATGACTAGCCCATTGTATTGTCTAGGCTTTCACCACCTTGATGTACTCTAAATGGAAATTTCCCCAGGGCAGGGAGCTTATTGTCTGAGATTCACACCAAAGGGTAAATGACTTATATTGGCTTCTCACCAAAAAGGAGGTATGAATGCAAGGGAGATAGACCCTTGGGACATTTACACTTTGGTTTCTGGTATTTTCAAATTTCTATTAGGGCAACTTTGAGTCATGTTATTTAGAAATGTGTTTTTAAATTTCTAAATATTTAAAGGTTTTTAAAAAGTTATTTAAAAAAATAGATTTCAAACTTTATTGCCTTGTGTTGAAAATGCACTTCTTGGGTGTTTATTGGGACTTATTTTGTGACTGAGAATTTTATTTTTTAGTGGTTTTTGCAAGGTTCCATGTATGTTCTTTATTTTTATTATTTATTTATTTAACATCTTTATTGGAGCATAATTGCTTTACAATGTTGCATTAGTTTCTGCTGTATAACAAAGTGAATCAGCTATATGTATACATATATCCCCATATCCCCTCTCTCTTACATCTCCCTCCCATCTTCCCTATCCCACTCCTCTAGGTGGTTACAAAGCACTGAGTTGATCTCCCTGTGCTATGAGGCTTCATGTATGTTCCTTAGATCAAGCTTGTCAATTGTGTTATGTTAATTGGGTGTTATGGATAACAATATACATGTTAACCTGTAATTTTGGAAGATACATTAAATAACTGGTTTTGTTTGTTAGCCAGAAGAATTTGGAATTTACTTCTTCTCCCTTTATGCATAAAGATGAAATATTCTGATCTCTGATAGAATCATTATTCTAAAACAATATGTATGAATTATATTTTTCATGTCAGTATGGAATTATTTTTACTTATCCTCCTTGAGATTTAGTCTATTCTGAATCTGAATCTTCCCTTTATGTCTTTTAATACAGTAGTTAAAATTGTAGACTTCAGGGCTTCCCTGGTGGTGCAGTGGTTGAGAGTCCACCTGCCGATGCAGGGGACACAGGTTCGTGCCCCGGACCAGGAAGATCCCACATGCCTTGGAGCAGCTGGGCCCGTGAGCCATGGCCGCTGAGCCTGCGCGTCTGGAGCCTGTGCTCCGCAACGGGAGAGGCCACAACAGTGAGAGGCCTGCGTACCGCAAAATAATAATAATAATAATAAAATATTAAAACAAACAGATATAAATGGGAAAAATATCTATAACAAAACAAAATGCATTCAAGAAATTTCACAATTTCTTGAATTTCTCATTGTGCTATATGAGATCTCGTTTTCAGAGCCCGTGTTGCTTCTCTGCCGTTAGGACTTTTCTTTGCCCTGTTAAGCCTTCATATTGCCATTGGATTGACATCTACTGAGAAAATCAGCAGTGTGTCTGTGGTCCCGGAACTGTTACTTCCCTTGATGGCCAAATGATTTGCAGAAACTCGGTGGAGGATACTGCTTCTTGAAATTTTGAAATCCCTGGCCTATATCTCGTTAATGTTTACTTGTTTTCTGTGAGACTTTGGCCATGCATCATTGACATTTTATGTTATGTCATTTCAATTAATAGAACAACTGGCATTCTTCTTTTGGCAACGGGGGATCAACTTTAAATCACTCAGCCCACGTGGACAGTCAAGTATGACAGGATCCCGGGGTATGAAGCTCTCTGGTGTCTGTTGTATAAACACTCAGCAAACAGATAATAATGGGGGAATAATTAACTTGGGAGCTGCCAGAATTCACTGTTGTTTAAAAGCTCTGCACAAGGGCCTGTGTAGGAGGCAACATGATGAAATGGAAAGAAATTGGAGCAGATAGGTCAGATTTTAAATCCTGGTCCCTTCCTTAACTGATGTATGTCCTCAGGGAAATGAAGTATGTATATTATCCAAACTTTACTTTCCTCATCTGTAAAATAGATATATCATGTATCTCTTGTAGGATTGAAGTAAAGAATAAATGTTAAAAAATATAAGAAGGCACCTGGATTATATTAGATTTTTATTAATTTAGTTCTTCTTGTAGGCTGCTCTCGTAGGAAGCTGCATTTCTTGAGGTGTGTTATTCTTCTTTCTCGACCATTGGATGCTCATTTGTAAAATTTAAAGGTGGAACTAAAAAATTTGTAAGGTTTCTTTTGGCTTTAATATCAGTTATCAAAGTTACAGTTCTCGAAAAACTCAAATATAAATGAATATTCAGAATAAAGTTATAATTGAAATATAAGGCTACACATTTTTAGTTATTTTTAAAACTTCAAAAATAACATGTGAAAGGCCTTTAAAAATTAAAACAATTTGAAAGTAAAAAGAGAGAGAGAGAGAAAGGAAATTCCTCATAACCCATATTACTGGACTCGTCTCACCATGGGAAAACAGCTGTACCAGTTATGTTGGGGTAGAACATTAAATTTTTTTTTCTGTATAGCTTCTCTCACATACACATAGACACACACAAGCATATATATAGTATTATATACTACATACAAACATAATTTTAAGAAAACACAAATCAGATTATTTTATACATATTATTCCCCAGCTCCTTCCATTTTCTGTTACACATTTTTTTTTAGCATATGGCTTTTATCCTCAAGTTCACTACATCATCTAAGAAAGCTACTGGAGCTCTAGCCATTGCATCCCTATTGCAGAGAAGAAGAAAGAGATGGGAAGAATGTAAAAACAAGTTAAGAGACTGAGCCAGTCCCCTTTAACTTTTGTATATACAGCTTTGGCTATCTCTCTTGCAAGGAAGACTAATAGAGTACATTTCTATTTCAAGTGAAATAGAAGTTCAATCAGTAAAGAAAAAGAAGAGAATGGATGTTGGTTAGCTCATATAATAGTCATGATTGGAGATGCTTTAATCAGTCTTCCTCTCTATATATCTTTCTCATTCTTTTGCCTGATGCAGAGTATTCCATAGAATGGATCTACCACACATTATACAACCATTAGACTATTATAGATTATTAGGTTGTTTCCAGTTTTCTATTGCAAATAATACTAACATTGACATCTTCAAACAAATATCTGTATGCATGTGTCTTGGGCAATTTTGTAGGTTAGATATCTAAAATTGGAATTTCTAGGTTGAAAGATAATGTGTACTTTAATTTTGTTATATAACACCAAACTATAGTAGCAATGTTTAGTTTATATTTTCTATCAGAATCTACAATTTCCTATTTGCCTGTATATGTGCCTATGCTGGGTATTATCAGCCTGTTCTATTTTTGCCAGTCTGATGGTATCTGTTGTTTTAATTTGCATTTACCTGATTACTTGCTAGGTTAAACCCGAGTTACTTGGGTTTTGTATTTTATCTTCTGGGAATTACCTATTCATCTGTTTTGCCCATTTTTCTATTAGCTTGTTGACCTTCTTCTTACTAGGAGCTCTTTATATATCCTAGATATCATTATTGTGTCTCCTCCTTATGTTGCCTGTTTTTCCTTTCAGTCATCAGTTGGTTACTACATTTGCTTATCATTTTTCTGTGTGTGAATAATTTTTAAAATTTTATATAATCAAATATTTCAGTCCTTTCTTATATGACATTTTTGGCAGTTATTCTGGTAACCTTTCTTATCTCCACAGTTTTAAATGTGTTCTCTGATATTTTCTTCTAGTATTCTTATGGTATTCATTCTTTTTTTTTACTTTTAGTTCTTTGATTCATCTAGAAATTCTTTGTTTGCAGTGTGATGTAAGAAATCTCATTTTTTCTATATATCTATATCTCATCAATATCTACATGTGTGTATATATGAGTGTGTGTGTATACACACACACATTTCCAAGTAGATGGCTAATGGCTACAACACCATTTAGTATAGAAGACTTTCTTTTCCTAGAGATTTGAAATATAGCTATTTGTATATTAGCATGCATATGTGGGTTTGTTTCTATTAGTTTACTTCTGAGTCAAAACTCTATTTTAAAAATTACCATAGTCTTATCATTTGCTTTGGTATATGTTAGAGCAAGTGGCTACATGTATTTGTTGCTCCTTGACAAAATTTTCATGCCCATTTTTGCACGTTTTTCTCTTCTAGATGAATTTGAGAAACTGCTTACCAAGTTTTATACCCTATTTATAAACATAATGTGTCTCCTCAGAATATCTTTCATGCTCTTCATAAAAGTAATGCACAAGTTTACTGGGATCATTTTCTGGGTGTTTCATAGTTTTTGTTACTATTATTATTGTAATCTTTTTGTTCCATTACATTTTCTAACTGATTATTGCTAATATAATAAAAAGCAATAAATTCTGTCCAGTTCTTTCTTTTTTAATTGAGGTATAGTTGTTTTACAATGTTGTGTTAGTTTCTACTGTACAGTGAAGTGAATTAGCTATATGTATACGTATATCCTCTCTTCTTTGGATCTCCTTCCCATTTAGGTCACCACAGAGCACTGAGTAGAGTTCCCTGTACTATATAGCAGGTTCTCATTAGTTATCTATTTTAGACCTATTGGTGTATATATGTCAATCTCAATCTCCCAATTCATCTCACTTCTGTACAGTTTTAAAACTTTCTTATTAGTTCTTATAGGATTTTTTTTCTCATTAAATTCACTTGGGTCTTCTAGGTAGACAGTCATATCATCTAAATAATGAGCTTTTGATTCATTGTTTCTAAAGTGAATAAATACCCTTATATTTTTTCTTCTCTTTTCCATTGGCCAGGACTGCCAACAGAATGTCAAAGAGCAATAGTGATGGTGGGCATTCTTATCATCTTTCTGATTTTGATGAACATGCTTCACATGTTTTACCAATAGGTAAAACATTTGCTCTCAATTTCTCTTAGGCATTGTTTATACAATAAGTAAGTTTCTTTTTTTTTTTTTTTTTTGCAGTACACGGGAGTCTCACCGCTGCGGCCCCTCCCGTTGCGGAGCACAGGCTCCGGACGCGCAGGCCCAGCGCCCACGGCCCACGGGCCCAGCTGCTCCGCGGCACGTGGGATCCTCCCGGACCGGGGCACGAACCCGCGTTCCCTGCATCTGCAGGCGGACTCCCAACCACTGCGCCACCAGGGAAGCCCAGTAAGTTTCTTTTTATTTCTCATTTGTTAATATCAATTTCAAAAATAGAAACATGTTGAATTTTATCAAATACTGAGTAGAATCTAGTAAGATCTTTTAGAATGATTATATGGATATCTATATCCATATAATAACATATATGTTAATTTGTTAATGAATGTAATGTAATTGCTCCATAATTTTCTTTTTTTTTTTCTTTCTATTTTTGTGGTTTTTGTATCAGGGTTACAGTAGTTTTGTTGAATAAGTTGGAAAATAGTCTATCAATTTTTAAAATTCTGGATCAGAATATAGAAATTTATACAATATGGGTATTATGTTTTCCATGAAGATTTGGGAAAATCTGGGTATGAAATTATGAGTCTGATGCCTTTAACAAAATTTAGTTGTCATTTGACCAACTTTCCATTTTCTCCAGCGTCTATTCATCTATCCATGATTTCTATACTTCTTATTGAGTTAAGTATATATTTACTTATATATATTAATTTATATATAATACATGTATATTTATATATAAACTTTCTGAGAAAATCATCCTTTTTGTATATATTTTCAAAAATTTCAGCATAACTCTGTATAGAGTATTCTCTTATGACTTAAGGAGTCTTACCTGTATCTGCAGATGGGTTCCCCAAGACCTTAGTTATTCTGTGATTCTGTTGGGAAAACTTCCCTTTCCTGGTGAACCTCTTTGTTTGCCTGCATGGAGTTCCTTCGAATGTGAACCACTCCCTTAGAATACGAGCTGTCTCCCACAGGAAGCAGGTTCCTTTTTTTTTTTTTTTAATAAATTTATTTATTTTTTACTTTTATTTTTTCCTGTGTTGGGTCTTTGTTGCTGCGTGCGGGCTTTCTCTGGTTGCCGCGAGCAGGGGTTACTCTTTGTTGCGGTGCGCGGGCTTCTCATTGCAGTGGCTTCTCTTGTTGCGGAGCAGGGGCTCTAGGCATGCAGGCTTCAGTAGTTGTGGCATGCGGGCTCAGTAGTTGTGGCACGCGCGCTCTAGAGCACAGGCTCAGTAGTTGTGGTGCACAGGCTTAGTTGCTCCGTGGCATGTGGGATATTCCCGGGCCAGGGCTCAAACCCGTGTCCCCTGCACTGGAAGGTGGATCCTTAACCACTGTGCCACCAGGGAAGCCCCAAGAAACAGGTTCTTAAGAGCAGGGACTTCTGCCTGCTTGGCACACAGTACACACTCATTAGTATTTGTTGGTGAGTAAATGTTGCAGATCATTGCCAACTGTTCCATCTTCTGACAACTTTTCTGCCTTTTTTGGAGCTGCAGCAACTATGTTTTTATATTTCTTTTGTGACTGTAATGGGATTTGGGATAGAGGAGCACATGTTCTCAACTATCACACAGCAGTGCATGGTGCAGGGCACCATGCAATCTTTCTGGTGGTTTAATGCCTAGCAATAAAGACACACTGTTCCCTTAGGAACAGTGTTTGCCTTTCCTTTTCATTTTATCCCTCCCCCTCCCACAATTCTCAGAAGAGTCATATATTAAAAGATAACTCCATTGAGAGATTATCTTAATGCTCCTTATCAACTTAATTCTTTATCAATAGTCCCTGGTGATCTTAACTGTTCTTAATGATCATTCCCTCACTCTTTTGAAGTAGAACTCTGTTTATTCCTTTCTTTCAAAATTCTCGCACCATTTCTTCAAATACCACGCTTCCTTTACAGTGTGACAAGATCTGGCTTCCAAATTGAAAAGTGCATATTCTTGGTTAACCAGGCCTCCCTTGTAGCTCTATTCTGATCATTAATGAAGAAAACAAAAATTCCCACATTAGAGAATGTGTGAAGCTAAAGGCCACATTATTCAAAAAGAAACAGGCAGCCAAGAAAGTAAGCAAACAAACAGACCAAATTCACAAAAATATAAATGGTTAATGAATTTGGGTATGGTGTATACGTGATCTCTATGTCAGGGGTCCCCCCACCTGTTAGGAACAGGGCTTCACAGCAGGAGGTGAGTGGCAGGCTAGTAAGAGAAGCTTCATCTGCCGTTCCCCATCGCTCACATTCCCGCCTGAACCATCAACCCCCCAACCCCACCCCACGGTGCAAGGAAAAATTGTCTTCCATGAAACCTGTCCCTGGTGCCAAAAATGTTGGGGACTGCTGCTCTATGCAATTTTTGCAACTTTTCTGTACATGTGAAATTACATCACAATGAAAAGTTACTAAAAACAGCAAGCAAACATCATCTAAACACCATATATAGGAAACCACCAGAGTTTATCAATTAGGTTGGAAGAACTTTTCTTCTTCGCCATCCCCTGGCATTTATAACCAGCTGTTACGCTGTAGACTGGAGCTTAGTCCCAGGCTTCAGAGGTGGAGGGAGTTAGGTGTCACTACTCGGGAAGATACCAGGCAAACACAGAAAAATCTGGGAGATAACAAGGGTAATCCTCTTTGACACTCTCTGCCCGACCTCAGAAATCCTTCTCTCCATTACAAGTTAGACTCTAGGAATTCCTTGGTAGTCCAGTGGTTAGGACTCCGTGCTTCCACTGCGGGGGGCCCGGGTTTGATCCATGCTTGGGGAACTAAGATCCTGAATGCCGTGTGGTGTGGCCAAAAAATTGAAAAAAGAAAAGATACGTTCTGTGATTAAATGAGAATCATCTGAAATGAAAGAATGTAGTCTTGTTTCCCTGCTAATTGTCATTTTTGTATTATAGTTCCCTGGGTATCAGAGTAATTCCCAATTCTTCCCACTTAGTCTTCTTATTTTAAAGCCATGGGACTAAGAGTGAAGGCTAATGGCTCCATATGAAGTGCTGCAGCCGGCCACAGCTTCTTCAGAGACAAAACTGCTGGTAGAAGATAGTACATATATTGTGAACTTTTAGCTGCATGGGGAGAAGATGGAGGTATCCAGCTTCCAAAACACTCCAAATGTGCTCTATATGTGCTCACAGAGCCTGAGAGGTTGCTAGATGTGAAGAATAATCTTACAAAAGGGTCTTACGCGAAAGGTAAAAAAGAGGGAAGACTTTTAAGGAACCTCGATACTGCTCTCCATAGTGGCTGTATCAATTTACATTCCCACCAACAGTGCAAAAGGGTTCCCTTTTCTCCACACCCTCTCCAGCATTTATTGTTTGTAGACTTTTTGATGATGGCCATTCTGACTGGTGTGGGGTGATACCTCATTGTAGTTTTGATTTGCATTTCTCTGATAATTAGTGATGGTGAGCATTTTTTCATGTGCCTCTTGGCCATCTGTATGTCTTCTTCGGTGAAATGTTTCTTCAGGTCTTCTGCCCATTTCTTAATTGGGTTGTTTGTTTATTGAGCTCCATGGACCTAGAGTCTGTCATACAGAGTGAAGTAAGCCAGAAAGAGAAAAACAAATATCGTATGTTAATGCATATATGTGGAATCTAGAAAAATGGTGCAGAAGAACCTATTCGTAGGGCAGGAGTAGAGACGTTGACATAGAGAATGGACATGTGGACCCAGGGGGGGAAGGGGAGGGTGGGATGAATTGGGAGATTAGATTTGGCATAAATACACTACCATGTGTAAAGCAGATGGCTAGTGGGAACCTGCTGTATAGCACGGGGAACTCACCTCGGTGCTCTGTGGTGACCTAGATGGGTGGGATGGGGGGCGGAGGGAGGTCCAAGAGGGAGGGGATATAGGTATACATATAGCTGATTCACTTCATTGTACAGCAGAAAGTAATAACATTGTAAAGCAATTTTACTGCAATTAAAAAAAAAAAGAGGGGAGAGCCATCACTGGCTGCTGGGTGGCCTCATTCGGGCAGCTGCTCCATATTAAGCCACTGGAAAGGGGAAACAGACACAACTACACCATCCGTAGAGGGGGCTAGCATGAAAGAGAAATGAAATAAATGGATGATGGCTCAGTTTCCATATGCACAAAGCTGCCCTTCTCTGAGGCTAAGCCTAGCCCTCCAGTTCCCCTGTCACATCCTGAAGGGGAGGTGTGAGCTGGAGACAACCATTGAAGCAGAGCCATATCCTGCTTTGAGCACACTGCCTTTCCATCAAATTCCATGGAAATACTGACAGTAGGGCACAGGGTGAATATTGTTTCGAAGATTGCTTTCCGGAGGAAATCAGGCTCCAAAAGAAAGTTTGATGGAAAAAAACATTATTCTTTGAAGCCAGGCTGAATACTGATGCTCTGTTGAGAGTTTTATTTTGACATTTTAAGATGATGAAAGATGATCCATCAACGGTAAAGAGCTTTCTTTTCCATGGCAAAAGCAATCTGATAAACAGGACTTGAGATGAAGAAAACGATCAGTTGAATGCATATCACTTACAGAAATAGCAAAACAAAACAAAAAGCAAGTACTTGAAGCTATTTTTTTTTTTTACAGGAGTTTTGGAATCTGGTTCCTCTGGTGCCTCAGCTGCATAGATTTACCTGGAATTCACTTGGTATGTCCCTCCAGTCTAATCCTTGTGAATGAATGATCAACGTATAAAATTGAATTGAATAGCTGAACTGTGATTCTGTTCACAGGACACTGTAAGTTCTGTAATGTGACATCTCCTGTGCCTTCTTTCACTGCTGTATCTCCACCTCTGAGTACAACAGTGACTTGCACAGCTCAACGAATATGTTGAATAAGTGACTCGGCTCTGAGGTTCCTACTGAAGCTCTACTCTCCAGACCTAAGGTCAGAGGCTGGGACACCCCCTCCTCCTGGTCTTCTGAGGAGTGGAGCTCAGCAAACCAACAGCTTTCAAAAACATTCTTCCCAAATTCTCCCTCAATTTCCAGCGTTCTAACCTTTCCCCTCCACCTCCTTATTACAGATGAAAGGTTTAAGAGTTGGCTGATCGTGATCACTTAATTAGAAATTTTAACTTTGTAGTCTCCCTTGAATCTACTGTTTTCACGCGTCACCTAACACGGAGACAGAAACAATCTCATTATAATACAGCATACGGTGTCGTAGAAATTTAATTTGCATTTCACTAACTATGGGTAGATTCAACATTTAAAAATATCGACAGGTCTCATGTGTTTTTTTCTGTGTGTGCGCCTGTGTTTGAGAACTATCTTTTCGTATCCTTAGCCAAATTTTGTGTTTGACCTTTCCTTACTGACTTGTAAAAGCTCTTTGTGTGTTAGAGAATAAGTTCTTTGTACTATGTCCAGGAGGAACAGAATCTATATTTTATTCATGTATCCCTTGACATGTAATAGGTAAATATTTGTTAAATGAATGAATTAATATGTATTGCAAATATTGTCCACAGGGAAATTTTCACTTGTAATTCTCTTCATTTGCATCATGAAACCAGGGTAATAGGGCTACTAGCAACATGAAAATAGAGATAAAGACTGTGTACATTTGAATCAATAATCATTTCCAATACTCCTAAGGTAAACATGGACCTTCTGCTTACCTTTATTAACAATAAAATATTCAACTGACCTATGAGCATATAGATTTTTGATTATCTGGTCCACTCTGAAAAAGCTTGGTGGTATTTTCCTGTAAACAAATATAGAGCATTATTAGTAATAGCTGGAATTACTGAGTACATGTTCTGTGCCAGACCCAGTGCTAAATGCTTTACACATATAGCAAAGAAACTCTATTTTGGAGCTTCCCTTATCAGTAAACTGATTTCTTTTCCTGATCTCCTTTTACCTTTATGGTCCCAGAGAGGTGGGCAAGTTGAATGCCACTTCCAAAAGGAAGATATGACATTGCAATGTTCCTTCCAGACAAAGAAAAGAGGTAAAGAGCCTGTGTGAAGAGAGCATTGTTGGAGGATGACATATGCTTTAATAGCTCTCTCCGGACCAAAGTTCCAAGGAGGACAAGGGTGAGAAGGGTATTATATGGGTTGAGATACATTTGAAACAAGGACTCTGATCCCATTCTCTCTTTGAAACCGTGGGAGGAAGCTGCTACGCAAGTGGCCCTATATGTTCAAGGGAATGATGGCATAAAATGGAGTAGAGTGCTAGCCAGACAAGCTAGCTTTCTTTCTTTCTTTTTTTTCTGGCTGTGCTGTGTGGCATGTGGAATCTTAGTACCCCAACCAGGGATCAAACCCATGCCCTCTGCAATGGAAGTGAGGAGTCTTAACCACTGGACCACCAGGGAAGTCCCCAAGTTAACTTTCTCGAGCTGTACTTACCTCCAGTGGAGCATGCAAGGGACCCATAAGTTCCTAGAAGTGAAGGTGAATCTGGCCTCTGTACCCTGACACTAAATAAATCTCAGAGACAGAGTTTTGGTTGAAGTAGAAAAGAATAACTTTATTGCTTTGCCAGGCAAAAGGGGCCCTCAAAACTGTGTGTCTCAATGTGGAGGGGTTAGTGAGAAGTTTCATGGTAATGGTTCAGAGAGGATGTGATCAGCTCGTGGACATTCTCCTGACTGGTTGGTGGTGAGGTAAGTGGGAGTCAGCGTCATCAACCTTCTGGCTCCAGCCAGTCTGGGGTCTACTTCTCCCACCTGGTGGGGGCTTCAGTATCTGCAAAACAGCTCAAAGATATTGTTACGTGTATCTTTTGAGGGGGAACAAAGACGCTGCCCCAAGGCTGCACTGTTGTCTCTCGACTCCTCCTCCTTTGTCACCCACATCCCCTCCCTTCCCTAATTAGCAACTGTTTGAACCTGCCCTTTGGAACTCAGGGACTGTCACGGAGGTTGAATGATGCCTATTTCCTGTAATCAAGAAATGGGGGACACAGAAAGGCTTTTGTGCCCAGGAGCCCCACAGGATCCTGCTTGGAATCAGGAGCCCTTATCTGGTGGTAAGGAGAAGAGCTAAGAGTTTTCTAGAGTAGCCAGAGACAGAAAAATATGGGAGTCACAACCAGGTGTCGTAGCAAACCTGCACACTGAAGCAGGGCTCGGGAAGCAAAGCACGTCTTGACTGAATCAAAGAAATAGATCACAACTGTGTCAGTTTCAGATGCGCAGCGGACGCAGTAAAGGATGCCCCCAACCAGGGACCCTAATGAAACAGGAGGGAAGGGGGAAGCACAACGTTTAAAAGAATGACATAGCCCTAGGACATAACATAAACTGATTAGAACCAAATAGGTCCAAGATGGCAGACGAGTCGACTTCCACGAGACTTTGAGCCTCAGTATACGCTCACTGTAACACATCAGCACACTAAGTGACACGCCCACAGGCGCCATGACAGTTCCAAGGCCGACAATAAAAGATCAAAAAGTGGGCAGTGGCCCTATTTCTGGAAATCCCCGTCCCTTCCTCAAAATAGCTGGAATACTCCTCCCACTCATTAGCCTATGAAATTACCCACCCCTATAAAAACTGACAACCCCATACCCTGGTGCCACTCTCGCCTTCTGAGATGGCCCACACTCTGTCTGTGAAGTGTCTTTCTCCCTAAATAAATCCACTTCTTACCCATCACTTTGTCTCTCACTGAATTCTTTCTTCAATGAGACATCAAGAACCTGAGCTTCATTAAGTCCTGAGACCAGGTGTGTGATCTCAGTTAAAAGACCGTGGGTTCAAGTCCCAATATGGGTTTTGGCCAGGTTCAAGTCTCAGCACGTGGGTTCAAGTTCCATCTGAGTTACATGGTTTCACTATCACTGGTACCTCCACCAGAGCCCAAGCCTGGGCAAGACCAGCTCAACCACTATGCAATAGAGAGAGATCAGGAAATACCACAGCTAAGCATTTTCTCCATCTTCCCCGCAAATGTAAGTCTCCCTGGAAATCCATCTTGCAAAAGAGAAGGAGGGTGGGAAGATTCAACAATGTTTACATGAAATATGCTGTGTTATTCAAGAGACTCTTAAACTGGAAAGAATTGAGATCTTTGAGAGCAGAGTTTAGTGTTTTATTATGCTGCAGTTGTTTCTTTAAGCCCCCCCCCCCACCCCGTACTCATGGTGGATTAGGCGTGGGGATCCTTAGGGAAGAAGATTTCAATCAGTTATGGAAATAAGAGCTTACTTTGCTCAGCTCATCGAGTAGTGCTGCCTGAATGCTTATTTGCAACCCTGGTCCACCAAGCATCTCTAATTCTTACCAAAAGTCTGTTACTTGGGTGTTTTACAAATGAAGATACTGAGATTTAGAGAGATTAAGTGATTTTATATGTCTACTCAGCAAGCCAAATGGCTAAATCTACAGTCAAACAAAAATTGGTAGACTTGTAATCCCTACAGCATTTTGTGAACTGTTATGTGAACTATTGCAACAGTAGGCAATCATGTTCCCAGGGCTTCGGGTGCTTTCAGATTTAGCGCCGTGGCAGCAGAGTAACCTGGAAATGGTCTGTTCAGCTTAGAGGGAATGTTTTGAGTTTGAGCTCTGTTGCTGATGTAGCTTGGTGCTGTGGAGTTAGGAACTGTTTTTGGCCAGCCATCAGGGCGGAAACGCGTGGGAACACACGGCGTGTTTGTTGGGCTCCTACCCTGGCTGAATGTGGTGCACGTGCTCCTATTGAGGATGAAACGCCTGCTGGAGAGATAGCCAATGGGTTAATTGTGCACATTCACGGGTGAGTCAGCCCATAATTGCTGACACCAATATGTTTGCTGTTGCTGCCTCAGGGGCTTGGTGTGTGAGTCAGATGATGGCTATGAGGAGAAAGTTGGCCTTATTTCCTGAAATCTTAGCAACTGTATAATAAATTATTGAACTTGGTCTGAGATCAAAATCACTTTAGGGAAAAAATGTAAAAGCCAGAATGAAAAACTTGTGATTAATATCTCTCTATGCCTTGTGAGGTAACTGAATTGAACAGCTAACCGTAATATAACCAGCTATTAGTTTTTATGAAGGTGAATGCAATCAGCTTAACCTAATTTAAAATCTCAGTTTTCCTTCCCCAAGCATATATTTTTTATTTACAGCCTCAGAATGAACCTTAGGAAACCAGTGAAGCCCTCAAGCCTGCAGTAATTGCATAGGTCACCCATGGCAAAACAGGTGGTTCTATTCAGCCTGCTGGTATCTTGTGGATTTCTTCATCCTTTTTTTTAAAAATATTTATTTATTTATGTGGTTGTACCAGGTCTTAGTTGTGGCAGGTGGGCTCCTTTACTTGTGGCAGGTGGGCTCCTTAGTTGTGGCATATGAACTCTTAGTAGCGGCATGCATGTGGGCTCTAGTTCCCTGACCAGGGATCAAACCTGGACCCCCCCAGGGATCAAACCTGGACTCCCTGCATTGGGAGTGCGGAGTCTTATCCACTTATCCACTGCACCACCAGGGAAGTCCCTCTGCATCCTTTTTGATTTACTTTTATTTTTTGAATATGTAAAGCACTTAGGTGATTCAAAAGGCCTTTGAAAAGGTATATCCATAGAATTATCATTTTCAGTCCTAGCCCTCACACCCTTATCCCACTCACTCCCATAGGTAGCCATGTTCATTTGTTTTATCAATGTTTTTGTTTTATAACACACAAAAGCAACATGGAAACAAAGCGTCCATCAACAGATGAATGGGTAAAAAAGAAAAAAAACTGGTATATATAAACAATGGACTATTATTAGATCTTAAGAAAGAAGGAAACCCTGCCCTTTACACAACACAGATGAACCCGGAGGACATCATGCCAAGTGTAGTAAGTCAGTCACAGAAGTACAAATACTGCATGATTCCACTTATATGAGGTATCTAAATAGTAAAACTCAGGAATTCCCTGGCGGTCCAGTGGTTCGGACTCCGTGCTTTCACTGCTGAGGACCTGAGTTCGATCCGTGGTAGAGGAACTAAGATCCCACAAGCCATGTGGAGTGGCCAATAAAATAAAATAATCAAACTCACAGAAGCAGAGAATACAATAGTGATTGCCAGAAGCTGGGGGTGGGGATGGGGGAAGCAGGGAGTTTTTGTTCAGTGGGTGTGAAGTTTTAGTTTGCTAGATGAATAAACTCTAGAGATCCGCTCTACAACATAGTGGTTAAGGTTGACAATATGTATTGTGCATTTCAAAATTTAAGAGGGTAGATGGCATGCTAACTGTTCTTATCAAAGCAAACAAAACAAAACAAAAACAAATGGATACATGGAAACTTTGGGAGGTGCTGGATATGTCAATGAGTTTGACTGTGGTGTTGGTATTAAGGTTGTTTGCATACGCCCAAACTCTTAGAATTGTATGTATTAAATATGATCAGTTCTTTGTATATCAGTTATATCTCAATAAAACTGATTTTAAAAAAAAAAAGTAGCATAGGCATTATTTTGTATCTTGCCTTTTTTTTTTTTTTTTTTTTTTTGCTGTACGCGGGCCTCTCACTGTTGTGGCCTCTTCCGTTGCGGAGCACAGGCTCCGGACACGCAGGCTCAGCGGTTACGGCTCACAGGCCCAGCCGCTCCGCAGCATGTGGGATTTTCCCGGACCGGGGCACGAACCCGCGTCCGCTGCATCGGCAGGCGGACTCCCAACCACTGCGCCACCAGGGAGGCCTGTATCTTGCCTTTTTAACCTTACAATATATATCGGAATCCACTTTGTACCCATCCTTAAAGTTCTTCCTCTTTTTTTTTTTTTTTTTAACAGCTGCAAAGTACTTCATTGTGTGGATGTACCATATTTAATTCAACAGGTCCCCAGTTATTGCATATTTGGATTGTTTTCAATTTTTTTGTAACTGTACACGATACCTCAATGAATAACCTTATTTTTGTTGTTTCCTTTTGTGGAGGTATGCCCTCAGGTAGATTCCTAGCATTGGGATTGCTAGGTCATAGGGTAAATGCACGTGATTTTGTAAAAATCTGCTGGCTGCCCAGCTTAGGTTAGTACCATTTTATATAGAGTTCAGCAACATATCAGCAACATATGACAATACTGTCTGTCACCTCAAACCTGGCCAGGAGGGTGTCTCTCACCCTTTTGCTTTTTGCTAATCTGAGAGGAGAGATGTGGTATCTCAGTATTGTGTTGTGCATTTATTTTACCATAAGCAAAATTGGGCATCTTTTCTGGTTTACATGTTCATTTGTGTCTTTTTTTATGGAGCTATATATTTATGTCTTCTGTTCATTTTTGTACCTTAGTCCCTTTGCACCGGCTCTTCCCTCTGCTTAGATCACACATGAATAGACCTTCACTCATCAAGTTACCCAAATTACCCCCACCTACTCTCCTTTCATATTATTTAGCTTGATTTTTTCATAGCACCTATTAGTATCTGAGATTGTTCACTTATTGATTCATATCTAATATATGTACGAATGGATTATGGATCACGGATGAATGAATGGATTGATTTACTATCTTTACTTACCGGCATGCAAGTTTCATGAAAATTGGAATCCTATCTCGTTCGCTACTGCATCGTCAGCCCACAGCTAAATGCCTGACATTGGTTGGTGCTCAATGAATAGTTGTTGAAGGAATGAATGCGTTGTTTCAGAAACTGGATGGGACTGAGTTGGCTTCTTGCAGGTTACTGTACCTGAAACTGGCAAGGCTAAGCAGGAAAACTTACAAGCTTCAATAATTCTTTTCCAGCTGGTGTGTATTTACAGATCGAGTTGAGCATTTTTATTCCGGCTTTCTTTGCTGAAAACCAAGGATGATGGCGAAAAGCTGGCATAGGGTTTGATCCCAGTGGGCTCCTGTTTATGTAACCAGTACTTGTTTCCCCAGTGTTTCACCACAGAAGTTTTTCCTCTCAAGACTAGGGGTGTTTTGCAGAGGTGCATCTGTCCTTTCAAATATTTGCTCGTCTTCCTGCTGGTGCCCATCTCAGTTGCTAAGACAGTTTCTATGGGAAAGGCCCGCCAGCCAAGTGAGGATTACATACAGTAAATATTTTAAACAGATGAACTTGACATAGGAGCATCTGCTTTTCACCAAGCAGAAGGCGTGAGTGTACTGGGATCAGATTGGCAACTTCAGCAGCATTTTGAACCCTTGCTATGGGCTGCAATGACTGGCTTTGGGGTTTTTGCCATTGGCCTTTGTGGTGAAAAAGTCCATTCATAGTGTGTGTGCATTTAAGAACATTCCAACTTACTGAAAGGATATATAGAAGCTATTTTACAAAGTGAAAGGTTGGCAGACATTTTACAATAAAAAGATGATGTAAAACCAGCTGGAATCCTGCTACTGATTGCTTGAAAAGTGAGATTCCTGTTAGACTTTAGATGTTAAGAAAAAAAGGCTGTTACAGAGAAGAAATGCAGAAAGGCTTGGTTTGGCTTGATGGTTTATCATGCAGATCAAAGGTTAGGTTCTTTCCATGATCTAGCATAGGGACCCTGAAGAGTTTTCAGCCACTTTCACTGACAGCTATGGTCATCAGACATTCTCCAGAGCCACAGATGTACTTACCTAGTTTTCTCTGTAAAGTGGTTATTGCAGTCTTTCCCTGCCAGTTCCACATATTCCTTCCACCAATGCTAGAAGCCATTTATACACTAGCCAGATAACACTTTTTTGTACAGAAAGTGAAGCTAATCTCAATTAACAATTGAAAATTTGCAGCTTGGTGATACTCAAGTACTAAGACCTTATAAATACCCTTAACCGCAGCTTATACATGTGAAGCCAGCTCTCACCTCTTCTTCAATTTTCTTTCTTTCTTTCTTTCTTTTTTTTTTTACAGTATTGAGATAAGAGTTGCTTTCTTTATATATCTTACAGTTCCTTTTGGAATCTCCTAGAGATTTCTGGGACCTCCAGTCACCCTCTTTTACCTTTATTCCAAAGAGTTATATTTTGACCCCAGTTGTATGAGGACTTAAAGAGCAGTGGCTTAAGTTCAGAGTTCTCCAGCTCATGGCAAGGATCATGTATGCTCTGCTCTCCTTTATTCCTTTTCAATCAACAAATATTTTTTGATCACTGTCATGTGCAAAATAACCGTGGCGGGTGTTACAGCAGACAAAGACAGCTAAGGTGGCTGACGATGAACTCATGCTCCAGCAAGTTTTGAAAAATACTTCCAGCACTCAGTGTACTTTTTCATCCTTCTAGGATTTCTGCCGTTTCCCAGGTTCGCTGCAGCCTTCTCTAGTATTATGTTATGACACAATACACATGCCTGTGTGTACATGAATAAGTGTCAAATTGTATTTTGAGTAGAGTATCCAGGGAAGTTGGGAATCATAGTTATATCAGTCATGCGTCTGACTTTATTTCTGATCCTGGTCTGATCCTGGATTTAAATGAATTATAGGACATCTATACCACAAAATACAATGTAGCTATCTGGAATGAAAATTCAACCTTATATTTAATAATGTGAAATATATACACGCTTTACTGTTGATTGAAGAATAGTAAATTATAAAATATGTTTCAGGATGACACCTTTTGTAAAAAGAATATATATATATGTGTGTGTGTGTACATATGTACATGTATGCACATGAAGAGGATGTAGTTCATTTACATGTTTATATGTACCTATTTATATTTCCTAAGATAAGTCTAGAATGTTATAGATAAAATGTTAATGATGGCTATCACTGACAGGTAGCATCACAGAAGATTAAGACTTTTCCTAACATTTTCCTCCAAGAAATTTCCACAATGGATGTGCATTTTGTGTAATGGAGGCATAAGTAGGTAATCGGGTTAAAGATATGGGGACATAGGGACATATAAGAGTTTGAGGAGAGTTCCATGTCTCAGTGAATCTTCTCATGTACATATCTGAGTCCTCTTTAGGACCTACTCCCCAGAGGAAGGAAAGAGATGGCATCTCAGAACTCAGCTCTCTTTAATGAAACAGTGATATATCCAGTCATTTTCCAGCAGTTAACCTTTCCTCTCTAAAATTGACTTTTTAA